>NC_135812.1:75620560-75981888 GCF_964213995.1 Mustelus asterias | reverse complement strand
ACATCGTTATAGACAAATACAGACAGATACAGACATAAGCATGTTAACATCGCATTGTTCTATGAATGGATACATTTCCTACGTCAGTGACTATCAATGACTTTAGTTTCGATCTATTCATACAGTAGTTTACAGTAATTGGTTTTCCTGCATTTTGTATTCCCGATCCCACCTGTAGCTAATCTCTTTACCAGACCCTTTTGTCCCTATTTCCACTGGCTTCCTGCAGTATCTAATTCCTGCATATTTTAATTTACAAGTAGTTGTCTGAGTGTCTTTAATCCTAAATAATTGTCTAGGCTAAGAGTCAGTGCCTGTTTGTGGTCTTAACTCTTTATGTGCCAGGCAGTCATTTTTAAAGTGTACTCTTCTGTATATTTTTCCTACTTCAGTCCCCACTTTTGGTCGGATTATGGCATTAATAATCCCTAGACCAACAATTATACATTCAATATAGAGTTCAGTTTTCTTCTTTCCTTCTTCGTTTCTTCTGATGTCTTCGGGGATCTTCATTAGTGGTTTTTCTTCGATGGGTACACTGGCTCCTGGCACAATTCTTGTCGTTTTATTTTATTTTATTTTTATTCAATTCTTCACAAACACCGCTCGACAATCACCAGGCAAGACTGTTCTCTTCCTGTGGGGGAGCACATCAGCAGTCATGGGCATTCAGCCTCTGATCTTCAGGTAAGCGTTCTCCAAGGCGGCCTTCACGACACACGACAGCGCAGAGTCGCTGAGCAGAAACTGATAGCCAAGTTCCGCACACATGAGGACGGCCTAAACCGGGAGGTTGGATTTATGTCACATTATCAGTAACCCCCACAGCTTGCCTCCTGGACTTGCAGGCTGTCCTGTCTGGAGACAATACACATCTCTTTAACCTGTGCTTAATGCTCCCTCCACCCACATTGTCTGTATCTTTAAGATCTGGTTGGTTGTAGGGATTCGTATTCTAATCAGTATTCTTGGTAACTTGATTTCTGTGTCTCTGTGCCTTGTTTGAGAGCACATTTCCACTCCATCTGACGAAGGAGCAGCGCTCCGAAAGCTAATGGTATTTGCTACCAAATAAACCTGTTGGACTTTAACCTGGTGTTGTTAAAACTCTTACTGTGTTTACCCCAGTCCAACGCTGGCATCTCCACATCACAATTCTTGTCGCCATAATCTTGTAGCAGACCTTCAGGCATCCGACAATTACACTTGAAATGAGTATGACCAATCCATGTAATAAGTAAGATTCCCAGGACCCCCCCTATTAGCCACTCCAGCCAGTTACTTCCTTTCTTGGGTCCCTGTCTAAGCTATCAAGTTGTTCCCTGAAGTTGTTGATGACTTGTGTAATGTTGTAGGACTCGTCTGTGCCATGGGTTATACATTTATTGCCTATAATTGTACACACTCCCCCTTGTTGTGCTAACTGGTAGTCCACTGCATATTGTGTCTGTTGTGCATATAACCTCAGTTCAGCCATTTCTTGGTTAACAGCCTCCAGTGCTTTTGAAGTGCTGTTTCCCAGGACTGTTAGTCCACAAACAATATGATTCCTATTCTTTGCACTAATCACTCCTGCTGCCCCCCCCCCTCCCCCCTCCCCCACAGAGATAAGGCTCCAAGGAACCCATATCCCAGTGAGGATCCCATTGTGTCCAGGGCTTCCCAGTCAGCGCAGAATTCTTTGCTGATAGCCCGACTTACTATTCTCCTCCGAATATGCCCCTTCTGAGGGTATGGAACAGTCAGTGGTCCGATTGTTCCTACTGCAAAACAGTTTGGGAGGTTTGGTGTTTCTGTCATGTAAGTACCATTTGAAGAGGAACACATATCCCTTCTTAGCCCGGTAACATTTAGTGTCTTGATTATGAGTTTGTTCATATTGCCAATTGTTCGGTTTACTTGACTCACCGTTTGATCCCACCACCTGGTAAGTATCAAATGGGTATGTCCATTTGGCTGAGCTTACGTGAGTTCCATTGCATTGTCCAAGACCGCTGTCTTCCCGCGGTTATATTCAGACATTTCTGTTCATCACAAGTGCAAGTAAACTGTCCCTTATTAACCCGACAATGTTGACGGACACACTGCGTCTATACGCAGGAATCATTCTTGGGGACCAAGGCATAGGCACATCCCCATCCCTGCCCCATAAAACAAAGTGGATAGCTTGCAGTATCTGAACAAGCTTTTCCTCCCACCTGTTGGAACCCCCTGCACACAGGATCTGTGGGGTTTACAAGTCCCACACATCTCCCCTGTATACCGCTTTTATATTTGCCAATTTGTCCCTTACAGGGTGCATCTGATGTATCTACTGTATATAAGTCATGAGGGATCCACCCAGGGGTGGCTACAAATAGGGCTTCTACCGATTGTGCTAACGGGTAACATATAGTTCGCTTCCCGTGTAACTGTATGTGAGCTTTGTAAAACAAGTTATCCTCCAATCCAGTCAAATTTACAGTCGCGACAAGGCAAAGTTACATACGCGATTACATACATATTCGCAACGATCAAATATCAAACCTAACACTATAATTCATATAATCTTTACAAGTTATATTATCTATTCACCCGCGCACGCCATCGTTCTTGCTTGCAGTCTATGCCTGTGTTGAGGAAAGCAGTTCTGTTAGTTACATTTAACTACATTTCCCCTTCCATAGAAAGCTGAGTGTGAATTAAATAACACTTTGTGCTGGCCTTTTTTAGCTGCAGCTGGACATCCATTCATTTGTATGTAATCTTATCAAAAGACATCGCTTTCCCCATTAAAATCACATGCCATACAGCTCCGATCTTTACATGATGTACTCTTACATTATCTCTAATTTGATCATTTGTTTGCGTGCAAGCGCCGCACCACAGTACTTCACAAAATTATTATGTCTTTATCAATACACAATATATAGTATACAAATATATCATACAAAGTTGGTTCAGGCTTTTCAGGATTTGATTTTATTCTCGGATCTATTTGGCAATGCTATACTGTATAATAAAAATAATCAAGCGGCAGCTGTATCATACCACTTTACACATCGTAACCGTGATATCCAAACCCCTTTAATTCAAGCCGTTTCCATTTTTAAACTGAGCTCCAGATCAAAACCCCCGCACTCTAGGAAAATAACAGGTGCCGAATCAAAATCAAAGTTATTTGATTAGAAACGTTTTGGTTTGATTTTTAACTGACTAGATTTTAAGCTTTGCAGTGTTTTTATATTTGGCAAACCTTGAACAATAGATGGCACATGAAATTCCGACGGCAGTATATAATTTTAACTGGTTACAGAATACTAAACTATCAGACGTTCATAAATCGCGATATCCTGCAGACCTTAACACTGTATTTCACTGACTTGATATATTTTAAACTGACTCAGACAATATATTTACCTTTATTCTTTTGTACCTGCTTTTCTACCTTTCCACAAAAGTACTTATTTTCTTCTCTTAAATTCTCAACTAACTCTTACAATTTCTACTTCAAGACAAAGGAAAGAGCACATGGTTCCTTCCAAGGTTTAAATCCTTTCTTAAATTTCAATTTACTTTCCAATTTTATTTAAACTCTTTATCAAACCCACTGTTGTAAAATCACAATTAGGGTAAGAACATTAACGCAAGCAAAACATCCACGCAACCACTTTGTTTAAACACACACAAACACACATGGAAGCTTCCAACAATCATTCCACAGCACATCCTTTTTCATTCAAACTGGGATGTAAGTAAAACATTTAAAGAGAATACAGAACGTTGATTAAGACAGTCCCTTTTATTCTTCTTTCTTCCAAACTGTGAACAGAAGTAAATTCAAGAAATCTTATCACTTTAATCTTTAACAGTCTTGACACTTCCCTCAGCCTCCCTGAGGCTAAATCGAAGTGCAAAGCACTGCACCCACTGCCTACAACAAACACTCCACAGGAACAAACAGGCTTCAGCTCCTGTTCTCAATCTAATACAGCAACAACCACCTACATTCGACAAGCTACCAGATCACACAAACACACTGAAATACAGAAACTAAGATCTCTCCTATCCACCTCCAGGTACGCCACTAGCCCACTCTACCAACTCATCGTAATCTTGGGACATAATCACTCCCATTTTTAGGATGACCTGGTGAGCACTCGAGAGTCCATCCTTAAAAGCCTGGATGAACGCTCAATCCCCTCGACCTGGGTTCCCTTGTCCTGAGCACCCTTGGTATATCTGGAACAATCGTTCCCCGTATTCAGAAGCTCCTTCCCCTTTTAACTGTTTTGTTGTGGTAATTCTGCTCCAGTTAGTGGGAGCATTCCTTAATACCCTCTGAATCTCTGCTTTAAACTGGGTGAAGGGTGCCTGTTGGGCATCTATCTCCGATGTTAGGGCGACTGCATGTGTCCACCGTCCCCCATTATAATTCTGTGCTGGAGGAGCGGCGGGTCCACCTGCTACCTACCTCCACTTATCTGCTGGACAGGCTGCCCTGACCAGCTGGTGTATGTCTCTCAGGTGTAATTGGTGTCCTACCCAGATTGTGTCTAATTCTTCCCAGAATTTAGTGTTTGCGCTTCTAGGTTGTCATTTACCCAGGGAAGCCATTATCTGCTGTCTCTCACTTGGGGTGAATGGTTTATAAGTTGCTTTTGGTCGCGCATCTGTTCCCCCTCGAGTTACTGGTGCTAAGTTGTGTTCTAGCGTTTCCCACTCCTCTGGGGGAGCGGTTGGTCCCTGCTGTGTGGATTCATAAGGAGGTAGAGGAACAGTTTCCCCTCTCCATTGCTTTTCTTCTACTACCTGGTTTTGCTTCTCCAGTTCCCTCACTCGGGATTCTAATTCTCTAATACTTTCTTTATCTTCTCTCCACTTCTTAGTAGAGGTGACTACTTGCTCAATTAGACCAGCTAACTGATGTGTTAACATTACTCCTATCTTCTTTGTCTTGTTTCTCTTTTCTTTATCTATCCACTCTCTCTGCTGCTCTAAGGTGTGAGAAGTATCCCAGCCATTCTTTTGCATTCTCTTTATTAACTCTTTCCTGTCTGTCATGTAAATTTCAATGAGGGATCCTGCAAATCCCCTTTTAACTTCATTATCTGCCATTTTGCAGACTTCACTAACCCCGGCCACGATTACTCGCTAGTAAAATGTGCTCTCTACTGTAGGGACTTCACTACCCCTGGCCACTATTACTACTCAAGTACAGTGTTTCACTACCGTTACAGGGTTTCAAGTTATACTCACGGCTTCCACTATTACCACCTCGGCAATGTGCTTCTCCACTGGAGTCCGGTTTAGGTCAGAGTTGATCAAGCTCCTTTTCCGCCCCGCTTTTCACAACATTGACAGTACAGTTCCCAACTTTTCAAACTTTCATGCAATCAGATGGCAACTCTGCGTTTGTTCGCCACTGCAGAGTTTGATGTTAACCGACCTCTGCCACTTGTGCTTCACAATCCTAAGTGCCCTTGGTGTCTCTTTCCCCACTTCAATCTCCTGACCTTCGCGTGGGAGGTTCCTCCTCTTAACAACCGGTCTAAGGCAGGGTTTTGAGACGGGCACTACCTTGTCCTCTTTGTCGGTCAGCACAAGCAACAGTTACTTATCACTATCAGCAGTTAGTACTTATCACTATATCATATACAACAATACTTATTACTACAAATACCCCTTAAGTTTAACCCCTTGCAAACTGTATTCTTGACCTTGTCTGACTTCACAGATTCAGTGATCTCTACCCCGGCTCCGATCGTGGCCAATCGATCTCACCAGTAATAGGATCCTAGCCGACTATGCCAATTGTTGTGGGAAAAATGCCACTTGTGAGTCAGGCTTGAAGATTTCAACAATAGTTTTATTTTAATGAAGCTTCGTGGAGAAAAGGGGGGCGGGTTATGTTGGGGGGGGCAGGTTATGTTGGGGGGGGGCAGGTTATGTTGGGGGGGGCGGGTTATGTTGGGGGGGGCGGGTTATGTTGGGGGGGGCGGGTTATGTTGGGGGGGCGGGTTATGTTGGGGGGGGCAGGTTATGTTGGGGGGGCAGGTTATGTTGGGGGGGGCAGGTTATGTTGGGGGGGGCAGGTTATGTTGGGGGGGGCAGGTTATGTTGGGGGGGGCAGGTTATGTTGGGGGGGGCAGGTTATGTGGAGGGGGGCAGGTTATGTGGGGGGGGCAGGTTATGTTGGGGGGGCAGGTTATGTCGGGGGAGGGGCGGGGCAGGTTATGTCGGGGGAGGGGGGGTCAGGTTACCGGGGGGAGGGGGGGTCAGGTTACCGGGGGGAGGGGGGAGGGGGGGCAGGTTATGTTGGGGGGAGGGGGAGGCATGTTACCGGGGGGATGGGGGGGCAGGTTACCGGGGGGCAGGTTACCGGGGGGAGGGGGGGGGTGCAGGTTACCGGGGGGAGGGGGGGGGCAGGTTACCGGGGGGAGGGGGGGCAGGTTACCGGGGGGAGGGGGGGGGCAGGTTACCGGGGGGAGGGGGGGGCAGGTTACCGGGGGGAGGGGGGGGGGTAGGTTAACGGGGGGGGGGGCAGGTTACAGGGGGCAGGTTGGCGGGGGTGGGTGGCAGGTTACCGGTGGGGGGCAAGTTAGGGGGGGCACCATGCTACGGGGGGGGGGGGGGGGCGGGGGGGGGGGAAGGGCAAGGTTATGGGGGTTGGATGTGGGGGGGGCAGGTTAAGGGGGAGGGGTGTGGGGGGGCGGGTTAAGGGGGAGGGGTGTGGTGGGGGGGGCCGGGTTAAGAGGGAGGGGTGTGGGGGGGCCAGGTTAAGGGGGAGTGTCGTGGAGGGGCCACGTTAAGGGGGTGGGGTGTGGTGGGGGGGCTGGGTTAAGGGGGAGGGGTGTGGGGGGGGGCAGGTTAAGGGGGAGGGGTGTGGGGGGGGCAGGTTAAGGGGGAGGGGTGTGGGTGGGGCCAGGTTAAGGGGGAGGGGTGTGGTGGGGGGGGCAGGTTAAGGGGGAGGGGTGTTGGGGAAAAAATGCCACTTTGAGAGTCAGGCTTGAAGGTTTCAACAGTACAGTTTTATTTTGATGAAGCTTCGTGGAGAAAAGGCACTGGCACTCCGCAGTGCTTCTAGACAGCTACCTTCTCTCAATGAGACAATAGGAGCGGTCCATCTTTATACCTTTTACACAATAGATAGACCGGACATCTCACCATTATCACATCATTGTAATCAAGTAGGTGATCGATCGTTAAACACATCGTTATAGACAAATACAGACAGATACAGACATAAGCATGTTAACATCGCATTGTTCTATGAATGGATACATTTCCTACGTCAGTGACTATCAATGACTTTAGTTTCGATCTATTCATACAGTAGTTTACAGTAATTGGTTTTCCTGCATTTTGTATTCCCGATCCCACCTGTAGCTAATCTCTTTACCAGACCCTTTTGTCCCTATTTCCACTGGCTTCCTGCAGTATCTAATTCCTGCATATTTTAATTTACAAGTAGTTGTCTGAGTGTCTTTAATCCTAAATAATTGTCTAGGCTAAGAGTCAGTGCCTGTTTGTGGTCTTAACTCTTTATGTGCCAGGCAGTCATTTTTAAAGTGTACTCTTCTGTATATTTTTCCCACTTCAGGGGGTCAGTTTAAGGGGGAGGGGTGTGGGGGGGCAGGTTAGGGGGAGGGCCAGGTTATGGGGGAGGGCCAGGTTATGGGGGGGGGTGGGGGGCCAGGTTAAGGGGAGGGGTGTGGGGGGGGCCAGGTTAGGGGGAGGGGTGTGGGGGGCCAGGTTAGGGGGAGGGTGTGGGGGGGGGGGGCAGGTTAGGGGGAGGGTGTGGGGGGGGGGCAGGTTAGGGGGAGGGTGTGGGGGGGGGGCAGGTTAGGGGGAGGGTGTGGGGGGGGCAGGTTAGGGGGAGGGCCAGATTTTGGGGGGGGAGGGTGGGGGGGCCAGGTTATGGGGGGGTGGGGGGGCCAGGTTATGGGGGGGTGGGGGGGCAGGTTATGGGAGGGTGGGGGGCCTGGTTAGGGGAGGGGGGCTAGCTCGTGGGGGGCTAGATTATGGGGGGAGGGGGGCTAGGTTCTGGGGGGAGTGGGTGGCTAGATTATTGGGGAGTGTGCTAGGTTATTGGGGAATATGTTATGGGGAAATGATTAGATCATGGGGGGGGCGACTAGGTTATGGGGAGACGTCTAGGTTATGGGGGAGTTAAACTGGGTTTGGGGGAGGGAGTAGGTAAACTGGGAGAGGGGGTAGGTAAACTGGGTGTGGGGGAGGGGGGAGGTAAACTGGGTAAGGGGAGGGGGCAGGTAAACTGGGTGGGAGGGACGGAGGAAGGGGGCAGGTAAACTGGGATATTAGAGAGTGGGTAAAATTGACTTAGAGGGGCTTTCACTGATTAGGGAGAAGGGGGTGAAACTGGGTTATGGGAGGGTAGACTAAGTTATGAGAGAGGAGTTAGACTAGGTTAATAGAGAGGGTGAGTGAAGGAGTTTTACAGGGTTTGTAGGGAGAGGGAGTTGGACTGAGTTATTCGGGGTAGACTTTTTTATTGGGGGGGCAGATTATTAGGTAGAAGAGTGGGGAGGTTGATACTGGATTACTAGAGAGAGAGAGAGAGTGCGGGGTGGGGGGGGGCCAGAGTAGGCTGGGCTATTAGGAGAGAATGAGGGGGTTAGACTGGGTTATAAGGGAGGGGGGAATTGACTGGGTTATTAGGGAGAATTAGAGGGGGGCGTTGGGGTTAGACCGAGTTATTAGAGAGAGAATGGGGGTTAGACTGGATTATTAGAGAGACAGAGGGTAGTCTTGGTTATTAGGAGAGAAGAGTATGAGGGTGTCAGACTGGGTTATTAGGTGGGGGTTTGAGTGGGTTATTAGGGAAAAAGGGGGAGTTAGACTTATTTATTAGATACAGTGAGAGAAAATGAGGGGGTTGGACTGTGTTATTAGAGAGAAGGGGGGGTTAGACTGGATTATTAGTGAGAGAGAATGAGGGGTTAGACAAGGCTATTAGAGAGAGGGAGGGTAAGATGTGGCTATTAGAGAGACAGACGGGTTAGACAGGGCTATTGGAAAGAGGTGAGACAGGCTATTGGAGAGAGGGAGGGTGAGAGGGGGCTATTGGAGAGAGGGTGGATCACGGTGGCACAGTGGTTAGCACTGCAACCTCACAGCGCCAGGGACCTGGGTTCGATTCCCGGCTTGGGTCACTGTCTGTGTGGAGTTTATACATTCTCCCCATGTCTGCGTGGGTTTCCTCTGGGTGCTCCGGTTTCCTCCCACAATCCAAAGATGTGTGGGTTAGGTGGATTAGCCATGCTAAATTGCCCCTTAGTGTCGGGGGGTGGGAGTGCTAGCTGGGGTAAATGCATCGGGTTATGGGGATAGGGCCTGGGTGGGATTGTGGTCGGTGCAGACTCGATAGGCCGAATGGCCTCCTTCTGCACTGTAGGGATTCTATGAGATGGGGCTATTGGAGAGAGGGAGGGAGGGTGAGGTGGGGCTATTGGAGAGGGGGAGGGTGAGGTGGGGCTTTTGGAGAGAGAGGGAGGGTGAGGTGGGGCTATTGGAGAGCGGGGGTCAGATGGGATCATTAGAATGAGTGAGAGAGTTGGACTTAGTTATTAAAGAGAGAAAGGAGAGGGTTAGACATAGTTATTGGAGAGATGGGGGTTTGACTGGTTTATTAGAGAGGGAGAGAGAGGTTTAGACTTGGCTATCAGAGAGGGGGGGTTCAATTTGATTTATTGTCTCATATATGTATTAAAATACAGTCAAATAACTGGGCTTTTAAAGAGGAGTTTATCGCACTGTTCTTACAGAGGGAGAGAGGGTGTTGGCCTGAGTTATCACAGTGAGAAATGATAAACAGTCAGATGGCATCTCAATTTAATATCTTGTACGCAAGGAAGCACCTCCACAGTCTCGCAGTCTATCGGTGCTCCACAGGAATACCTGCTTGATTTTTGTGGTCAATCTGTGGAGTTGGTCTTCATTGCACCCCTTTCTACCTTAGAGATGGTAAGAAGTCTCACAACACCAGGTTAAAGTCCAACAGGTTTATTTGGTAGCAAATACCATAAGCTTTCAGAGCGCTGCTCCTTCGTCAGATGGAGTGAATATCTGTTCTCCAACAGTGCACAGACACAGAAATCAAGTTACAGAATACTAATTAGAATGCAAATCTCTACAGCCAGCCAGGTCTTAAAGGTACAGATAATGTGGGTGGAGGGAGCATTCAACACAGGTTTAAGAGATGTGTATTGTCTCCAGACAGAACAGCTAGTGAGATTCTACAAGCCCAGGAGGCAAGCTGTGGGGGTTACTGATAATATGACATAAATCCAACATCCCGGTTTAGGCCGTCCTCATGTGTGCGGAACTTGGCTATCAGTTTCTGCTCAGCGACTCTGCGCTGTCGTGTGTTGTGAAGGCCGCCTTGGAGAACGCTTACCTGAAGATCCAAGGCTGAATGCCCGTGACTGCTGAAGTGCTCCCCCACAGGAAGAGAACAGTTTTGCCTGGTGATTGTCGAGCGGTGTTCATTCATCCGCTGTCGTAGCGTCTGCATGGTTTCCCCAATGTACCATGCCTCGGGACATCCTTTCCTGCAGCGTATCAGGTAGACAATGTTGGCCGAGTTGCAAGAGTAGGTACCGTGTACCTGGTAGATGGTGTTCTCACGTGAGATGATGGCATCTGTGTCGATGATCCGGCACGTCTTGCAGAGGTTG
Source organism: Mustelus asterias (assembly GCF_964213995.1). Lineage (NCBI taxonomy): Eukaryota > Metazoa > Chordata > Chondrichthyes > Carcharhiniformes > Triakidae > Mustelus > Mustelus asterias. Next base: position 75,971,209 of record NC_135812.1, on the reverse strand, counting down.
CTGTGGCAGGGTTGTGTGGTGTCGTGGTCACTGTTCTCCTGAAGGCTGGGTAGTTTGCTGCGGACAATGGTCTGTTTGAGGTTGCGTGGTTGTTTGAAGGCAAGAAGTGGGGGTGGGGGGATGGCCTTGGCGAGATGTTCATCTTCATCAATGACATGTTGAAGGCTCCGGAGGAGATGCCGTAGCTTCTCCGCTCCGGGGAAGTACTGGACGACCAAGGGTACTCTGTCCACCGTGTCCCGTGTTTGTCTTCTGAGGAGGTCGGTGCGGTTTTTCGCTGTGGCGCGTCGGAACTGTTGATCGATGAGTCGAGCGCCATATCCTGTTCTTATGAGGGATATGGCGAACACGAAATGGCGCTCGACTCATCGATCAACAGTTCTGACGCGCCACAGCGAAAAACCGCACCGACCTCCTCAGAAGACAAACACGGGACACGGTGGACAGAGTACCCTTGGTCGTCCAGTACTTCCCCGGAGCGGAGAAGCTACGGCATCTCCTCCAGAGCCTTCAACATGTCATTGATGAAGACGAACATCTCGCCAAGGCCATCCCCACACCCCCACTTCTTGCCTTCAAACAACCACACAACCTCAAACAGACCATTGTCCGCAGCAAACTACCCAGCCTTCAGGAGAACAGTGACCACGACACCACACAACCCTGCCACAGCAACCTCTGCAAGACGTGCCGGATCATCGACTCGGATGCCATCATCTCACGTGAGAACACCATCTACCAGGTGCACGGTACCTACTCTTGCAACTCGGCCAACGTTGTCTACCTGATACGCTGCAGGAAAGGATGTCCCGAGGCATGGTACATTGGGGAAACCATGCAGACGCTACGACAACGGATGAATGAACACCGCTCGACAATCACCAGGCAAAACTGTTCTCTTCCTGTGGGGGAGCACTTCAGCAGTCACGGGCATTCAGCCTTGGATCTTCAGGTAAGCGTTCTCCAAGGCGGCCTTCACAACACACGACAGCGCAGAGTCGCTGAGCAGAAACTGATGGCCAAGTTCCGCACACATGAGGACGGCCTAAACCGGGATATTGGATTTATGTCACATTATCAGTAACCCCCACAGCTTGCCTCCTGGGCTTGTAGAATCTCACTAGCTGTTCTGTCTGGAGACAATACACATCTCTTTAACCTGTGTTGAATGCTCCCTCCACCCACATTATCTGTACCTTTAAGACCTGCTGGCTGTAGAGATTTGCATTCTAATTAGTATTCTGTAACTTGATTTCTGTGTCTGTGCACTGTTGGAGAACAGATATTCACTCCATCTGACGAAGGAGCTGTGCTCCGAAAGCTTATGGTATTTGCTACCAAATAAACCTGTTGGACTTTAACCTGGTGTTGTGAGACTTCTTACTGTGCTTACCCCAGACTAACGCCGGCATCTCCACATCATACCTTAGAGATGACAATGCTACTAATTAGGGCAATGCTGATACTTGGTTTTCTGATTCTTCCATAACATCTCTCCTCATCTCTGTTAGCTTCTGCTGCCCCACCATCCTCCAACATAACTGTGCTCCTCTAATTCTGGTCTTTTGAGCATCCCCAATTGTAAACCAATCCAGCATTAGTCACTTGCCCTCGACTGCCAAGGCCCTCAGCTCTGGAATTCCCTCCCTAAATCTCTCTCCCTCTTTTCCTCCTTAAAACCTATCTCTTTGACCAAGCTTTTGATCTATGACCCTAACATTGCCTAATGAGGTTTAGGATCAAATTTTTTTATCATAATGCTCCCGTGAAGCTTCTTTGGATGTCTTATTGTGTTGAAGCTACTCTATAAATACAAGCTGTGTTCAAGATGGAGTTGCTAGCACATCTTTGCTTAATCACGTAAAAAACAAAAATTATAGAACTACTCAGCGGCATGTTTAGGGAGAGAAAGGCTGAGTGAATGTTTCGGCTCAGTGACCTTTCCTCAATCCTCGTCGCTATCTCTCGATTCAAAGATGATGTCCACTTGGCCTCTTTTAGGGCCAAACAAATAAAACCAACTCAGATTAACTCAGGGATAAAGTAAAAGGGGCAGCTCCCCAAAAAGGAGGGCCTGAACAGAACAGAAACACAAAGGAAACTTAAAACATCAAATTATAATGTGATTATTAGAGTCAATAAAGCACCCCAACCCCTGCGGTGCCCAACGGGCGCAGAAGGCGTCAACTGCGCCCATGGACACCGCATGCTCCCTCTCCAGGGACACCTGGCCGCGAACGTAGCTGCGGTAGAGGGGCAGACAGTCAGGATGGACGGCCCCCTCGATCGCCCGCTGCCTGGACCTGTAAATGGTGCGTTTCGCCAGGCCCAGGAGCAGGTTCACGAGGAGATCGCCATCCCGACCCTCTCCGCACCAGGTGTCCGTAGATCAGGAGCATGGGACTGAAGTGCAAACAAAACATCAACAAAAGGTTCTTCAGGAAATCAAAAAGGGAGTGCAACCTAAGACCCAAAACATAGACATAGTCCACGGACTCCACATGGCCACAGAAAGGGCAAGCTTCGGAGCCCGTGAACCAGTGAATCCTACGATTGTGCGGAATTGCTGCATGCATCACCCTCCACCCCAGGTCCCCGATGTAATTGGGGGAGATCCCTCCGTAGAGGGACCTCCACTGGGGACCTCCGCCGCCCGGCGGCAACAAGGCCCGCCAAGTGTATCCGGGCGACAGGCGAGGATGTGGTAGTGGAAGGTGTGCAGCAGAAGCCCGTACAGGAAACGCCTCCGTGCGGTGGAAAAAGGCATGGAGGACATTTCCGTGAGGCGGCACATGCTGTGGGGCACCTGACCCGGGAGGGGGGGCCATAGGCTTTGGGCCAATGTGGAATTCCGTCTGAACAGGGGAACGCTCGGACGGGATCCCACCGCACGCCTGCACCGCCTCGAGACCACGCGCACATTCGGGGCCGAGCACGACCTTCCTAAGGTCTTGGATGGCCTTGGCCACGCGCCAGATGGGCACCCCCACGTGCTCAGCCAGCACGTGGGGGCTCATCCAGCCCGCTCCTCCGCCATCCAGCACGTCCCCAATCCTGGTCACCCCCATCTCCACATCATCACTCCGGCATCCACAGCCCTCCACTCCGTCAGCCACCTGAAGTTATACGGCTGGAGGAGCGGATTCCTGAGCAGCGGCTCTCGCACGAGAGCCGCCACTCCTGATGGGGGAGAGCTGCGTCGCGAGGCGACTGTGTTCCAGACAGTGAAGATATCCTTGTAAAAGACAGGCAACCCTGCAAGGAGGTCGAATTGCGCCTCAGGTTTATATGCAGGAGCTGCACGTTGTAATTCAGGCCGTGCAACTGGTGGAAGAAATACGTCGCCAGTGCACACCATCGTGGAGGAGGCTCGACGTAAAGGTACCTCTACAGGGTCTGGAGGCGGAAGCTCGCCACCTGTGTGCGAAGGCACACGAGACTTTGACCGCCCTCCGCAAGCGGGAGATGCAAAACCGCGGCAGAGACCCAGTGCAGTCGGTTGTCCTAGAAGAACCGCCCAAGGGTTTTCTGGAGATTTGTGACAAAGCCAGGGGGAGGGGGTCAAAGGGACCATCCGGTACCACAGCATAGAGGCGAGCAGCTGGTTTATGATGAGAACTCGTGCCCTGTAGGACAGCACTCGGAGCAGCCCTGTCCAGCGATTCAAGTGGTCGGAGACTTTGGCCTCCAACTCCTGCCAGGATTCCTCGGCTGGGCAGAGATGGGCCCTCAAGTGGAGGAGGTTGGTCCTGCTCCAGGTGAAAGGCCTGAGCTCCTCCGGAAGGGGTCTGTCTCCCATGGACCGACCAGAAGTCCGGAGCACTTGGCCCAGTTGATCCTGGCGGAGGACGCGGCGGAGTACACCGCCTGGCATTCTCGCATCCTCCGCAGGTTAGCCGGGTCCGTGAACATGAGGAGCACGTCATCGGCGTAAGCCGACAGGACCACCCCTACGTCCGGGCCGCGCAGAGCCAAACCCAACAACCTCCTCCGCAAGAGGCGCAAGAATGGCTCCACGCATATAGAATACAGTTGGCCGGACAAGGGGCAGCCCTGCCGTACTCCTCTCCCAAAGCGAAGAGGCGCCGTCAGGGACCAAATGATGTCCACTTGGGGCTGCCAGTTGCGACTTCAAGTGACTGAACAGGCCATTTCTTGACTGCAGATCCTTCGGGACATGGTGCAGGTTGTCCTACAAGGTAGTGGTATCCGGAATACAGGATCTGATTCCATTATCGCTAGTCTGGATTATTGGTAGCGAGTTCCTCTCATTCATTCATGCCAATGTTGCCACACTTCAATTAGAGCTTCAGAATGTCTTCGAATCATTTTCTTTGACCTCCCCTGAATTCTTAGCCATCTGGGAGAACAGGACCTGATGTGGAGATGCCGGCGTTGGACTGGGGTAAATATAGTAAGAGTTTTAACAACACCAGGTTAAAGTCCAACAGGTTCCGCACACATGAGGCCTGGCAGGGAAGACTTTTGTTGGCCATCCAGGCACTGTATCCAATCCATTGTACTAGATTTTTCAGGAATTTTGACTTTCAGCTTGTTTCTAGACAGATTTAAAGAAGATGTTGAGAACAATACCCAGGAACTCTTCATTGTATTCATCAACCTGACCACAGCATTTCACGTAATAAATCACAAGCCTGTGTAGATTGTGTTCCAGACATTTGGATGCCCATGAAACTTCATCACAATCTGCAATACTTCAGGGTGATATGACTACCACTGTGCTGAGTGGGAAAACTCATGTTGTTTTGTTTCTTAAAGACTTGATTAGTTGTAAGTATTCGCATTCCAACCATTATTCATGTAAATTGAGTTTGTGTCTTTATATGCTCTGTTTGTGAACAGAATTCCCACTCACCTGAAGAAGGGGCTTGCAGCTCCGAAAGCTTGTGTGGCTTTTGCTACCAAATAAACCTGTTGGACTTTAACCTGGTGTTGTTAAACTTCTTACTGGGAAATCTACAACAGTGCTCCTCAAAATCCAGCCTGGTGTGGTGATGGCCCCCATGCTCTTTACAATCTACCTGACAATAACAGTTCATCTCATCCTAGATAATGGTGTCAGTATTAAATACAGTCAACATGGCAAACTCTTTATTTAACCTCAGTCGCCACTGAACAGTTGAGCTGATAAGGACGACCACAGCAGGACGGTGCTATTGTACTGGGAGACAGCAGGTGGTGCTGCTCAGGGAGGTCTGATTCCCCTCTTCGAGAGCAAGAGAGACGCCGGTCCTCCCAGCGGCGGCTTCGCCGGACACCAGCGACAAAGAACCGTTAGCCATTCTCCCAGAGACAAACCGAAACCTTGAGAATGTTAGGAGGGGGGTGGTCACGTGGCAGGCACGTGGGGCGGTGTCAGCTGAGGTCAGCCACCAAGGGCCGGGTCACATGAATGGCCAGGGAAGCCAGGTTCGGCTCACCTGTGTCGCCAAGGGGCGGAGCTGGATGGGGTCAGGTGCTTCAGGGGTCAGGCGGGGCAGGGCCGGATCATCAGGGGGCGGGGCTGCGAATCACGTGCTCTGAGCGGCGCTCGCTGATTGGACAGTTGGCGTGATTGGCAGGCGCCGGCCTCTGACGTGTGACCAGCAGCGAGCGCACCTGGCCGGCCTCGGTGGGGGAGGTGAGCTAGGCCCCGGAACAGCAGCGGAGTGGATCGGGGAACGGAGCTTGTTTGGTGGGAATGTTTTGTGAGCTGAAGCTGAGCGACAGGGATTAACACTTTGTCCACTGGCCTCTCTGAGCGTCCTCATTTCAAACACTGGCTCGGGGTAGGTGACCCTCGATACCCCAACAACGAAGCTGCATTTGTGTCGCGCCTGGACCATCCCAGGGAGCTTCACAGAGATCGGTGTTAACAAACCAAAGGAGCTGTTGGCGGGACGGTGACCGAGAGTTTGGTTTGAAAGGAGGGCCTGAGAAGCCGGAGAGGCCAAGGGCAGGGCCACAGGTTGTTGGGCAAGAGGAGGGAGGAGAACTTCTTCGGTGGAAGTTACAAAGATGGGGAGGAAGGGTGAGCCAGCAAAAACAGACTGAGAAGGAAGGTGCAGGGTGGGATATGGGCAGTGAAGTTCTGGCTGAGCCGTACAGGGAGGATCTGCACACTCTCCTTTATGAACAGTATGTTTTGTCTGTATAGTGTGCACAAAACAATACTTTTAACTGTATATCAATACATGTGACAATAAATTAAATCAAAAGGTTAACTGGGGAAACATTTGATTAGTTTAGACTGGAGGTGCTGAAACTTAAATGAGGATTTCAGTGACAAATAGGGTTGGCTGATAACTGCGACGTGGAGATGGAGAGGAGTATGGAGTTGGAGGATGCAGGAAATATGGTGGGCATGTGCTTTGAAGAACAAAGCTGTGGTCAACTTTGATAAATGGTGCAGGTTGGTTGAGAAGGTATGATAACACAGCACAGTCACATTAATAAAAGCCAAACAAATACTGTGGAAGCTGGAAATTTGAAATTAAACAGAAAATGCTGGAAATGCTTAGTGGAGAGAGAAAAACAGTTAACATTTTGCGTCCATAGGACTCTTCAGATCTAAAGAGGGAGGAATGTGATGGATTATATAATGGATAAGGAGATGGAGTAGCTGGAACAGAGAAGATCAGTGACAGGTGAGAACTAGGAGAGATTGCAACAAATATGTGTAGGGCATGAGACAAGAGAAAGCATTAATGGCAGCTTGAAGGGCTAATCAAAGTGCTGGTAGAGGCAAAAGAGAGATGGCAGAATGTCTGAATGTGAGAACAAAAGCCAGTGCTCTGAAAGCAAAATTAATAAACAAGTGACAGATGGAGTGGGGAGGAAGTTGGGACAAAAACGTTTGGATTTTAAAAAGGTATCAAGACTAAGGAGAAAGGTCACAGTCTAAGATTGTTGAACTCAATGTTGAGTCCAGAAGGTTGTAAACATGGTGGCATGATGGCAAAGTGCTGCTTCACAGCACCGTGGAGCCAGGTTTGATTCCCACCTTGGGTCACTGTCTGTGCGGAGTCTGCACGTTCTCCCCGTGTCTGTGTGCTGCCTTGGCCATGCTAAATTTTCCCTCGGTGTACCCGAACAGGTGCCAGAGTGTGGTGATTAGGGGATTTTCACAGTAATGTCATTGCAGTGTTAATGTAAGCCTACTTGTGTCACTAATAAAATAAACTTTAAGTGTCTAATCAGAAGATGAAGTGCTCCTCCTCCAGTTTACATTGGGCTTCACTGGAACGTTGCAGCAGGCCAAGGAAGGACATATGGGCATGAGAACAAGGAAGCTGAGTTAAAATGGCAAGTGCCAGGAAGGTTGGGGTCATGCTTGCTGAGTGATTAAGGAGAAAGGCAGACTTGTCGGTGGCATTTTCAAAGACGGCATTATCCGTACAGGTGCAATGGAGCTGGAGAAACTGGAGAATGGGATGGAATCCTTGCAGGAAGCAGTAGCTGAGGTAGCTATGGGAGTTGGTGGGTTTGTAATGAATATTGGTGTTTGGTCTATCACCAATCACAGATTACTTTATTGAAGCCCATTGTAGTGCTGTGATAGAGGCAGAAAATTGATTGACAAGATCCCAATGAACATGTGGGAGAAGCTGGGGATGATCTTGTTGTAAGGACAGAATAGTCCAGGCTGGGCTTTTTTGAGGAAAGGAATGATGATGGTATTTTAAATCGAGAGGCCCATTAACTAAAGGGAAGATACTATCGGTCAATATGTAGGACCAGAAAGGAAACTTGAGGTGTCTGTAGTTTAGTGAAAATGGGGTCAAGTGAGATGTAGTAATCTCTCAGACAAGAGCTTGTAAAGGCTATACTAGCGTAGAGGAAAGGAATTGGAGAAACCAGTAGGCTAGGTCAGGGGAGCCTGGGGGAGGTTTTGCTTTGAGAAGAACATGGAAAACAATTGAATAAATGGTCTTGATCATAGTGCTTTAGGAAATAGAAATAGTTAAAAAAATTGTGGATGTTACAAAATAGATATAGTTTTAGGTAATTTGTATTTGTTGGGCATAAGCTATTGTTTTAAGGTTCAGCTTTAAATTTAAGCTTATATTTCTGCAGTTATGTATTAAGGAAATTTGAGTTTTAGTTTGATTTTAATGAGGGTTTACAACCCTTAAAGTAGTGAACCTAGCGACCAGGGGCCCAAAGAGATGGCAAAAGCAGATCAGTTCAATTAGAACCAGAATTCCACAGCTATCACTGGACAAATAAAAAGGAACAGAAAGAAGTCCCAAAACCAGGGAGAGGGATAGAAGGAAGTCCCAGTAGGACCTTCTAGTCCAAGGAAAAGAACAGCAATCTGGTAAAAGATCCTGTTAAATGAAGTTGAGTGAGTAGCAGAGGCTTCAAGTTAAAAGACAAGGCTGCAGGGTGCAGACCTGGAATAATGTGGCTTGTGAAAAGCCAGAAGATCTGAGGAGATGGTCTTACCATGGGCCTGTAGGGCAGTGGTGTTCTGTTGGCACGGCCGAGTATCGGAGAGATTGTGTGGAAGGCGAGGTTTCAATGTGCGTGGCGCTCGGGAGATGAGCACTGGAAGCAGAGATTGAATCCCTGAAGGTGGATCCTTGGTGAAGACATCCAACAGAAAGCATTGTTTGGGAAAAGATTCCATGACATTTTGATTTGATTTATTATTATCATGTATTAGTATACATGAAAAGTATTGTTTCTTGCGTGCTATGCAGCCAAAGCATACTGTTCATGGAGAAGAAAACGAGAGAATGCAGAATGTAGTGTTACAGTCATAGCTAGGGTGCAGAGAAAGATCAACTTAATGCGAGGTAGGTCCATTCAAAAGTCTGACCGCAGCAGGGGAGAAGCTGTTCTTAAGTCGGTTGGTGCATGACCTCAGACTTTTGCATCTTTTTCCTGACGGAAGAAGGTGGAAGAGAGAATGTCCGTGGTGCGTGGGATCCTTAATTATGCTGTTCTATATAATTACATGCTGTTATATAATTATACATGTTCGAGAGCAGAGATTGGAAATCTGTGTGTGAAAGATAGAATTCCAGTGAGACCAGTTGGCTCACAATGTGAGATGCGTCTGGGGAAGTTGATGAATATCTTTAGAAGTTGTTTTGGGTGACATCTGTCACTTGGTTTCAGAGTGTGGTGTGTCTGACCACAGGTCGCCTGTTGATTTACATGAATTGTGTGTAGAGTATAAGATAGATGTTGTGACTTGTGTTATCCTTAGGAATCTGTATCTGTAAAGGAATAATGTATTATAGTTCATCTTTTCTTTAATAAATATGTTCTTTTGAAAAATGATCATCAGCTGACTTCTGTGACTCTGTTCAGTAACCACCCTCCATGTTTCTAAACAAAAAATAAAAATTAGGATTCATCAAGCCGGGTTCCTCGATGTTACTCAAATAGTAACATCAGCTGGGCTCACAACAGTGCTAACAATCTGCTCTCATTTGGCAATAGAGGATGCAGGGTGAAAGGTTCAAGGGTACAACTAGTTGTGGAGAAAATAAACTAGGAGTTGATGCTCTCAAATGATCCAAATATAGTGTACCAAGAAGGCTTTAACATCTTTGTAAGACAGACTTTTCACACTTCAATATTACTTGTGTAATCTGAAAGCTATATTCTTCACACAGACCTTGTATTAAATGCACTTTGTTGTCTAATAAAAGTTTCTGGTTGTTTTTCAGATTGCTAACTGGGAATGTTTGCTGGAAGGTGAACCCGAAAACCATGAAGAGAAATAAACAATGGAATGTCAGCAAAGCACTGGCTCTTGCCAGTCTCTACCACTTTCTTCACTGTGCAGCAACAGCCTGTGTAATTCCATTCCTTACCATATACTTCAGGCAGCTTGGATTAACTGCACCATTTGTCGGCATTATCATGGGGGCAAAGTATTTTATTTCACTGCTTTGTACTCCATTTTGGTCTTACTGTGCTGGACGCCATAACAAAAGAAGAATTCTTGTACTTGGTGCCCTGTTGTCGTCACTAGGAGCAGGCCTTTTACTCACACTCATTCCAGCTGTCGATAAGGAAGTAGAATACAAATTCTGTAATGATAGTATGTATGCAAAAAACAGTTGGAATCAAAATATCAAACCTGAAGACAAAGACCATTTTGGTGATTTTCAGGTGAATAAAATTGCACATACAATTCTTCCAAAAGTAGTGAATGGTGTTTCACCAAGCCATCCTAGTTCAACGCTCCATACTAAAATGAAAGAGAACCTCCAGTTGCTGACCACTTCTGAGCTATCTACTGCAACCAAACCTCCAAACAAGACTGAGCCAAGTACTACTGCAAGTTCCAAATTCTCAACTTTATCACAAGATGTGGGTAGCGCACACACTGCCAATGATCGTCATTCAAAGCGGCACCTATTTCTGCCGATCGAAGACTCTGGCCAGGCAAGAACTTTGGGAAAAGTTGCCAAGCATCTCCCTGTCGCGAGAAACAAAACGTCAGATGTTTACCCAAGTACAGTAAAGAGTCAAGTCATAAAAAGGAATATTGCTTTGGAGACTGGCTCTGATGACAGGAAAGAAAAGCAGCACGTCAAAACTGAGCCTAATCACAGTTTCAAAATTCTGGATAACCAGCACCAGACATTTGTGCTTATTTTACTAGCCATATCTTTATGGGAGGTTTTAGCATCAGCTCAGGATTGGGTTGCAGATGATGGGCTCTATGACTACCTGGACTTTGTTGACTCTGTTGATCGTTATGGCAAACAGTGGATTTGGGGTTACATAGGCAGAGCTGGAGCAGCTTTTAGTATTGGCATCCTCGTGGACAGGCTGAATTGTTTCCTCAATGCACATACTTCTAGAATTGCCGTACACTTTTATAGCTATGCGGCGCTGATAACATTGACGCTTCTTGTTGGTGTGTTCTATCCAATTCATACAGCTAAAAAAAATGACATGGTAAACTACGTTATCAAAGGATTGCACCTGTTGGGAAGTGATGGCCGGGCTATCTTGTATGCAATCACAGTCTTCATTACAGGAGCTATTGGATCTACAATAAACAACTTCCTCTTCTGGCAAATGCAGAACAAAGGGAGCAGTGAGGCTTTTATGGGCACTGCAATTGCAATTGGCTTTATAGTTGAAGCTGTACTTTTTCTTTTCAAGGACAGAGTGTTAAGGATCCTTTCGCTCTCTGGCACAGTGATATTTGGATTAATTTGCCTTGCAGCTCAGCTGCTCTACTATTCATTCCTCTGGTCCTCTTGGGCAGTGTTGCCTATTCAAGTCTTGAATGCTTTTAGCAATTGTGCCTTGTGGTGGGCTGTTTGGAGTCAATGTAATGATCTAGCTACCCCCGGTGTTGAGAGAACACTGCATAAAATCTACCATGGGTTATCCTTTGGTCTAGGTGCGAGTTTTGGCAGTTTTTGCAGTGGCTTCATTGTGAATAGTTTTGGCATAGAAAGGCTTTACCAAGCATGCTCTGCTACTGCTATGCTTTGGGCAGTGGTGTTCCTCATTGCACAATCTAAAATTCCTCGGCAAAAGAGGTTAAACTACTCACGGCTGTTAGCAGCTGACACCAGTGATATGAGTGACTCAGATGATGAGCAAGATAAAGATTGGCTTGTTACAGCTCTGAAAAATGAAGACTTTTTGCAAAAATAGTTTACTAAAGTTTATCTAGGATCTTCTCTGTTGAATATCTAAGACATCCTGATATTTGGCACACATGCTCTGGTTCTTGCTTTAAAATTCAAGCTAAAGTACATAGTAAACATTCTGGAAGGTAACTTTTAAGATGACAATTCTGTAATCCGGATAGGATTAAATGGCTTGTGCTGTTAACTACTGTATACCAACTCTACTTCAGTGTGTTTTTCTTTGTTTGAGGCTGGCTCTTTTAGCTACGTAATTGTAGGATTGAGCTTTTTTTGAAAAGGTAAATGATGGAAATCTGGCAATTTTTGAATAAAATAGAATATTTATTTTCAAGTGGAAATGCTCCTTCAGTAGTTAGACAGTAACTACGATGACTGGATATTGTTGCTTTTGTGTGGCGCCTTCAGTTTATTTAATGTAAAGCTGTTTCATGATACACTTCTGCATCTACTTATTGCAATACAGTGAACACTAGGAGGGCCAGAATGTTCTGCATTAACTGTTTTCTCATTCACTATTCCATTGTTTTTTAATGAGAAAGGGAAGTGCTACAGAGGGCCCACTTCTGTACTTAATATATAAAAATGACTTTAATAGATTTATGCAATACCTCTATCTTATTTTCTCATTCATTAATGTCATCGTAGCCTTACAAGGGATGTTGGAATTATCTTGCTTCTCTTTTTTTTTAATCCTCCCTTAGTTTTTTTAATCCTCCCTCAATTTTAGCTTCAGTTAGGTTATCGGATTTATGTTTCCAATGTCTGTGCTTGACTATCTTTTTAACTGTACTGAACGATTCTTCTGACTACTGAACTTCTACTCTTTTGTCTTTCTGTCCAGCCAGCTGATTCTGAGTATCCTCCACCATACCCACATTGTTTTAAAAAAAAAAGGATATCTTCCCCTCTCCTCCTGCTGCATCCATGGAATGTAACACTCCACACTGGACGTGTTTTCAAACTCATGCTGAAGTTTTTGGACTTCCAATTTCAGATGTTATTTAAGTCACTGACATCTCCTGCCATAGCTAATCTAACCTAGATATTCAATCTAGAGCCAGAACTTGGTCTTTGCCTCAGTTATGTTCAGTGCAGAAGACTCGCTGTGTATTTTGACCCAGGCCAGATATAGTCTCTAGCTCTTCCTTTATTCTGGCATTGTGTGGTGTTGTCTGCATCTGATGTAAAGCTGTTTTATGATATACTTCTATACCCACTTATAGAAATACAATGAACGCTAAAAAGGCCAGAAATATTCTGCATTAACTGTTTTCTCATTTACTTTTCCATTGTCTTAACGAGAAAGGGAAGCACTACAGAGGGCCCACTTCTGTACTTAATATACAAAAATAATAGATTTATGCAACACCTCTACCTTATCATGCTTTCATTCGTTCATTGTCATCATAGCCTTAATGGGGACGTTAATGAAATTTCATATGCTACAGCCTCCTATCATGCAGCCATGTCTCTGGTAACTCTTCCTGCACCATCTTCATTATCTTCTTATGGTCATGCTCTCTTCACAGTCCAAAAATGTCCCCTATCCAACAAATTACATATGTTGTTGTCTTTGTACTCCTATCTTTTTTTTTTCTTCTTTTTCTCTTTAGCTCCATTCCCCAGCATTAGTGGATGCTATTCAAAGCCATATTCACGTACTTCCTCTTGTTTAGCATCATTGGCAGAAGTTTCCATCAAGTTCCCCATTTATTCTTCTTTGGTGGGAAATAGTATATGGCATGGAGGAACATAAAGGGATATCGAGATAAGTTCTTTATTTAAAAAAAGAGGTATGAGCAATTATTCCATAATTTGCATTCTTTAACTTTGTATTTTAAGAATTCTTACACTAGAAAATTTGAAAATCTTGGAGAGTTTACAGTATCGCATGCTCCTTTTGCTAGATTTTCTCATTAAGACTACTGATCAATAGCAATTAAACTCAGGGTTAGATTTGAAATAAAAATGGAACATGCTGGGATACAATAGCATTTGAAAACATGGTGTTTTAGGTGCAAATGTTTTAGAATTGATAGCACTGATGAAGCAGTAGAGCATGAGGAAAAACGTGTAAAAGTCGAGAACAGATGTGCTAATTACAGTTATAAGCAGGCAGCTATTAGCTTCTTACACATAAACTAGAAAGTGATTAAAAAGTGCTAATGATTTTCCAGTGTAATTGAATCAATTAAGCATTAATATGCTGCGCCAGGTGTTTTCTCTGTTGTGCCAGAGTCAGTCAGTCAATCAACAGGTCAATTTGTGTTTCGCTTTTGTAGATTAGCTTAAAATAGACTTGTTATTCTTGCAAAGTACCTGCATAACAGGTTTGTTGGTGACTCAGTTTATAAAGCTAATGTATAGCAGCCATTCAAAAAAAGATGTTCCCATGTTTAATATCTGGTCTTTGCTGAGTTAGTTGATCAAGAAAAGCTGAGATCAAGGAACCCTCCTCAACATTTCAGTTCTTGACTGTGATTCAATGACACCCTGCTTAAATATGGCATGTGAGTGAATGTTTGTTGAGGATTGGATGGCCCAGGCTATATGAAGCCATCTTCCTATGCTCCACTCGCATCCCAAGCCCCTCTGCATAATATTGAATATTGAGACATGAAGAATAGCTGCTTTACCGAGGCTCCAGAGGGAGACCGTTGCCCTCAGTACCGTACCCCAGCAGGAATCATTAATTTCCAGATAGGAAGGGAATTAATGAGAAATTCAGTAAAAGCACATCCTCAGAAGACTTGCACAACACATTTTGAAAGGTTGGAAATTTTGCCTAAAATAGTTACAGATGCAGAATCTCGGCACAAAATAGAGCCATTCATTCCATTATGCATGTACTGGTCATTTGAGAGCTATCTAATTAGCTCGCTCTTCTGAACATTTTCTATTTTCCTACTAGATTCCTTTGCAATTCAAGTTTGAAGCGAGGAACCATTTTATATTTGTTCATGCTGTACATTTTCATTGATCTGCTTCAAGGGCCAATATCACTTCAAAATCAGTTGCAGGGTGCTTCATTCCATGAATCCCAGCTATGAACACTCCGTACTGCAGTACTTTATATTAGTACACTAATGAAACATGCCAACTACACTCGCAACTGTTTGTGAAGTTAAATGTAGCTGCACAATGAAGCTGTTTGATAGCTGCTTAAGGAGGCCTGGAGGAGGGAGTTTTCTTGACTTACAAAATTAAATATACAGAATTTGTTTAGAGAGGTTTTGGATGCAATTTGAAACAGAATCTTTGCAGAAGTATCTTGCGCCTCTGCCTATTGGCATGCAAAGTAATTGCATGTTTGGAGGAGTGAAGAATTTAATTCACACTTCCTTTAAAGAATTAACATTCCAACATAAGCACATTGAAGTGTACTGTACCATTGTCATTGTATTTAGAAACACAGCACTGTGAATGTATAATACCTGAACAATATATTACTCCAGAACTCTACTACATGTCTCTCATACTGATCATCATGGTGGTGTTTCATTATTAAATCAATGCTGAATGCACTGTTTACTTTCGGGGTGGGGTGGTAAGAGTTTCACATTTTTGAAATGACTTTGTTCTAATATAAAATGTTCCCCCTTTGGGAAAAGAGAACAATGAAGGTCAAACAAATGTTGATGTTTTCTTGAAGAAACATCTTAATTCCTGGAGCTAATTTGCTCCTTTTATTGAAGTTAACTAGTAGAACTAGATGCTATCCTGGCTTCATCTTTTCTCCTTTTCTGGAATAAAAATTTTTTTAAAACGTGGCACTATTTTTTTTTAGGATTCTCCATACTTTTGATTGAATCTGGTCAGGCTTTGTTTCATTGTTGCATTTATTGCTAATAAAAGGAATAACCACTTTTTTTAGATGGTAGGAAATGTGTAAAAATCTGCTTAAAATATTTTGTTTGAAGTTTACTTTTGCTTGTATGGGGTGAAACAGGAAATGTTATATACAAATATTCTTTGTGCTTAGACATTGATTAGGAGACACCCTTGCACTTGTAGAATAAAATGGAATGTGCCTTGTTCAGGGAGGGGTGCTATGTTTCTGTCTTCCATATAATATTGCAAATTGTGCAGTGAGTACTTGAAACTGCACTTTTTAATTGGTATCCATTATTGTATGATTGTGTATTTGGTTGTATACCAAAGCTCTGTAAATATCAAAACATATTGAATATCTCTTAGTAAATGTTCTTGTGAATTATTTATTGGACTGGTGACTGGATATATTGATTTTAAATAGATGATTTTATTGAAACTTGGTCAATTCTGTCATTTTTGCCTAGTTTATCAGTTTCTTTGTTAAACTCATAGATAATATATTTTTGGTGAATAAACATAAACCAAATTCTGTTTCAGATCAATGTTGGAATAGTGGCACAGTGGTTAGCACTGCTGCCTCACAGCGGCAGGGACCCGGGTTCGATTCCCAGTTTGGGTCATTGTGCAGAGTCTGCACGTTCTCCCCGTGTCTGCATGGGTTTCCTCCCACAGTCCAGAAGACGTGCTGGTTAGGGGCATTGGCCATGCTAAATTCTCCCTCAGTGTACCCGAACAGGCGCCGGAGTGTGGCGACTTGGGGATTTTCACAGTAACTTCATTGCAGTGTTGATGTAAGCCTACTTGTGACACTAATAAACTTTAAAAGAGATGACATCAATTGCAACTATTCCTGTATTATATTCTTTTTAAACTTCTATCATTTGAAATGATGAATGTAAATTATTTTACCATAATTGAAACCAATTAATTTTGCACTAAAATTGAATTATTCCAAATTAAAAATGCAGCTTTGATTAACAACATTGTGCAGCCACCAATTCGGGAGCTTATGTTGTTTTTATTTCCAACATTTGTAGTTGTTGGCATATAAATTGATCTTTTGAATATGTCAGATACAAAAGTGAACTAACTGTGTAGGTGGTCACAACTTTTGAAATGTCATCAACATCCGGTGCTGAATGGGTGCGTCTTACAACTTCCATGCATCTTTGCAACACCGCCCGTATTGACTGATTTATTGCCCCCAGTTATATGGTACATGTTCGTATGTTTGTTAAAGGTACCGGTAAGTAAAGCATATATCTGTTGGATGAAGGCATCTATTAATGCGTGTACTGCATATCGTGGCTAAAATAGTGGTTCAACTTACACAGAGCATATGCAAAAGCATGTTTTTTTTAGGGCTAGAAAAATGGGGTTGTCTTATATGTGGTGCTGCCTTTAACACTGATTTACAGTCTTGACATCTTTCCATTGGGGGGGTGCTCAATCTTTTGGATCGAACATTGTCTATTGTGATTGTAGAAGCTGATCGTAAGTGACAGTTCCCTCCACAGCTGGCACAGATAAATAGCATTGGCCCAAGGTTGATGTTTTTTCCTTCCAGCGTGCTCTCTTTCATCATCTGGTCATTTCACTTGTCCTCTGCTTTTCCAAGCTCTTCCTGACTGCTTATCTCCAGGCAGCAAGGATTTCCCATGCATTGACTCTAATCCCAGTCAACTTGAAGTCTCACTTGCTGACATTCTAGTATCTCACACATGGCAGACCTGTTTGGTCTCGTGTTGATCACAAGTTTGTCATAGAGCATGTCTTTGGGATGTGGCTGTCATCCATTCAGCTCACATGGCCTGCCCTGTGGGTGGCATGGGTGCATAGTGGTTAGCACTGCTGCCTCTCAGCACCTGGAACCCGGGTTCGATTCCTGGCTTGGGTCACTGTCTGTGCCTGTGTCTGTATAGGTTTCTCCAGTGCTCCGGTTTCCTCCCACAGTCCGAAAGATGTGTTGGTGTAGATGCATTGGCCATGCTAAATTCTCCCTCCTGTGTACCTGAACAGGTGCCAGAGCATGGCGACTAGGGGATTTTCACAGTAACTTCATTGCAGTGTTAATGTAAACCTACTTGTGACACTAATAAACTTAAAAAGGGGTCACCCAATGTTTGTCTGAAGCAGGGGGAAGCTCCCCAGCCACTTTTCTTGGCTTACCTTTATCATCCATGCCTCGCTACTGAAAAGGAGGATGCTGAGAGCACAAGTCTTGTACATGTGGAGCTTTGTATTTTCAATTAGTTTGCTGTTGGTCGACACTCGACTTCTCAACTTTGATGTGACAGCTGTGACCTTGGTAATCCTGGTGCTGGCTTTGGCATCGATGGACAGGTTAATGGGTGATTATTGATGCAAGGTATATGAAACTGTTGATGGCAACTTCACTCCGGTGGGCAATGTTGATGGAAGATGGAGTCTCTACATTTTGACCATAACTTTGATCTTCCTGACTCTGTGCAGGTCTACATGCAGCCACAAGTGGCCGCAAGTGAGCTTCATTTTGGGATAATGCAGGGTAATCAGAAAACAGCAACTCGCACAATAGGATGTTATGCTCTTTGCAATCTTGCCATGTTGGTAGGGGAATCGAGGGTGATGGAGGTAAGGCGGGAAAGTGGAGCTGAGGATTATCAGATCAGTCTTGATCTTGTGGAATGGCAGAGCAGAATCGATGGGCCGAATGGCCTACTTCTGCTCCTACATCTTATGGTCTTATAATGTTGAACAGCTTGCCATCAGCTCTGGTACACAGGTCGACGTCCTCATTAATTAGTGCCAGGGCACAGTACAGCTTTTACCCTGCTGCTGATCCTGAGCCTCTGACGATGCTCCATGGTAACTGACAACTGGGCATGTTCTGGTGAAAAGTAGAAATTGCGCCCTAGACTAGAGTCCAGGTTGGCAGCCTATTTTCCCCAGCAGAGCCTATTTCTGCTGACAAGGTCAAAGGCCATTGTAAGGTCTGTGGCATTTCTGTAACTGCCAAAGTGATGTTAGCTGTCAATCTGCCAACTCTGAAGCCACACTGAGGCTCAGGGTCAATTTGTGATGCCAGGTTCTGCAACCTGGTCAGCACAGCAGATCAAAGACCTTCTCTACAGTACTTAACAAGGAGAAGCCTCTATAATTATCACAGTTACTGCAATCCCCTTGTTGTCCACAGTAACTATTCTTGCATGTCTTGAGGCACAAGTCTTTTGGCAGAGAGAGAAGTTCATGGAGATGCTGCAGTAGTGCTGGTTTTCTAGTTTTGATTATTTCGGGTGGAATGCCACTGTTTCCTGAGGCTTTTCCACTGGCAAGATAGCCAACGGCCTAGTTGAGCTCTACCAAAGTGGGCTTGCTGTCCAGCTCCTCCATGACAGGAAAACATGGAATGGTGCCAAGAGCTTCTTCAGGGACAACATTCTCCATTGTATAAAGTTCGAACTAGTTCTCCATTCGCCTTTCCATCAGCTTGCTATGTTTAGTGATGATCATCCCTGCCTTTGTCTTCAGGTGAGCTGCTTTGATGGCTGCTGGGCCTGTCATTCATCCCTTTAGCATCTCTGGTTTCAGCAGTAGATTTTATACCTTTTGCATAATGTGAACCAGTATTGACTGATGCAGTGCCAAACTGCTGAGACTCGAATCTGGTAGCTGAGAGCATCTAGATTTTGTTTGTTGGGCATTGCTTGTTGTTCATGAGGACTGTCAGTTGCAGTAGCTGGCTCCATTTCAGTCTATTAAGCCTCAAACTGGTCAGCATACCTCTACCTCTTCCCACATAGAGCAAGAGCAGAGTTACGGAAGGTATTGTTCAGATGATCCCACTTTGACACCACACTCTGGCCTTGAGTGTTATTGTCTGAAAGAGTTTGATTGAGGAACTCCTGGGTCCTTTCCTCAGAATTGATCCTTGATACCTGGGATGAAGGTGACTGTCGGGGCATAGATGGAAATGAGGTTAACTGGGCCTTTGCTTGTTGACAAGCAAAGAGTATAAGTTCTTCTATGGGGTGTGGGGGTTCAATCATCGTGAGTGCAATTTTCTTTTAGTGTGAAAACCACTCCATGCTCATATTGTTATGACTGATCCCCAGGTGAGCTGCTTCAAATTTACCAGGATAGGGCAGAGGGGAGGACTTGCGTGAGATGCTCTTTTGGAGAGTTGGTGCAGACCCGCTGGGCTGAATGGCCTCTTTCTGCACTGTAGGGATTCTATGTTTTGCCAGTGAAGAGGGGTGAACTGGTTCCCTTTCTTTGTTCAACCCCTTGGTTGGTCACAAGATTAATTTAAAAGGGATCCCTTCCTTTGCGGAGCCAATTGAACCAGGCTTACTTGAGTTGAAGAAAGAGTGGGTTTATTAGCTACTAAATGTGAGAAAAATGATAAAGCACCTGCATATATATTTATTCTGGTTAGAAATGAGAATGGAGTCCATAAGTAAGATCTAAAAATGCATACAATTCAGTCTTTGCCTTGTCTGTGAAGAGTAGATAGTGGAACGTTGCAGCTATTGCAATTCATGATTTCAGTCACACTGACTTCAGTGGGCAAATTGTCAGTTTCAAGGTTACAATGTTTTGCAGTTTGGCTGAGAAGCTGTCCTGTTTCCTTTTCAGCAGTGGCTTTGCTGACTTGGCTTGTTTATGCAATTAGAGAGTCTTGCCTGCCAAATTTGTAGTGATCTGCTGCTGCCTTTCCTCCTGTGTCACGTGCTGACCCATGCAACACTTATTGACACTAACCAAATTTTGCAGCTGGTTTTTATGAGTCTTTGTAAATACCTGGAAGATGAAAATCCATAAACCGATGAGAAACATTTCTCACAGGCTATCATTTCTGCTGAGATATGCCCCCATTATCTCCACAGGAGATGACAGTTTGTTTCTGTATGGCTTCCATGCTTTTGATGTATCCTTGTTTGGAGACAGTGTGATTCTATTACCCCTCACTCAGTCTTATTTAAAGGCTCGGTATGTCCATATGTAATTCAGGGATTTTCCTCCATCATGACAACAACGTGCCTCTTTTTCCCCTGCCAGAAGAACGTATGGTGCTTCAGTTTAAGGGATCCACTTTGAGTGAATCTAGTTTCTTGTAGCTCGGCTATGTCCACATTGAGCTTTCTAAGTTATTTGTCGATCAAAGCTGCGTTGTGTGCATCATCAGAAGGCAGTATGTAAGGCCAGGACACACTGCCCTTGTGTTCCAGCTTACAATGGAAAAGACTGGTGTCTTCTTTGTTGAGTTTGTCTTGCCTGTTGCATAGATTAGCAAACCTGCTTATTGGGAGATGATTCTCTAAGCTCCAAGCACCCACTGAAGCAAACAGTTTTTGGTGGGACAGCATCTAACTGACTGGGAGCTGCCAAGGTTGAGGCGAGCAGTAGCTATCCAATGAGACTCTATCTTCCACACCCAGAAGTAATCCGGCACTTGCGTCCTACACCAATCGAGTGAAAGGCTTACAGCATTCATTACATAACCAGAAGAAAGCAGTATGATATTTAACCCTGCAAGTGATCTCTTTGCCAGAGCTATATGATTCAGTTACTGTACCCTATTGTCCTTTTGTCAAATGGCTGTTACTCTAAGAAGATAGTTCAGCGATTGTCAGCTTACTAAAGGTGTTGCCACCTGATATCTGCCTGATGTGGTTTCACTTAAGAGATGCACTAATATGATAACAGATTTGCTTCTGATGTTTATTTGTAGACATCCACCGTCATAAATCTGGTAACTTTGAGTTTGAAATCTAATTTTTAAAATCACCTAGTTAAATGCCAGTCAGCATGCCAGCCGGAAAGTTTTATTAAAGAATCCAATTTATGTTCATTCAATTTTGTGATTAAAAGACACCAGGCGGCATGGTGGCACAGTGGTTAGCACTGCTGCCTCAGCGCCAGGAACCCGGATTCAATTCCGGTCTCAGGTGACTGTGTGGTGTTTGCACATTCTCCCTGTGTCTGCGTGTGTTAGAAACATAAAAGAAACATAGAAAAACTACAGCACAAAACAGGTTGTTCGGCCCCACAAGTTGTGCCGAACATATTCCTACCTTTTAGGCCTACCTATAACCCTCCATCCTATTAAGTCCCATGTACTCATCCAGGAGTCTCTTAAAAGGCCCTATTGAGTTTGCCTCCTCCACCACTGACGGCAGCCGATTCCACTCGCCCACCACCCTCTGTGTGAAAAACTTCCCCCTAACATTTCTCCTGTACCTACCCCCCAGCACCTTAAACCTGTGTCCTCTCGTAGCAGCCATTTCCACCCTGGGAAAAAGCCTCTGAGAGTTCACCCAATCTATGCCTCTCAACATCTTGTATACCTCTATTAGGTCTCCTCTCATCCTACGTCTCTCCAAGGAGAAAAGACCGAGCTCCCTCAGCCTATCCTCATAAGGCATGCCACTCAATCCAGGCAACATCCTTGTAAATCTCCTCTGCACCCTTTCAATCTTTTCCACATCATTCCTGTAATGAGACGACCAGAACTGAGCACAGTACTCCAAGTGGGGTCTGACGAGGGTCTTATATAGCTGCATCATTATCCCCGGACTCCTAAACTCAATCCCTCAACTGATAAAGGCCAGCACACCATACACCTTCTTAACCACCACCTCCACCTGCGGGGCCGATTTTAGAGTCCTATGGACCCGGACCCCAAGGTCCTTCTGATCCTCTACAGTACTAAGAGTATTTCCCTTTATATTGTACTCCTTCATCCCATTTGACCTGCCAAAATGGACCACTACGCATTTATCTGGGTTGAAGTCCACCTGCCACTTCTCCGCCCAGTCTTGCATCCTATCTATGTCCCTCTGTAACTTCTAACATCCCTCCAGGCTATCCACAACCCCACCAACCTTCCTCCAAGTGTTCTGGTTTCCTCCCACACTCCAAAGATGTGCAGGTTAGATGGATTGGCCATGCTAAATTGTCCCTTAGTGTCCAAGGATGTGTAAGTTAGAGGGGTTAGCAGGGTAAAATACATGGGGTTGTGGGGATAGGACCTGGATAAGATAATCTGTTGGAGGGTCGGTGCAGACTCAATGGGCTGAATGGCCTCCTTCTGCACTGTTGGGATTCTATGAAAGGTTTGCATAATCTGAAACAGGTGCTATCAGGAGACTGCTGTAAGAAAGCTCAAATCACCAAGACCAAATCTGCAAGTCAGTACCTCCCGTCATATAGAATAGCCTTGTGTAAGTCTAATTTTCAAATATGTACATATTTGTTTGTTTGAGTGGTGGCACTGTGGTTATCACTGCTGCCTCACCGCCAGAGATCTGGGTTTGAATCCTGGCTTGGCTCACTGTCTGTGTGGAGTTTGCACGTTCTCCCCCATGTCTGCGTGGGTTTCCTCCGGCTGCTCCAGTTTCCTCCCACATTCTGAAAGACGTGCTGTTTAGGTGCATTGACCCAAACAGGTCGGACTGTGGCGACTAGGGGAATTTCACAGTAACTTCATTGCAGTGTTAATGTAAGCCTTACTTGTGACTAATAAATACATTTTAACTTTATTTCTCTATACTGAAAAGGCCAGTTTTTGATCAGCTCAACTCATTGAAATGCTGAGTTATAAAACCAACAGTGAAGTTCATGGCAAAGTTAATGTTAATGGTCTTTCTGTTAAGTTTAACAATGAAACCATTGTAAGGAAATTAGGAAACATTTGGGAGTTTATCCTTCCTTCCTTGCAACCAAAATCAGCAATTGTAATGAGCGGTTTCTATTAACCTTTCCATTGTCCTGTGTTTTCTGTATCATTCCCTCTAATTAAATATGTTAAACTCAGACTTTGCATTTATAATATATTGCTGATACACAACAGCTCCAATCTGGTTTCTATAACTAGCAATCCATAATTTTGAGTAGGAGTTACATCTGTTTTCTGTATTTGAGGAATAGCTTGTTCTGTAAAACAGTGCAAGCTGCTGTATTACATTTTCCAGTATTTGGTCACTTTTTTTTCATTAAACCTGTTCTATAGTTTGTAGCCTAATGCACGGTACAATTACTACTTCTACTGCTTTTGGAAGTCTGGGCAATTGTGAAAGGGCTGACAACGTGTATAACAGGTGATTCAGTTTAATGTCCTTGAGGGAAGGAAATCTGCTGTCCTTACCGGTTGTAGCCTATGTGACTCCAGATCCACAGCATGTGATTGAGTCTTAACCACCCTCTGAAATGATCAAGTAAGCCACTCCGTTGTATTAAAATGTTTATAGGAAAGTCAAATAAGAATAAAACTGGATATATCACCTGGCATTGGTCTAGGATCGGAAGCAACACTGACACACCCTGCTCAGTTGATTCTGCAAAATCCTCACTAACGTCTGGAGATTTGTGCCAAAACCGGGAGAACTTTCCCCAAGGATTAGTTAATTTCACTGAGCCATATTTTACAGCCAATATTCCACATCTCCGTTACCATCCTTGGGTATGTCCAATCCAACTAGCAAGACCAGAGATGGCAGAACAGTGCTGCACAGTCAGGTGAGACTGGCACTCAATTTTGACCCCAAACCCCATGAATTCTCATAACATCAAGTCAGATATGGACAAGGAAACTTCTTACTGATGACCAACTATCATCCTCCCTCAGCTGATGGATCAGTGACTCCTCTATCTTGAACATCACTTGGAAGAAGCACTAAGTGTGTCAAAGACACAATGCACTGGATGAGGACTTCAATGTCCACCACCAAGAGTGGTTTGGTAGCACCACTAGTGACCGAATTAGCTGAATCCTGAAGGATATATCTGCCAGATGTGGTCTGCTGCAGGTGTTGAGAGAACCAACAAGAGGGAAGAACCTACTTGACCTCCCCCTCGTCAATTTCTGTCACAGAAGCATCTGACAGTATTGACAGGAGTGAACTCCCCACAGTTGTTGTGAAGCCAAAGTCCTGTTTTCACAAAGGACATCCTCCATCATGTGGTGTGGCACCACCATGGTTGGATTGATTAATTATAGACCTAGCGACACTCAACTGGGCATCCATGAGACGCTCTGGAAAATCAGCAGCAGCAAAACCATATTTAACCACAGTTTGCAACCTCATGGCCCAGTATAATCCTCATTTTATCATTACCATAAAGTCAGGGGATCTATCCTGGTTGAGCGAAGAATGCAGGAGAACATGTTGGAGCAGCACCAGGCATACCGAGTAGCCAACCTGTTGAAGCTGCAACCCAGGACTTGCATGCTAAACAATAGAAGTATCATGCAATGCAGCAAAGCAAACTAGATCAAAGCTCTACAGTCCTGTCATATCCCAGCTGTAACTGGTGGTGGACAGTTATACAAATTATCTAGAGGAGGAGGCTCCACAAACCATCCCTAACCTTTATGATGGGAGAGCACAGCATTTCATTGCAAATGTAAGGCTGATGCATTTGCAACCACCTTTAGCCAGCAACACCAAGTAGGTGATCCATCGCAGCAAAAATGTATGGGTCCTGACAACATCCCAGCAATAGTTCTGAAGATTTATGCTCCAGGACTAGCCACACCACTAGATAGCCATTCAGTAAAGTGACTATGAATCTGCCCAAAAATGTAGAAAGTTTCTAAGTATCCCCTGGAAAGTTGGCCAAGTATACCCTCTCCACATAAAGCAGAGAAAAGCCAATCAGGCCAATTACCGCCCCCTCACACCACACTCAATCATCAGCAAAGTGATGGAAGCTGTTGGCAGTTCTGTAAAGTTGCACTTACTCAGTAATACCCTGTTCACTGATGCTCAGTTTGGGTTTTGTAAGGGCCACGGCTCCAGATTGCCTCACAGACTTTGTCCAAATATGAACAACAATACTTAGTTTGTGAGGTGAGAGTGACTGTCCTTGACGTCAAGGAAACATATTTGACCGAGTGTGGCATCAAAATTGAAATCAATGGGAGTTGGGAAAACCATTCCATTGGTTGGAGCCCTATCAAGCATAGACTGCCTGTGACATCGCTGTTGGATGCCTGGTGAACTCCTTGACTTGGTGCCAGAGTCAAACTAATATTGGGAAAGGTATTACGACTGGGTGAGAAGAGAGGAACTAATCTGTTCAACCTCAGTTGGTCACAAATATTTACATTTTTCACAAGGGTATGTCTTTTCCAAGTATGAATGTATTTAACTCTTTAAGCTTTGTGCACTAAATAAAACAAGGTTTCCTTGACTCAGAGCAAATAATAACTGGAGATCAAGCATTTGGACCTCATGCAGTCATTCAGGCTCAAATGTCCACACACTCTCAGGCATTAGAAATAAAGGGAGATAGAGTTCAGTACAAGTAAAGTAATATGCCGTTAAATATCCTTCGTACGCGAGGCATAGATTTTAAATATTGTGGCTGATTTACGTTAGCTGGTTTCTTGAATGTGGTCAGATCAAGAAGATGTTGCAATTATTAAGAGATCTTGGTTTGCTGGTAGGTTTCTGGTAGAGTTGGTTCTGTGAACCAGGCAACCTGTTTATTCCAGGACAGCGATAATCCTCAATCTGCTTCCTCATCGAAAGGCTTTCTGGCGCCACCTGTGTTATTTTGCAATCTCTCCATAGTGGCTGGAAGCCTTGCCTTGAAATACTTCACCCATTGTGCATTTCCAAGGTTTTGGCAGCCATTGTTCCAACATCCTGTACTCTGCATTTCTAATGTCTCTGAGACGGTTACGAGTTTTGATGGATGTCTGGGTCAAATGAAATGTCTTTCTCTTCACACACCCCTGAGGGTGTTTTGCTGATTTCTCTACTTGAACATAGAATGTGACCTTGCATTTTTAAGCAGTTTGCTCTGACTCAGTTCAAATTGCAGAAGTTCCAAGCAATTAGGTGGAAAAATCATATTTTCATAAAGGGGCATATCGTAACCAAGATGACTTCCATAACACACATTATTAAAGCTTAGTGGGCAACTTTCTTCAAGGTTAGCAATGAACAAACCTGCCTTATTCTGAGGACCACATTTTGTCCCAAAGTATTCCTGATTGGGACTGGATGGGATGGTGACACAGTGGCTAGCACTGCTGCCTCACAGTGCCAGGGATCTGGGTTTGATTCCGACCTCGAGTGACTGTGTGGCATTTGCACATTCTCCCCGTGTCTGCATAGGTTTCTACTGGGAGCTCCGGTTTCCTCCCACAGTCCAAAGATGTGTGGATTAGGTTGATTGGTCATGTTAAAAAATTGCCCCTTAATGTCAGGGAGGGTAAAAACGGTGGGGGGGGGGGGGAACAAAGGGATTGGGCCTAGGTGGAATTGTTATCAATGCAGTCTTGATGTGTCGAATGGCCTGCTTCTGCACTGTAAGATTCTATGATTGTAGTCACTCATTTCCATTACTTCAGAGTTGAACATTCTGACATGGTGTCCAGTATCTCAGTATTGTCACAAACCCAGCTGATAACTGCTTGGAAACATCAGTTTGTGTGGTTTTCTCTACAGGAACGGTATAAGGGGACATGTGTGATACCCAGTATGAACATTAATCAGCCCAGTCATAGTATAATACTTATTAAAAACTATTATTACAATAACGAAAAGACACATACACACAAGCAGTACCAAACAGTTACATACAAGATTACTAAACACACCCACAGCTTAAGTAGGAATTACCCTTCTGATCCAAAATACATTTACAAGATCTGAACTCTTTAAGGACTTCCTTCTTCCCAAACAACATCCAATCCAATAGATGGAAAAGTAAAGGCCAGCTTGTAGTAACCATGCTATACAATTGAGTATTCTGGACAGCGTCTTCTCTTGGCTCAGCAGAGATATGGGTTTTAACTGCCTCCACGAAGGTGCTCTTGCTTATGGTCTGCTAACCAGCACCAGCTTACAGGCTGCTAGATGGATAGTGCTCTCTGCGTCCACAAAGGTTCTAATTATATCATTGTTTTCCTTTGAAGATGCTCTGTATATTTGGCTGTCTGTCCCCTCAGCTTCTATTAGTTCTAACATTAACATGAGTATCTCTTCCCTGAATGGTGCCATTGTCTACTCCAAAATATTTCCCATTAGCAGGATGGGGTATTTGTTTTAGAATTCCTACAGTGCAGAGAGGGGCCATTTGGGCCATCGAGCCTGCACTGACAACAATCCCATCCAGTCCCTATCCCAGTAACTCCATGTATTTACCCTGCTAATTCCCCTGACACTGAGGGGCAATTTAGCGCAGCCAATCAACCTAACCTGCACATCTTTGGCCTGTGGGAGGAATGCAGAGCATTTGGCGGAAACCTGTGCAGACATGGAGTGAATGTACAAACTCCACACAGTCACCCAAGACCGGAATCGAACCTGGGTCCCTGGTGCTGTAAGGTAACAATGCTAACCACTGTGCCATCATGCCACTTTGGGCTGTCTACAATTGCTAATCTTGTTATTGGGATTCACATCCTGTGAAATACCTTTTGGTGACTTCTACCTGCTGGCACTTTCTTGACGGTATATATAAGCAAAACACATACATTTTCTTAATGGTAAGCTTTATGTACTCTATGTACTTACCTCATGTTGTTTTATGTTTTCTGTATCTTTTAAAAGAATGGTTTAATCTGGTGCCTCGCAATGAAAACTGCCTTATCTACATTAACGTTCCAGAGACGCACAATGTTTATGTGAGTGAGGTACAACTGTGGCTGACGTCTTCCAGAAATCTGTTGCTAGCAGGATAGGGAAGTTGGAAAATTGGAGAAGAAAATTCTATTTCAAAGTATTGCAGAAATTACATTGCGACACTGACATCTGAAGGGTAGCAATGCACAATATTTAGCTCTCTACTTTCAGAAATATGGCATGTTTTGAATAAATGAAGTGCAGCAAAGCTGTGATAATCTGTAACAATGTTTTCATTGGAGGCCTATCAAATAGTAAGGAAAGAACAAGCTGTATTTCATTAACATGAATAAGTCAAAAATTACAGAACACAAAAGGGTGATTGTGTTATAGCAGCTTCTATCAGAGAGTACTGAAAGATGAATTAAATCTGCTGCGTTTGTTTTCACTTTAATCTACACCCTTTTTAAATGTTGTCAGTTGATAATACAGCCAATGATTTTATCTGACACATGCTTCTAGAACAGACCCCAGGCTGGACAAGTGACTGAATCCATTAAAGTCACTAGAGGCATTAAAGGACACCATCACCTTTGCTCACCTTGAACAAAGCAGAAAGCATGGAACTGACAAACTACATATACAGATGAAAGGAATGATGAATTATCCAGTATAGAATCTAATCCTTTTAATAACACCTGTAGGTCACAATGGCAAGAAAATTTACAGGTGAAGAAATCCATTTAGACCTGGTTCATTTATCTATCCAAGAGCACCCAGCAACTACTGTCCGCACCACCCCCCGCCCCACCTCCACCCTAACCCTCCGTCTCTCAGCCTCCATTTGCAGCATTCAATAATTCCAGGATTTTTGTCTCCTTTGCTCTCTTGAGAAGTGCGTTCCATTGATGAGCTTTGTTTGAAAATCCCCAAACAGTCCGAATCATGCCACAATGACATTTACTTTAATGTTGTGGATTGATCTTTCACACAGCTTTGTATACCTCTCTAAGATCACATCTCAGCCCACTCCAGGTTGAAGAGCTCAAGCTTTTCCAGTCTTTGCTTGTAACTCTGACAACCAAGATTGGGAATGAGTGCTATGGCTACCTTGGCACTGCCTCCACAGCTTGAAAATTTCCCTTGTTTCTTGGCAACCAAAATTGGATAAAGCACCAGAGATGCAATCTGACCTGAACACATTGCAGTTTGATTTGTATTCAAATGTCACAGATTGGCCAGCTGATTGAAAGACAAGATTTCTGGTCAAATCCTTGGCCCTATTATCTTCAACTTCATCTGTTGCACAACAGATTTTATTCTTTTTCTATTTAATCAAACTATAATATTTTTAAGTTTGCCTCACGCAAGTTGAGCAAGAGGACAATCAGGGGGAATGTTGAGCAAATGTTGTTGGGGTGGCACAGTGGTTCACACTACTGCCTCATAGTGCTAGGGACCGGGTTCAAATCCAGCCTTGGGTGACTGTCTGTGTAGAGTTTGCACATTCTCCCTGTGTCTGTGTGGGTTTCCTCTGGGTGCTCCGGTTTCCTCCCACACTTCAAAGATAGAACATAGAACAGTACAGCACAGTACAGGCCGAGCTTTGTCTGAAACCAAGATCAAGCTATCCCACTCCTTATCAGTCTGGTGTGCTCCATGTGCCTATCCAATAACTGCTTGAAAGTTCCTAAAGTGTCCGACTCCACTAGCACAGCAGGCAGTCCATTCCACACCCCAACCACTCTCCGAGTAAAGAACCTACCTCGGACATCCCTCCTATATCTCCCACCATGAATCTTATAGTTATGCCCCCTAGTAACAGCTACATTCACCCGAGGAAATAGTCTCTGAACGTCCACTCTATCTATCCCCCTTATTGTGAAGTTGTACGAACTAAGGAATAGCATGTTGGGAAAATTGGTCAGCTATTTGGTACAATATAAACAAGGCTGACTCCATGTAACTTAAGGCTGTATGAGTAAATAAAACAAGATAAGGTCAGGGATGATGGAGTCATCGACCTTCTTCTGTTACATCAAAGGACAAGATAAGGCTATGAGTGATGAGACAAAGAGTTCTAGGAGGTCAGCAAGTTATGACATGATTAATGACATTGCTTATGATTCTATTACTAATCGAATTCCTGAATATGCTCTGGTCACGCAAACTGATAATGATTATGTATAAATACTGAACTGATTCTTTGTGTAATGGCGGACTTGAGGAAGAATTAGCAAGTTGTACCAACTGCTCTCTCAACTCGGGTTTCAGCCAAAACTGCATGCAGTCTTTCGTAAATAAAGCCTAGTTATTTTGTCGGAACGAGCTTTGTCGAGTCTTTCTATCACAGTCAAGAAGCAGAAAAGTTTCCACTTCAACATTATCATCTTATAAACCTCTATTAAGTCGTCTTTCATCCTCCTCCGCTCTAAAGAGAAAAGCCCTAGCTCCCTCAACCTTTCCTCATAAGACCTACTCTCCAAACCAGGCAGCATCCTGGTAAATCTCGTCTGCACTCTCTCCAATGCTTCCACATCCTTCTTATAGTGAGGTGACCAGGACTGCACACAATATTCCAAATGTGGTCTCACCAACATCCTGTACAATTGCAGCATAACCCCACGGCTCTTAAAATCAAACCCCCTATTATAGATGTGCAGGTTAGGTGGATTAGCCATGCTAAATTGCCCCTGAGTGTCAGGGGGATTAGCAGGGTAAATACTTGGAGTTATGGAGATAGGGATGGATGGGATAGTTGTCGGTGCAGGCTTAATGCGATGAACGGCCTCCTTCTGCACTGTAGAAATTCTATGAAAAGGAATAATTTCAAATTGTTATGGTATCTTATCAAACAGGCCGTCTATCTGAAAGTGGGGAGGAAATATTTGGAAATGCATGAAAAACCCGATTAGTGTTTCCTGATTGAGAGTAGCACTGTCCTTGATTTGCAATGGTAAAAAAAGCCCCGTTAAATCTGTTTTGGGAGCATGAGACTGGGTGAAGTTACGCTGAAATGCTTGTAAATATCCAGCCAAGGCTAAATCTGGAGACATATTTTACAGCTCCTGTGTTTGTTTGGCAAGCCCTACCTAGGACTTAGCAACATAGCAACAGAAATACCCCGTTTAGGCCTTTGAGTCTATTCTGCCAATTTAATTGGATCATGGCTGACCTCTATCTTAACCTCATTAACCTGCCTTGGTTTTATATCCCTTAATACCCTCGTCTAGCAAAAATAATTGGAATTTTCAAATATTTGGCCTCAGCTGCTTTTTGAGGGAGTGTTCCAGATTTCCACCTTATGTGTGAAGAAATATATCCTGACATCCTGAATGGCCTCGTTCTAAATTTGAGGTTGTGGTCCTTTGTTGGGGACTCTTCCACCAGAGGAAGAGGTTCACTGTCCTATCAAATTCTTAGAAGCAGATCGAGCTAAACAATTTGTGTTATGAAGCCAGAGGTCAGTTGAAGCTACTTAATTATTAGATCTCATATTCAGCCACAAAATAATCACGTTTGAGCCTTAATTCTATATGTTTTGAAATTCATAGAAAATGTATTCCTTTTAAGAAAAGGGATTTGGGTGGCAAGTGTAACAGGGCTGGAAGATTTATGCAATATTCTGGTTTCACGAATAGACATTGTTCTCTGCATACAGGAATGCTGTTGTCATGGTAGCACAGAGATAAAATGCTTTTATAATGAACTGAATTAGAATGATTTAGGAATGTTAGAGGATCTGTCTGGTCATTTAAATTAGACAGTTACATGGTCACATATTAAAATATGACAAAGTGTGAATAGGGAACCAAATAATGCTACGTATAATTACACCATAATTGTCTAATTTGATCCATTTAATTTAGGCCCACGCTTACTGCCTCTGTTAATAAAGGCAACTGTTAATGTAAGTATAAATTGGTAAGACAAAATTTTATTTGTCAGTGTAAAATCTCCATTCTCACCATTAAACATATTAATCTATTAATTGTAATTGGTCATTTTAACTGTCTGCAATATCTTAATGTTAATTAACAACTATTCAAATATATGCTGCGGTAAACTGCACTTGGCCTATACTTTCTAAAATCATATTATGATTTTTTAGTAAATCAAGGGCATGATTACCATGCAAGGGTGGCTCTATCGACATTATCTATACACATGTTACCTTTCTCCTGTTTCTTTCATGCTTCATTCATAGTGTGTTTGTAGCAATGGCATTTCCTGTTCTTCATTGGTCTTAACACTGTTTGGTCACAGCTGGGATCCATATCTGGAAAATACTCAGGTGTTTAATGCATAGATTTGTTTGACATAACTTACATATGCATATTCAACAGGTAAGAAATGTCAATGGTTTGGCAGTTTCACAGATATGGCTCCTGCTGCCAATATAACTTGCCTTGTATGATAAATCTTCTGAGACAGATTTGTATGAGTGCCTCAGAGCTGTAAGTGAAGTATTGGAACATTGTGATCAAATACATAACCTCTGAGATGTAATAGGGCAGCTTGTGCAGAGTAAACAATCTTTTCCAAGCGGTACTAAACTATCCATTTTCTTTAAGTCTTTTATTCCTCTATAGATACTTATGAATAAAAGCATGGGACACAAAGTTAATCTATCGTTTGATTAAAACAAATCCTAATTTAATAATGCTGTATGAGTTACGGCATTGATTTTTTTATTTGGTCACTAGATGTCAGTGGTGCCATGTACAAATGGATTACTAAGGGTATTAGAAATTGTAATCCTACTTCTCACGAGTCAAGTGTTTTATGGTGTGTCCTTTTCAACAGTTGCTTGGAGTGCAGTGTAAATCCTAATGTATTGGTCACACCTCTGGTTTACAGTTGCCACTCTGGTAGTAACATCAATTTATGGGAATGCAAACATTAACTGCAAGTGATGCAATTTCAGATGTCATACTCTGCCCTTTTCCAGATGCTTCCCTTACTGGCTTTACCCCTGACCCCCACCCCTTGCCCTCCCAACAAACCCCCATTAATCCAGAAATCCGCAGCCTGATTTCTCCCACACCTCTACTATGCTTCACACTCTTGAGCTGCCAGCTGACCCTCAAATCTTGACCTCATTGTCAAATCTCTCCACTGTCTTAACTTGTTCTGATGTGGAGATGCCGGCATTGGACTGGAGTGGGCACAGTAAGAAGTCTCACAACACCAGGTTAAAGTCCAACAGGTGAGCTTTCAGAGCACTGCTCCTTCATCAGGTGAGTGAAGTCCGAAAGCTCGTGATACCAAGTTAACTTGTTCTGGTAACACCCCCTAGCCTGCATCTTCCGACTCCACTGCCAAAGAGGGTACAATCGCTCAGTTGTCCTATCTTTGCCTTTCGGCATTCTCTTCCAGGATTATATTGCCTTCTCACCTTTCCTTTCCTCCAAAACTTCTTCAGCATCTACTTCTTCCACCAACCTTTCCCATCCACTGTTTCTGTCTTGCTTGGTGTCCTACTCCTCCTCCCACTCCACTTTAAAGTGTTTATTGAGATATTTAACTACAGAATAGGCATAAAATTAAATGCGAGTTGTTGCTGTAGCATGCAGAGCTGATAATAGTTACACAAATATTGTCAACCTACCGGCAGTAAGAGGGGGAAAATATAAATGTACCTTATGTTGTTTGGGGGGAAAAAAATGAGATGTGGAGTGAGTCACCTCTGTATGCAGTATGAGATTAAACGTTTGATTGACACAACACATATGCTAGCATACAACACGGTGCCAAAGTGGGAAGAAGCGCTCAGCACACAGCACAACATTCACAAGACAGAAAAGATAGATATTAACAGAAAGCGGACCTAGGAATAGATTTTCAGAAAAAGCGGTTGACTTGGGGACCCCTGAAACCTTTTCAAGGGGATTGTTCAATTGAAAGATTATAGAGATTTAAACAGTACAAATAATTACATATCTACTGCGGGTGGAATGGCCATAAAGGAGTGAAAGGCCTTTTCTTACTCTGAATATTCTCATACTATATTTGACATTGCACTTTGCATGAACCCAGGTATCTGCCAGGCAAGGATAAATATTATAATAGTAAAAGACTGCAGATGCTGGAAAACGGAAATGAAAACAGAAAATGCTAGAAAATCTCAGCTGGTCTGGCAGCACCTGGGGAGAGAAAACAGAGTTAAAGTTTCATCCATATGAGGCATACAGATTTGAAGATTAAATATGAATTTAGTATAGATAAATAGATACCTACTTTAGATTAAAATAAACCTACAATAGATTAATATAAACCTACTGTAAAGATATATAAACCTTCTATAGCTGAATATAAGCCGACTATAGCTTAATATGTTAATATAAACCTACTATAGATGAATATAAATCTCCTATAGATGAATATAGACCCACAATAGATTAATATAAATCTCCTATAGATTAATATAAACCTACAATAAGGAAATATAAACCTACGAGAAAATAATACGAACCGTCTATATGTGAATATAAACCTACTATAGATGTTTATAAATCTCCTACAGATGAATGTAGACCCACTATAGATAATATAAACCCACTGTAAAGACATATAAACCTACTATAGATGAATATAATCTCACTACAGGTAAATACAAACTTACAATAGATTCTATAAGGGAGCACCATTATCCGAGAACTCGTTTTGTAAATTTAGCAAATTAAGATCAAATTAAATCATTATGGTGAGAAAGTTCTATTATAATTCTGGAAAATAAGGTGTAACGCGCAATTTTATTTTTCCACTTTGCACATTTATAGTAAAGGCTGTTCCATAAAATATTTTTTATTGGACCGAGCGGAAGATTTGGTGCCGAGAAACAAAAGGAGCCCCCGGAGGCGACAGTTGCGATTGAAGCCAGCAGATGTCTCTGGAAAACTCTCTTCCCCATCAACCTGCTCAGTCTCGCATCTGAATGAACCGAGCAAAACATCAGAAGCACAACGCTCGCGTCCTAAATGCCGCTGCTCTCTCCAGCTAATGTTACTCCAGTGTTAAACACCTCCAAATAATGAGTGTTGTGTAACATCAGTGACCAAAGGAGCTGGGGATAAAGGGAAAAGTACCTGTGTCTTCCTGTTGAATTTAAATATCATGGAGAACGAAAAGGCATGCGCAAAACATTATGGATCTCTTGAATCAACAACGTGGAATGCAGATAATGTAAAAGGTAAAATAAAATGTCAGATCCTAACACGGTGTTTCCTTTATTAACCTTTCTTCCACAGAGAATGAAAAGAAACATTGATCAGTGAAAGCCTGTGTTAAAACCGTGTCTTATCCATCTCACTGTCTGGTATATAACTGCTTCGTTTGCTTTCCTCACAAAGTTAAAATGATCTTGCTGAGTTGCCTTGCACTCGCCATTGCCACGTATCAATGGATTTTATTTGATTTGCTTTTTGTAGATGGATGTCTTGAAATACCTTGAATGGTCTCCTGGCTGGGGACACGAGCTTTACAAGCTGCTGGTATGTTTGTGTTTGGGGAATTGTCGGGAATGCTTACAAGCTGCGTCAGTTTAAAAAAATAAATCACTTCAAATACAAAAAGTTTGCTCTTTTTACAATCTAGTCTCCTTTTTTTCTGATGTTTGACATGACATTCCCTCCCCCTCCCTTTACTATAAAGACTGCAAGTTAAAATGTGTGCGAGGATGAAAAGCGATACAGATGGTGGCAACCCATTCAAAACTCACATCTACACAGGTCCCTGGATGTTATAGGGCAGAGGGACAGACATTACAAACCTGCTGTATTAAGAGTTGGCTCTTTAAACTCAGCCCAAAATAACTGCCTGTGTCATCAAAATCTCGAATAGGATAAACACAATTAATTTCATCATAGGCTCAATGGTAATGTTTGGATCAAACTTGTCCATCATCATTCTCTATTCAACAATGTGAAATTTTACATAGAGGTATACAGAATACAAAATGTGCACACCACCAGCCCTAGAGGAGAGGCAAAAGCAAATTACTGCAGATGCTGGAATCTGATACCAAAAGAGAAAATGCTGGAAAATCTCAACAGGTCTGGCAGCATCTGTAAGGAGAGAAAAGAGCTAACGTTTCGAGTCCAGATGACCCTTTGTCAAAGCTGAGATTTGTTTTCATTGTGACATGAATCTGCTCAGTGTTTCCTGGTTTGGGACCCACCGAACAGCTCTGCTGCTAAGTTGGCAACCTCACTTACAGATGACTGTTAGGATCTGCTCTTTGAAGGGTGAAACAGAGTACTGAAGATTTACAACTGCATGTTCCGGAAACTAAGCTAAAGGCAAAATACTGCAGATGCTGGATTCTGCAGTATGGGGTATCTGCAGAGCGGGTCTGATGAAGGGTCATCCAGACTCAAAACGTTGGCTCTATTCTCTCTCCACAGATGCTGTCAGACCTACTGAGATTTTCCAGCATCATCTTTGTGTGCCGGAAACTAATGTTGGAATTCTTGACATTGGTTTTCTTTAAGATCAGTTTGTGCTTCTTGTCACAGCAGTTTCATTATTTACCTCAATGAGCAGAGAAAATACAATTAATTTAAAACTAACTTGATCAAATAAGTTATAACGTATTTAATACATGGTATGAAATAGTCCACCAAGTAAATCTATTATATCATTAACTCTCTAACAGAAATACAGCCAAAATGCTTTTGAATGCAGAAAAATAGTTTTAGAAAATTGTTCTGGAATGCTCTTGATTGACTTTTGTTACTACCTATTTCTGCTCTCATCTGCACTCGAAACGTCAGCTCTTTTCTCTCCTTACAGATGCTGTCAGACCTGCTGAGACTTTCCAGTATGCACTTTGATAGGAAGAATAGAGGCGTAGACTATTTTCTAAATGGGGAAAGGCTTCAGAAATCTGAAGCAGAAAGGGACTTGGGAGTCCTGGTTCAGGACTCAAGGTTAACATGCAGGATCAGTTGGCAGTTAGGAGACAAATTCAATGTTAGCATTCATTTCTAACATTGTTATATTCTAGATGCTAGAATGCAAGAGCAGGGATGTACTGCTGAAGTTTATAAGGTTCTAGTCAAACCCCATTTGGAATATTGTGACCAGTTTTGGGCTCTATACCTAAGGAAGGATGTGCTGGCCTTGGAGGGTGTCCAGAGGAGGTTCACAAGAATGATCTCAGGAATGAAGGTTTTGTCATATGAGGAGCGGTTGCGGAGTCTGGGTCTATACTTGGAGTGTAGAAGGATGAAGGGGGATCTAATTGAAACTTACAGAATACTGAGAGGCCTAGATAGAGTGAACATGAAGAGGATGTCTCCACTAGTGGGAAAGACTAGAACTCGAGGGCACAACCTCAGAGTGAAGGGACTCTGCTTTAAAACTGAGATGAGGAGGAATTTCTTCAGCCAGAGAGTGGTGAATCTGTGGAACTCTTTGCCACAGAGGGCTGTGGAGGCCAGGTCATTGAGTGTCTTTAAGACAGAGATAAATAGGTTCTTGATTAATAAGGGGATCAAGGGTTACAGGGAGAAAGCAGGAGAATGGGGATGAGAATATCAACCATGATTGAATGGCGGAGTAGACTTGATGGGTCAAATGCCTAATTCTGCTCCGATATTTTATGGTCTTATGGTGTGAAGATGAGCTCACTAAAAGGAATTCTGATGATTGGTTCTGGAAACTGAGGAAATTGCTTTTGATGATTGTGTTAATTTTTCTCCTTTGTCTAATTTCTTTGTTACCTCCTCAAAGAATTCTAACAGATTTGTTAGATGTCTAACAAAGCTGTACTGACTCAGCCCTATTTTACCATGCATTTCCAAGAACTCTGCAATTTCATCCTTAATAATGGACTCCAAGATCTTACCCACAACCAAGGTCAGGCTAACTGGCCTATAATTTCCCATCTTCTGCCTCCCTTCCTTCTTAATAGGGGAGGCCTTTTTCCGGTCATCAGGGACCTTCCCTAACTCCAGTGATTCCTGAAAGATCACCGCCAATGCCTTCACAATCTCCTCAGCTATCTTCTTCAGAATCCTGGGTTGTAGTCCATTCGGTCTGGGTGATTTAACCACCTTCAAACCTTTCAGCTTCCCTAGCACCTTCTCCTTAATGGTGGCCACTACATTTACCTCTGCCCCCTGACTCTCTTGAAGTTCTGACATGTTACTGGTGTCTTCCACCGTGAAGACTGATACAAAGTACCCATTCCGTTTCTCAATTGTAGCACCGTTATATCTGATTCCACACAGATTACATTTGAAGTTGTTTTTGTACTGCTTATGGCTTTCTTGCTATGGGACCAGAAGATTGCATTATAGCCTGGATTTTGTAATCAGTGATGAAGTGACCATGCTCACTGCTGTCTATAAAGATCTAGTGAACTCTGGCATGAATTTCACCTTTGCCAATGTTAATTTATTTCTGGTGCCAAATGTTGGCGATATCTGAAGTCCAGCAGCAGTGATATTGTTAAGCAACAAATCATGTTGCAGTATTCCTACAAACAGCAAACCAGGAAGTAACAAGCACCTTTTATCATTCACTCTTTTATTTTATAGAAAATTATGACTTAGTACACAATTTAGAAGCCCAGTTGCACTTCATTCAACAAGGCATAACTTTTTTCAAGGGTGTTACCAGTGAAACTAATAGCATAAAAAATGAATGTTTCCATCAAGTTAAGTGATTTCTAAAATTTCCAGTGGCCAGGACTTTAACAGCACACCGTGTAGCAGAGTGCAGAATCACTGACAACAATTTCTGTCTTTAATTTGCTGGAACTTGCTGTCACACTTTCACTGGATACTGGTGAACGCTGACAGTTTTGCCATCATTACGACTGCCAAATTTGGGACAATATGATGAAATAATGCCTTAATGTGCAAACCCATTGCACCACACACTGGAAGCATTCTATTTTATGTCTAATTGGTCATTGAGTAAGCAACCTGACATTAACTTACTCATTAGCTCATTGATACTGATAACTGGGAGGCAGTTGCTGATG
Organism: Mustelus asterias; assembly: GCF_964213995.1. NCBI lineage: Eukaryota > Metazoa > Chordata > Chondrichthyes > Carcharhiniformes > Triakidae > Mustelus > Mustelus asterias. Next base: position 75,932,186 of record NC_135812.1, on the reverse strand, counting down.
CCTGTGACTTCCGAAGGCTGTCTGTTTGGGATGGTAGTGGAAGAGGCAAGCAGAAATAAAAAAGATCAACTGGATGACAGGAGGGCCCAGAGAAAAGGGGCCAGCGAATTGTGGACCTTCTCAGCCCGCTGTCTTCCTCTGCAGCCAATGCAGCAGAGACTGCCATGCCAGAGTGAGCCTCCTGAGCCACACCAGGTGATGCTTAATGTACAGTTGACCACCACGGTGCGAACCATCACTTTATGGGACAGAAGGCTGCTGCAATGAGTAAAGGCAGATTCTAATTCACAAACTTATCAGAAGTAAAGTTGAGTAAAGTCTGTATACTCAAAATGAAATCAACTTTCACAGGAGCTGTTATTTTTCAAATGCAACTTTTATATTTGATTTGATTTATTATTGTCACATGTATTAGTACACAGCGAAAAGTATTGTTTCTTGCATGCTCATAGAGAAAGAAACGAGAGAATACAAAATGTAGTTTTTCAGTCATAGCTAGGGTGTAGAGAAAAATCAACCTAATGCAAGGTAAGTCCATTCAAAAGTCTGACGGCAGCAGGGAAGAAGCTGTTCTTGAGTCGGTTGGTACGTGACCTCAGACTTTTATATCTTTTTCCCGACGAAAGAAGGTGGAAGAGAGAATGTCCGGGGTCCTTAATTATGCTGGCTGTTTTGCCGAGGCAGCGGGAAGTGTAGACAGAGTCAATGGATGGGAGGCTGGTTTGCGTGATGGATTGGGCTACATTCACGACTTTTTGTAGTTCCTTGTGGTCTTGGGCAGAGCAGAAGTCATATCAAGCTGTGATATAACCAGAAAGAATTCTTTCTATGGTGCATCTGTAAAGGTTAGTGAAAGTCGTAACTGACATGCCAAATTTCCTTAGTCTTCTGAGAAAGTAGAGGCGTTGGTGGGCTTCCTTAACTATCGTGTCGGCATGGGGGGGACCAAGACAGGTTGTTGGTGATCTGGACATCAATAAGCTGCTTATATTTATTGTAAGTTTTCTAAAGCATACACAAATGGTAGCTATACCATTGTGCTTAACCTCTGACCTTTACTGAAACAATGGTCATTGGATCTCACCATAGGATAGATAGCTATATTATATTAGTGACCGATGCCACTAAATATTAAAATCAATCCTTCTTTGCAGCAATGTGTCGTCTAAACACTCTGACTGTCTTTGTGGTATGTCTTTTTGTGCCCCACCACCATCTGAGTTAGCTATGAATTAGGTTCTCCAATAAAAATACTGCATTGAAAAGGAAAAGTATTTTAAACAACTGAAGGAATAAGAATTAATTTTTAAAAAAGTGAATATTTACTAAGTGAGCTTTGACCAGCTTGTTAAAATTGAGAGTGTGGTGGTATTCCATTTTGCTATGCAAATCCATCATTCCAAAGACCAACAGAATGTAACCTTTTATCTGCATGTAGTGAGTAGCACCTGATCTCAGTGGGAGTTAATCTTGCCACTTGACCTTCAAACACCAACTGAGTTGTTCAACTTGCTGAAAGAAAATCACAAGTCACCTAGCATTTCACAACGTGGTGGGTATGGAGCAGAATGACTTGATTTTGCAAATTATTTCGGGAGAAAAAAATACAGCATAATTCCTGATACTGTAAAAAGACACTTTCACATCGGCCACTGGAACATCCACTCATTAAATTTTGTTTGTTCTCAGAGTGTGGGTGGCATTGGCAAGGCTTCATTTATTGCCAGTCCCTTGTTGCCCGACAAGGTGATGGTGGACTTTCTTAAGAAAGAGTTGTTTTTACAACTTCTTTGAAGACACTAATGAACCAGACAGTTTTTATGACAATTTGGCAGCTTTAATTATCATTGATTTATAATGCTAGTCCATAGGGTATTGGGTATTTGGTAAGATTTGAGCTTTCAACATCTGGATAGATGTTATTTATTACATAAGCTGAAATCCTCATTTCCTTTGTTGGCTCTAGACTTGAGTATTCCTCCGCACTCCTGGCTGCTCGCTCACATTCTACTCTCTGTAAACCTGATGTCAGCCAAAACCCTGCTGCTCTCATCTTGACTTGCATCAGGTCCCATTCCCCTATCACCCAGTGCTCGCTGACCTGGTTCCTGATCAGACAACACCTTGAATTTAAAATTCTCATCCTTGTTTTCAAATCTCTCCATTTGCCTGTCTCTGTAATCTCGTCCGACCTCACAACCCTCTGATGTATCTGTGATCCTCTAACTCTAGCCTCTTGAGCCTCCCCAATTATAATTGCTTCAGTTGCCGAGGCTGCAATCTCTGGAATTTTCTTCCTTACACCCCTTTGCTTCTGTACCTCGCTTTATTCCTTAAAGACACTTTTAAAACCTATCTCTCTGATCAAGCTTTTGGTCATCAGACTTTATATTTCCTAAGGTGTCTCGGTGTCATACTTCACTTTACAATGCTGCTGGAAGCACCTTGGGAGATATAATTACGGTAAACCTGCTCAATAAATATAAGTTGATGTACACATTACACATCTGCATTTCAAAGGTGCCAGCAGTTTATTTTTGTTGTATACATGGTCATCTGGGGCAATGCTCAAAATTCTTCTGTATCGCCTGTATGGATAGAGTCTAGAGAGAGAGAGGACTGGACCTCTCTCTCTATGCCAAAGCATAGAGCCAATGGAAAAGGAAATGGAGAAAATCCCTAGGGTTAAAAGGATAGTCATTGTATGGATAGAAATTAATTTTATTCATTCATGCAATGTGGGCTTCGCTAACTAGGCCAGCATTTATTGCCAATGCTTAACTGCCCTAGAGAAGGTAGTGGTTAGCCAACTTCTTGAACCGCCGCTTCCATGTGGTATATGTACACCCACAGTGCTGTTCGGGAGGGTGTTCCAGGATTTTGACCCAGAAATAGTGAAGGAATGGTGATATATTTCCAAGTCCATATGGTGAGTGGCTTGGAGGGAAACTTGCAGGTGCTGGTGTTCCTATGTGTCTGCTGCCCTTGTCCTTCTAGATGGTATTGTTCATGGATTTGGAAAATGTTATCTGAGAAGACTTGGTGAGTTGCTGTGGTGCACCTTACAGATGGTACACACTATCACTGTGCATTGGTGGTAGAGGGAGTGAATGTTGGTGGATGGGATGCTAATCAAGGGGGCTGTTTTGTTGAGGATGGTTTCAAGTTTCTTGAGTGTTGTTGGAGCCACTCTCATCCAGGCAAGTGGAGAGTATTCCATCACACTCCTGAGTTGTGCCTTGTAGATGGTGGACAGGCTTTGGGGAGTCATGAGGTGAGTTGCTTGCGACAGGATTCCTAGCCTCTGACCTTCTCCCGTAGCCACAATATTTATATAGCTAGTCCAGTTCAGTTTCTGGCCATTGGTAACCCCAGGATGTTGATAGTGGGGATTTCAGTGATGGTAATACCATTGAATGTCAAAGGCCAATGGTTAGATTCTCGCTTGTTGGAGGTGGTCATTGCCTGGCAGTTTTGTGGTACAAATATAACTTGAGGCTTGCCAGCCCAAGCCTGGATATTGTCCAGGTCTGGTTGCATTTTGAAAGGGACTGCTTCAATATCACAAGAGTCATGAATGGTGCTGAACATTGTGCGATCACCAGCGAACATCCCCACTTCTGACCTTATGTTGGAAGGAAGGTCATTGATGAAAAAATGAAGATGGTTGGGCCTAGAACAATACCCTGAGGAACTCCTGCAATGATGTGCTGGAACTGAGATGATTTACCTCCAACAACTACAACCATCTTCCAGGTATGACTCCTCCAACCAGTGGAGAGTTTCCCCCGGACTCCCATTGTCTTCAGTTTTGCTAGGCTCATCGATGCCAAACTTGGTCAAATGTTGCCTTGATGTCAAGGGCAGTCACTCTCACGTCGCCTCCGAGTGCAGCTCTTTTATGCATGTTTGAACCAAGGCTGTAATGAAGTCAGGAGCTGAGGGATCCTGACAGAATCCAACCTGCGTATCAGTGAGCAGGCTATTGCTGAGCAGGTGCTGCTTGATAGCACTGCTGATGACTCCTTCCATCACTTTGCTGATGATCGAGAGTAGACTGATGGGGCAGTAATTGAGTGGGTTGGATTTGTCCTCTTTTTGTGTACAGGACATATCCACACAATTTTCCACATTGCTGGGCAGGTGTCGGTGTTGCAGCTGTACTGGAACAGCTTGACTCACGGCACAGCAAGTTCTGGAGCACCAGTCTTTATTGCCGGAATATTATCAGGGTCCATAGCTATTGCAGTATTCAGTGCCTTCAGCCATTTCTTGATATCATGTGGAGTGAATCAAATTGTCTGAAGACTGATATCTGATGTTGGGGACCTCTGGTGTGTACAAATATCTTGATAGAGTAAATACAAATAAATTATTTCCAGTGGCAGAATGGATGGTCAGCAGAGCACGCTGATCTAAATGAAATGGCAAAAGTGAGCAGTGACTGCATCAGTGACTTCTGATCTGGAATGCACTGTCTGAAAGAGTTGCTTCGTGCACTGAGTCATATGTTGTGCACTCCAGGCATTTACCTCCAAATAATTAGGTGAACAACCACTGCCAGAATTTGTACTTTGATGCTGGTATGTCAGGTTTTTGAGGGCGGTGCAATATGTCGGGTGTGTGAGAGTGGGTGCAGTATGTCGGGGTGGGAGAGCGAGCGGGTGGCATGTGTCAGGGGTGGGTGCAGTGCGTCGGGCGTGTGAGTGGGTGCAGTGTGTCGGAGGATGGGTGCAGTGCGTTGGGCGTGTGAGTGGGTGCAGTGTGTTGGGGGATGGGTGCAGTGCGTTGGGCGTGTGAGTGGGTGCAGTGTGTCGGAGGATGGGTGCAGTGCGTTGGGCGTGTGAGTGGGTGCAGTGTGTTGGGGGATGGGTGCAGTGTGTCGGGCGTGAGTGGGTGCAGTGTGTCGGAGGATGGGTGCAGTGCGTTGGGCGTGTGAGTGGGTGCAGTGTGTTGGGGGATGGGTGCAGTGTGTCGGGCGTGAGTGGGTGCAGTGTGTCGGGGGATGGGTGCAGTGCGTCAGGCGTGTGAGTGGGTGCAGTGCGTCGGGGGTGGGTGTGAGTGGGCGCAGTGTGTCAGGGCGGGGTGTAGTGTGTCGGGTGTGAGAGTGGATGCAGACTATTTTCCCTTTATTTCGAGTTCACAGGAAACACCTTAAGGCATTACATCCTAGTTTTCAGTTTTAAATTGACACCTGTAGCTCAATAATCCAGGTTACAACACATTAACCTCTTCATCTCAAAATATGAAATATTTTTAAGACAGCATGCTCTTGCAATAGAAAATTATTCACTGATATTTACTTCAAGAAAATTAATGGCTCAAAATTTGCTAAATAAAAATTGAAGGATTAAAAATGTGCCGTTTTAGAAGACATTTTTAAAAGTCATTTTATTTTTTTACCATTAATTTTCTCTTTTCTCCAACCCCCATCCTTTCACTTGCCGTCTACCCATTCTCTCAACCTCCCCCTCCCGTTCCCTATCAGTAATGGACATTCTTTTTCCAGCATTTTAGTTTAATTTATAAAACTGTTTTATGCACTGTTTAAAAGCGGCTTTGATTTTTTTTACTTGAAGTTTGCAATTAATACATCACAGAATTCTCTCCAAACAGCTTTCGTTTATTTCTTTCCTTGTGGCTGATGCTGTTGAACTTTGTGAAGACAATCCAAATGCTTCAGATGGACTGTGTACACTTCTCTCTATTATAGAGTCTGCCTAACATGTTAAATCTTACAAGGAGGATAAAAGCTGCAGACAAACTTTCAAAAGTTTATTATCAACAGTCAATATTCTGCTCTAAGGGAAGACAATATGCTGTCCGTAAAAAGCCAAAGCTTAGGGCGAACGGTATAATGGAGAATAGAAACCGTGGACAGGCTAAAAGGGCTTAAATTTCCTGCACTAAATGGTATTTATCTCCCGGTACAAAGGGAAATGGGGAAGATTTTTGTGATAATTTTATTGTTATCATGAGGGTGCTGTTGAACAGATTGCTCTTTGTTTCATTACTGTGGGGTTGCCATGTTTTCCACAATACAATTGTGACTACACTTCAAAAGGACTTCTTTAGCTGCAACATACTTTTGGACGTTCTGTCTTTGTGAAAAGTGCTATATAAGTGCAACTTCTTTTACTTATTTTCTTAAACATAAATGAACTGCACCCCAAAATCAAAGATTCTGATTCCTGATATCTAATTCCTTTATATCCTATCATCACGTTGTGGTGACATAAGAGTAACAGCATGAAAATAATGTAATGCGCTAAGATGTAGCATGCGGGGATATCACTCACGACTTACTGTGTGGCACATAGCTTGAACTTGTCAATTTAATGAAAGAGTGTCTGATCTGCAAGGCATGTTCCAGGAGACTATTGGGAAAGTGGCAATCTGAGTTTGGTGTACCGTTTAAGTGACTGGTCTTATTGTAACACATTCTCAATTAGTTACATCATAAATTAATTAGAATATATCTTTTTAGGACCTTAGCAGCACTTATGTGATTCAATTTAGAGAATTTCTAATTGAAGAATTTGGACTATAAATGGACCTTTCCAAAAGGATACCACTATGCAATAGATGATGAGCTAGATACAGCTAGCACGATCTCTCTTGCCTTTGAATAGAAGTAGCATTCATCAATACACTCCTAGTAGAAACGTAAGTGGAGGAAAAAATAACTTCAGAATGGTGAAGAATAATTAGTACTGTCAAATTGTTTAATAGCTTAGAGGAGTGAATAACATGAACAGTCATTTATATATCACTTTTAAAAGTTAATCACAGCATTCCAGAACTAAATATAAAAAAACCCGCTAACATTTATAGTGTTCAGTTTTTAAAAATATCTGGTCCTCAAGCTACAGAACATTCTTCATCATGAGTACTGTAGGCATTGCTGCTTATGAAGAGAATGACAGTGTAATTTATTTCAGTGTCTTACTGACTCTGCAGGTTAATGTTTATCAAACATTGATTCAGTCAGTCAGCCGTGTTCAGTGTTGAGGAGTTTAACAGTAATGTCAGAACCTGGAATAGCTGTTATTGTCTGTCCAGATGTCAGGGATATTGTTTTGTTGTGATGGTAAATGTAAAAGTGATTTCAAGGCTGAACTACCTTTCTATAAAGAAATTATACCTGGAAATAGTCGAACCAATCAATGTAGGTATTTAGTGTCAACATAGAAATATCAGTAACATGAATTTGAATTTGAATGTAGGCAAATATACTCTGATGATTCAGGGCAGTGAGAATGGATGCTCAGCTGTAGAAGTAGGTATTGAAAGTGTTGAGGAAAAGCTTGGTCAAAGACAGGGATTTTTGGGAGTGTGTTATATAGGATAAGAGTGGTGGAGAAATTGAAGGATTTAGCAAGGGAATTCCAGAGCTTGAGGTTGAGATAGCCAAAGGTACAGCTACCAATGATGGGGAAAAGGGAGAGGGGATTGCAAAGAAGCCAAAGTCTCAAAGAAAGGAGAGTTCAAGTGTTAGTGGGGTGGCAGTTGAGGGTTTGGAGGAGATTGCAGACTTTAAGTTTATTTATTAGTGTCACAAGTAGGCTTACATTAACACTGCAATGTTGTTACTGTGAAAATCCTCTAGTCACCACACTCCGATGCCTGTTCAGGTACACTGAGGGAGAATTTAGCATGGCCAATGCACCTAACCAGTACATCTTTCGGTCTGTGGCAGGAAACTGGAACACCCAGCGGAAACCCACGCAGACACGGGTAGAATGTGCAGACTCCACAAAGACAGTGACCTAAGCTGAGAATCGAACCCAGGTCCCTAACCAAACCATTGTGCCACCATGCTAGTCCTAAGAAGCAAGAGAGATCATGATATCTATATCAAACTCATCATCAATTACATTGTGATAGCCTTTTGCAAAGGTCCAAATTCTTCAATTAGAAATTCTCTAAATTGAATCACATAGGTGCTGCTAAGCTTCTCAAAAGATATGTCCTAATTAATTTGTGATGTAACTAATTGTGAATGTGTGTTACAATAAGACTAGTCACTTAAACAGTACACCAAACTCAGATTGCCACTTTCCTAATAGTCTACTGGAACATGCCTTGCCGATCAGACATGCCTTGATGAAATGGACAAGTTCAAGCTAAGTGCCACACAGTAAGTCGTAAGTGATATCCCCACATGTTACAACATCTTAGCGCCTGACATTGTATCCATGCTGTTAGAATTGTGTCTACAACATGATTATAGGATATAAAGGAATTAGATATCAGGAAACAGAATCTTTTGAGATTGATTTTGGGGTGCAGTTCATCTAAGTTTAAGAAAATAAGTGAAAGAGGCTGCATTTGTGTAGCACATTTCACAAAGACAATGTCTAAAAACATGTTGCAGCTAAAGAAGTCCTTTCGAAGTGTATTGTGGAAAACACGGCAACTTACAGAAATGGGTTGAGGTGAATCTGTAAATTCGGACATCACTCCCACTAGACCTACAAAGCCTTGATGTATACCACAAAAAGGAACAGTCCCAGAACACTCGGATACGTCAATCCTCAATCCTTTATAAATTGTCAAAGTAAATGATTAAAACATTTGTTGGATCATTGAATCATGTATTTGATCTAATGTTAATCCCACAATGTAAAGTTTGACCTCTTTACGATGGTCACGATGGTCATTTAATCATTTTATTGTGACTATTATCCACTGGACAGGTCATTTAGAAGCATGAAGATAATATAAATAATAGGCAACTTGTCATTTTGTGCGGCCATACAGAGTATTTAGCTTTTTGAAAATGTTCCAAGTGTCATCAATATTGGCTAAGTTAACTCTTGACATTTTAGAATTTATAGTTTGAAACACTGGATTGATTTCTTTTGAATTATATCATTTGTGCTTTTCGTTTTAGTGGTGGAATGGTCAGGTGAAATATTTAGAATGATTACACATTTATTATTAAAGGCCATTGATAGGAAAATACATAGAAAACACACAGTTTTCATTCCGCCTAACTTTTTTCCTCCTCCCAGTGAATTAGAAAAGTATTTTCTATCTTGTTTGTGTTATACAATAACTTTTCCTCCAAAATCTGAATTAAAAAGTAACGGTGTGGTTATTTCTAAAAGACACTGTAATTAAAATGTGAAAATCATTCTCTGCTATTGCCTCCATTTCCATTGCAGATACAGATATTGTATCAATGGCTGATTCTACCATAACAGTGGATGACATTGAAGATGAACTTTTTAAAATTGAACGGATAAGAGATATACTGGTTAGAAGGGAATCTGAACTCCGATATATGTAAGTATGAGTTTTTCTTAATCATTAACGGCCCTGATATAAATTGTTCACCACTGGTGCTCTGATAAGCTGTGGAAGGATGCAAGGTTTCCTTCATCTTTGATTGTAACTGTGCCAAGATAATGATGTCTTTTATCCACATTATTTGGAGTAATTTCCTTTCTATCCATGACTTTTTCTGAGCAAAATCTCACAAATACACTGCATAAAACTTTGTACCTGTGGGACTGGTTCTGAGTGGTTCTGTCTTACCAAGCCATGTAGCTGACCTACAAAAAGAAGTTTTGACCCCATCCACTGCCTAAGTATATAAAACAAGTATAAAGTATGCAAACAAGCACCTCATGCACCTTCTAATCACCTCAGGATCATCAGCAAAGACCTGGTTTCGCCCATCTTCTGGATGCCAGTTCAATTCGGGCAGAGGGATGGCAGAGCCAGGGAACAGTGCGTGAGAGCAGATGGGCGCGTGGGTAATGATGGGAGTTTTGGAAGGAAAACAAGAAATGCTTTGAATTGAATAACCTAATTGCTCACCCTACCATTGCAAATGTTGTTAGTTTATTTTTAAAGGTTCTCAAATCCATGGCATATTTGCTGCCAAGTTCATAAAAAGTGCATTTTGAGGGTGTTGCATGTATTTTAGGGAATATATTACATCTGATTAATAAAACTTTGGAAATATCCTCTATAAAACATTTCTGCGGTAGACACAGCATTAATTTCAATCAGTTTTTGAAACATTTGACCATTATTGGCTTGGTTCAAAAACTACTGACTTCAGATAGAACCTTGGAGTCTTTACAGTAATGTACAGATGGATTGGACAAAGGGCACTGTCTACAGTTACAATATTTCTTCCATTTGTATGTGTAATTGTTGTGTTGCTAACACCATATGTTCTATTCAAGGATATTTATTCTTCACAGTACAATAAAATCATTGGGTGTTCTTTCACCTGTACAATATGACACAGTTACCAATTGGTAGAATGGAACATACTCAAGGATTTATCCTTCAATATGAAAGATGTAATTTTAAAATGCTGGAATGAATTGTGTTCTACTAAAAGTCTCTCTAACTTTTAATATCAGACTTTCTTCAAAGATTCTGTAGTTGAAATTTCACAGGCGACATATTCCAATATAAATGCCAGGAGCCTCCATTGATGTCCTTGGCAAACATCTGGGATCAGGGAGTTGTCGCCTCATTAGCCTTAGTAATGGTGGTTGGCCAATGTTATAATCCAGGTCCGAAACTCCAAGGTGTTTTATGAAGTCAGCCTAGATCATAAGTTTTGCACTTTGAAGTTTGGCTGGGTAAGCATAAGATGTTTCACTCCAAGTATGATTCAAACGACCCACTGGGGAACTTTTATCAAACAAAGTTTAATTAAGAATACAGTTAACATATAATACAATTAGCAATAAATTTCACCAATTACAAACAAGAAAACAAAAAAAAACAACCATGATATTAAAGTAAAGTTTATTTATTAGTCACAAGTAAAGCTTACACTAACACTGCAATGAAGTTACTGTGAAAATCCCCTAGTCGCCACAGTTGGGTCAATGCACCTAACCAGCACATCTTTCAGAATGTGGGAGGAAACCGGAACACCTGGAGGAAACCCACGTAGACACGGGAAGAATGTGCAAACTCCACACAGACAGTGACCCAAGCCCGGAATTGAACTTGGATCCCTGGCACTGTGAAGCAGCAGTGCTAACCACTGTGCTACCGTGTATAAACATTAACAGCTATGAATACTGTTCCAACACAAGCACTTCTACAAACAAACATTTCTGTTCCAGGCTTAACACAGAAAGTAAGTATGCTCACGTGATGTTGGATCTTGCAGATTTGCAACACCTGCTGTGACTTGGTCCTTTGGATGGAGAATTGAAACTCTGACTTCCCCATCTTGGATATCCTAGCACACCTCAAGGTAGAGATAGAGCCACTGCTGGCCTCCAGCTTTTACAGTAAGAAGTCTCACAACACCAGGTTAAAGTCCAACAGGTTTATTTGGTAGCACAAACCACTAGCTCTCGGAGCGCTGCCCCTTCTCTAGCTTTTAGCCAGTAAACCACTTCAAGAGACAGAGGCACTCCTTGCTTTTAGTTACTAGCTAACCAGCCACCAAGATCTACATTTCCAAAACCAGAAAGAGAGACAGAAACAGTATTTTTGTTCTGGATTCCAAACAGCTTCTGTTGGCCAAACTGAAAGTGAATCCTGAGATTCCTCTGTGAAGGAATCAGCTGACCATGACCTGTCAATCAGTCTTCCCCCAACAATTCAAAAGGGTTGTAAAACCTGGAAAACGCCAGGACATTGCATGAGGCCCAAATTAAAAATAAACAAAAAGGTTCCATTTATATGGCTGTAGCAGCAATTGAAGGACATCTGCTTATGCATCTCAGTGCCAAAGTGAAAAAATACTGGTGTTGGGTATTCCTCAGAAAGATCAGAGCTATTTCTCCCCTACACTACTTTGTAAGGGACCGTGGCAGGAATTTAGTTGCTTTCGGTTGTTCAGGGGTCCAGGCTGTGATTCATACCCAGGTATCTCCAGGTGTATGACTGCCATCTGCCAAGGCCTGATGCCCACTGGCATCAATGGTCCAACATAACTGATTTTGATTGGGGTGGAGGTTCCGGCCCATACAAGACTCAATGAAGTTCACAGCACAAGGAGCTGGGAACTAATGGAAAATTTTAAATCAATTTGTTTCCAACTGAAAGAGGAAAAAAAGAAAGACATTTAACCCTGAGTTTAACAGTTGAGTTGCAGACAGTTCTCAGGAACTGGTCTCAGAGCAGTTCTTTGAAACGTTTTGGCTCATGAGAAAAGAGAACACAATTCAACAGTTCCTGTCATTAGGTTATACTGAATGGATGGGGTATTTGGAGCAATAGCGTGAGAATTGGCTTGGCACTAGTAGGGACGTTTATTGAAAATACAATGCTTCTGTAATCCAAGCTGGGCATAGCGGCCAAGGGATAACATTCATTTTGAGAATGAGTGTTCCTGCATGCCGAGACATACAAATCGTCTCACCGGGGTGAGAAAGCCATCCTGGTTTGCCCTGCTAGTGTTATTCTGCCTGGGTAACATTGGGAAAGTCAAGCAAACAGTGACGTTTGTAGTGCATGGAAAATCAGTTGGAAAATTCTTTCCATTCTCTTCCTCCTTGAGGATGTTGTTGTTCCAAACTTCCCTGAGATAGGAAGCATTGAGAGCGTTGCTGCTTCTGGCTCCCTGAAGCTGGGCTGTACTGGCTTCTTCATTTTGAGGTTGGGTGCATTGAAATCTTCACTTTGAAGTTGGGGGCAGGTTGACCTCTTCACTGTACCCTCTATTTTGGTGCTCGGGTTTCTCCTCCTCCAGTTCCTCAGTGTTTTTTGACTTCTGCTCCTGTTGTCGTCCTTATTCCTCCTCATCTGAAGTGCAGTGGCTGCTGTTGTCTATTGCAGATGGCAGTCATCTCTTGGTCCCTTCTTGTTGTTGTCGTCTCCTCAGCCACTACCACCAGCTGCCACAAAGCCCATTATCCCTCTGCTGGGTCCTCCTCCATTGGTTTGGTCACCGAAGGGTAGGTAGTTTGGGGGTAATGTGTTGATGTTTGACAATTAGCTTTCGCACCTATTACCAGCTCCATGTCCCACCCTGTGTTCACCTTTGTCCAATTCTTTTCACAGAGGGCTTGCTGAGTGGATGGTTGCAGGTCTCCCTCATGGTAACCACGTTTAGCATTCTGTCCACTTATGTCCATTTAGTTTTCAATATCAGTGCATAACTGAAGCCGTGTTTTGACCAGTCGTTGTAAAGGTGGCCTGTTCCACTTCACTTTGCTTGCAGTTCTTTGCCTGATGAGCTTCCTGTGTTCTTGCAAACGAAAGGTGCTCCAGTTGGCTGTAAAGTTCACCACAAGTACAACAACCACTGGGCTGGCCAGTCTAACTAAGTAGCCCCGTCTTCCCCTCAAAGTGAAGCTGGAAGAAGTGTGGAAGATGGCTCCCTTGGCAGCCACCTTTAAGGTCACTGTGACCTGCCTTTTCCTAGTTCAAATCCCGAGGGTGTTCTTCACCTTGGTGCAGTTCCCAACGCCTCGTCACACCTGGTGAGGAAAGTGTGCACATCCACAACAGGAATATGTAGATGTTGTGGATGTGCTGATATGAGGAACAGCACCGTTCCATTGTGACAGTAGTGTAACTAATGGTTTTCCTGTGAGGATTTTCAGGTCTACTAGGTTTTGTTCCTTCCTGGAACATCTTGTGAAATTTCATGCAGCAATGTTCGTGAAGGTCACTTGAAGTAAACGTGCAGGTACAGCAGGCAGTAAAGAAGGCAAATGGTATGTTGGCCTTCATAGCGAGAAAATTTTTGAGTACAGGAATAGGAATGTCTTACTGCAATTGTATAGGGCCTTGGTGAGGACACACCTGGAGCATTGTGTGCAGTTTTGGTGTCTTTATCGGAAGGATGTCCTTGTTATAGAGTACAGCGAAGGTTTACCAGGCTGATTCCTGGGATAGCACGTCTGTCATATGAGGAGAGTCTAAATTGGTTAGGATTATATCCACTGTAGTTTAGAAGAGTGAGAGGGAATCTCATAGAAACTTATAAAATTCTAACAGGGTTAGACAGGGTAGATTCAGAAAGAATGTTCCCAATGGTGGGGGAATCCAGAACTAGGGGGTCATAGTTTGATGAGAAGGGGCGAACCTTTTCAAACTGAGGTGAAGAAAAATTTCTTCACCCACAGGATAGTGAATGTGTGGAATTCACTACCACAGAATGTAGTTGAGGCTAAAACGTTGTCTGATTTCAAGAAGAAATTAGATATGGGGGCAAAAGGGATCAAGGGATATGGGTGGGAGGGAAGAATTAGGATATTGAATTTGATGATCAGCCATGATCAAAATGAATGGAGGAGCAGGCTCGAAGGCCAAATGGCCTACTCCTGCTTCTAGTTTCTATGTTTCTACGTATCTTTGTTTTGTTTAGAAAGGCAATCAAGCCCCAACCAGAAGGAAAACAACAACCGTGGTTGAATTCCAAACACCAAAGGGTGAAAGGCCAAAGCCTCTGCTGAAACCCTCACAAATGAAGCAAAACCCAAAGAACTATAAATGTGCACTCATCTTGGAAAAAGCACCTTCATGATCAAGGCCTCTGTCCTGTTTGTGCATTGATATAATATATAAACTAAACCTAATTGCAGTTTTGAGCATTGATTGGTTTTTAACATTTTATTCATTTCTCCAAGTCTAGGTTTGTTGGCACTTTCACCTTTATACATCTTTGTTATCTTGCATCTGTGTGCACACTCGTACAAGTGTTTTCGCCATTAGATTAAGTTATTATAGAAAGATAACAAAGATATATAAAGGGCGAAAGCGTGCTCTCAGATTTATTAACCAAGGTATTCCTTTGCTAAACACAGTTCCTTTCGACAGATAATCAAATGTAATGTTGCTGCTAATAGTTTGCTGATCTGCATATTTTTCAATCGGAACACATTCAGTGAATCTGTGTACAGTGTTACACAACATTACAACATCTTGTAAAATTTAAGTTCAATTTGCCATTTTTCGAGTTCCCGTCTAATTCTCTATATCTGAGGCCTTGTGATCACATCAAACTTGAAATATATTTCCTATGACCCTTTCAGTTGATTATTTTTTATTCCTGACCATCTTATACATAAATAGCAATGTCCTACCTGATCACTCCTAATCAAAGCAGTACCAAATAACAGCAAAATAAATAGGTAGAAATGAGCTTTACAAGAAATCGCTGCTCATTAAAATGAAAGAGAGTAATGTGCTCTTTGACTCAAAGCAAGTAAGATAGCAATACAGTGCTTCAATGTCACTGGCAAGAAAAGTGTTTCCTGAGACTAAAATAGTAAATCAGCAATCTTTTTCTAGAGTGCTTATAATTAACGTCTTCCAAATCTGCAACATACAAGCTCCATGCTTCTGTTTAACTGCAGTAACTTCGACAAGTGTCATAACAAATGAACTGGAACGTCTAGAGCTCCAGTTTAGCTATACCTGGTACCGGTGGTTTTTATATTTACTTTTCTTTATGGAGCAAGTTTCTTTTAGTAAGCCCGAGGTCTTTTCATGATAGGCAAGTATGTAATTTTTAATCTATTGTATCAGTCAGACAGATCTGGCAGGTGCTGATTTCCCATCCTATCATTTGCTTCATTACCAGATCAATCACTCTTGTTCCCCTGCATAAAGCCTGAATGTCACATTCACGTCTCTGGGATTCCCTCCCTAAACATTTCTGCCTCTCCAGCTCTCTGTTCTGTTCAAGATACTCCTTGAAGCTAACCTCTTTGAATAACATTTTGGTCGCCTATCCTAATGACTCTTTCTTTGGGGTCTGTGTCAATGATATTTGTCTGATAATGCCCCTGTGAAGCTTCTTGGGATGTGCAAGTTATTGCTAGTTTTCCAACAGATAAACTGGAATTAAATGAGAGATTGTAAGCATGCCTGCTTCTGTCATTTTAGACACCAGGATAACATTTTTGCAATGTCCACATGGCTATATGTTAACAAGCTGGGCTCAAGTATATGATGTGGAGATGCCGGCGTTGGACTGGGATGAACACAGTAAGAGTTTTAACAACACCAGGTTAAAGTCCAACAGTCTGTGCGGAGTTTGCACATTCTCCTCGTGTCTGCGTGGGTTTCCTCCGGGTGCTCCGGTTTCCTCCCACAGTCCAAAGATGTGCGGGTTAGGTTGATTGGCCATGCTAAAAATTGCCCCTTAGAGTCCTGAGATGCGTAGGTTAGAGGGATTAACGGGTAGATATGGGGGTAGGGCCTGGGTGGGATTGTGGTCAGTGCAGACTCGATGGGCCAAATGGCCTCTTTCTGCATTGTAGGGTTTTTATGATTCTATCAGGTTTATTTGGTAGCAAATACCATAAGCTTTCGGAGTGCTGCTCCTTCGTCAGATGGAGTGGAAATGTGCTCTCAAACAGTGCACAGAGACTGCACTGGTAAGTGCACTGGTGTGCACTGTTTGAGAGCACATTTCCACTCCATCTGACGAAGGAGCAGCGCTCCGAAAGCTTATGGTATTTGCTACCAAATAAACCTGTTGGACTTTAACCTGGTGTTGTTAAAACTCTTACTCAAGTATATGAGGCATACTTTTAAAGTTTGCAGATGACAAGAAACTCTGATGTGCCAAACAGCGAAAAGGCTGGTAATAGACTTCAGGAGACCATAGAATGATAAGAAAAAAATGCGCAGACACATGGCAGATGAAATTTAATGCAGAGAAGTGTAAAGTGATTCATTTTGGTAGGAACAATAAGGAGGGACAATATAAATAAAATCTTTAAAAGGTGGTGAAAGAGCAGAGAGTACTAGGGGTGTGCTTACACGTGACAGGGCAAGTTATTAATCCTGGATCCTTTAGACTTTATAAATAGTGGCACAGAATACAAAAACAAGAAGTTATGCTAAACATTTCCAAAACATCAATTTAGCCCCAACTGGAGTATTGTGGCCAGTTCTGGGCACTGCACTTCATCAAGATTATCAGTTGATGAGAGAGGGTGCAGAGGAGATTTATTAGAATGGATACCATGGATGAAAGACTACAATTACGTGATGAGACTAAAGGACCTGGGATGATTCTTCTTGGCGCAGAGAAGGTTAGGGAGATATTAGATAGCAGTGTTCAAAATCATGAAGGTAAATAAGTTGATTTCCATTGGCCAAGGAAACAGGTTTAAAGTGATTGGAAAAAGGCCATATGGAGACATGAAAAAAAAAGTAGCAATTTATGATGATTGCTGTCTGAAAGGGCAATAGAATTTTAAAAAGAGAATCGGACAAATACTTGGTATGGAAAACATGTCAGGACAATGTGGAAGAGCAGAGGAATGGGGCTAATTGAATAGAGCTAGCATGGATATGATGGGCTGAATGGTCTTGTATATTGTATTATTCTATGATACTATGATCTAGAATAATGGTCTGTCACAAATATGTAGTTACATCGTTTCCATTTTGTTACACATGGTCAACTTACCACCATTGAGAGGATCATGGGTTCCCTGCAGTTTGGGCTAATTTGCAGCAAAGATATGTTTCTGCTAAAACTCTTTGGGTGGGACTTTCCGACCGTGCTCGTCCCAAGACCAGAAAATACCACCTGAGGTCAACGGACCTTTGCGTGGTCTGTATCCCACCCGCTATGATTCCCGTGGCGGGCAGGACAGAAAAATTCCACCCTTTGAGTCATGGTCGCTGACTGTCTTCTCACACAATGCTTCATGATTAGTTCACATGTTTCAACTTCGCTGCAAGTGGAGTTTGATTTGTTGAAGGTGTTGCATGAATTCTAGCTCACTGTCACCAACACAACCTGTCTTTTTGGAAGTATATTGTAGTGGTTGTAATTGATCAATTGATATTTGGTGGTAATTCATTTAAAATAAGGAGTGACAAGAGGGTTTTTCTGTAGCTATCTGTCTAAATGTTAAATAAAACTTGACGTCAAATAACTCCCTGGTAATTAAAGTCAAGGCTCATATCTAAATAATGATCACATGGAGACGGGCACATGGGTGCTCCTGGAACTGTAACCCAGAAAGCAGTCAATGGGCAGGAAATTGTGATTATTTGCACTTGTGTTTTGTGCCCTTGGAGGTGCAGAATGGCCTCTTTTGCATGAATGCACATTTTGCAGGTGAACCGCACCAGGCACCGTAATGGTGAGGATGTTAGCGAACCTGCAATGAAGATTTGTTAGAAGAATGTAGAGAGGGGCGATTATGACATCACTTGATGGGCAACACTGACATAACACCAGAGATGCCATTTTGGAGTTTAATGCTCCATCCAATGTCTCCCCTCAACTTTGTACAGCTGAACACGTAACATGAAGGATATCCCCACTGGTGCTATTCAAAAGAATGATCTACCACTTACAGGTTAGTAGCTGGCTGATTTATGCAAGTGTTTGGTGATTTGCATAACTGGTTATTGTTGCAAAGGTTTACAGGAAATGGTCTGATTGGTATAGAAGGAGGTTTTGCTGGCTTCATGGCTTCTGCACAAACTGGTCACTCCCAGACATGGGTGTACGAGTAGGCATTCCCCTTGTCATACAGCATGATTTGGAGAATGGGCGGAGGCTTTACAGAGCAGGACAAGCTGCTGGAAGAGGGAGGTGGAGAAGAGGAAATTTCTCTCGGCAGGAGGCCATAATCTACCCTGGGTGTTCACGGAGCACTTGTACCTGAACTTCAGCAAGGGACAATGCATGAGACATACGTCCTTTAGGAAGATCATCCACACTGAGATCTGCCACTTGTTGTAGACTAAACTGCAACCTCAGAGTGGGGAAAGAACCACATTGCCGGTGGTTTTGGCAGTGGCTATGGCGATGATCTGTTACGTGTCTTGCTCCTTCTAGGCTAGGACTGGTGTTATTTACTCTCCACTATTGTATAAAGGAAGTCATTGAGAGAGAATTACATTTTATTCTCTCTTTCCAGGAAGAAGCAGGTGGGGTGAGCATTTTACTATGCTTGTGTTACAGGCTCCCCCAAGGCTCAAGGGATCATTGACGGCACACACATTTCTTTGCAGTGATTCTGAGCTCTGTGTCCAGCTTCTGTTCACCATAGGCAATGAGTTGTCCCAGCAACAGTCATGATGCCTTCATTCTGTGATAGCTGTATATGAGCCAGTGAAACAAATGAAAGGATGGCTACTGAGGACCAAGGGCTAACCATTGACACATGGTTAATGACTCCAGTAGTAACTGACCCATAGAAATCATAGAAACCCTACAGTACAGAAAGAGGCCATTCGGCCCATCGAGTCTGCACAATCCCACCCAGGTCCTACCCCCATATCCCGACATATTTTACCCACTAATCCCTCTAACCTACACATCTCAGGACACTAAGGGGCAATTTTAGCATGGCCAATCAACCTAACCCGCACATCTTTGGACTGTGGGAGGAAACCGGAGCGCCCGGAGGAAACCCACGCAGACACGAGGAGAATGTGTAAACTCCACACAGACAGTGACCCAAGCCGGGAATCGAACCCAGGTCCCTGGAGCTGTGAAGCAGCAGTGCTAACCACTGTGCTACCGTGCCGCCCACATGTGTGCGGTGTGTAAACAATGAAAGTCATACTATCCGACACAATGTAATAGAGCAGACCACTGACAGATTGAAATGCTTGTCCTGCCAGGACTGCTCTGAAGGGGGCTTGCAGTCTGCTGCATGCTTCAATACCGCGACATTGAGGGGACAACCCTTGGCACAATCAATCCAGTGAGCAGCTGAGGAGCAGGAGGAAAGGATGAGCCAGGATGTCCATGAAGATCACCACATACAAATCCTGCCTTTGTACTAACCTAAATTAGATATAGTGTCAGTATCTGAGCTGGTGGCTCCATAAGTGGAATGATGGCTGGAATCATTGAAATTAACCCATAAGATCAGGTTGGCGTGCTGCTTACCAGTAATCTACTGGCATGGGTTAATCACTCATTGCTTTTCTTGTGTACATTATCAAGAAGTTACATTATGTAGATGGTGGGCAGACTTTAGTGAGTCAGGAGGTGAGTTACTCTCTGCAGAATTCTCAACCTCTGCAGTTATGATATCGCAAAACATTAGTGTGCAGGTACAGCAAGTGATTAGGAAGGCAAATGGAATATTGGTGTTTATGGAATATAAAAATAGGGACTTTTACTACAGCTGTACGGGGCCTTAGTGAGACCACATCTGGAATACTGTGTACAGTTTTTTGGTCTGACTTGATAAACTATTTAGTTGCATTAGAAACAGTTCAGAGAAGGTTCACTTCACTTATTCCTGAGATGAAGGGCTTATCTTATGAAGAAAGGCTGAACAACTTGGGCTTATAACCATTCTAGTTTAGAAGAAAGAGAGGTGATTTTATTGAAACACCTAAAATCCTAACAGGACTTGATAGGGTGGGTACCGCCTTGTGGGGGAGACTAGAACTAGGGGACACAGCTTAAGAATAAGCGATCCCCTTTTAAGACGGCAGAGGAATTATTTCTCTCGAGGTAATCCGTTTGTGGAATTCTCTTCCCCAGAGAGCAGTGGAGGCTGGATCAATGAATTTATTCAAGACAGAGTTAGACAGATTTTTAGAAACATAGAAACTAGAAGCAGGAGTAGGCCATTCGGCCCTTTGAGCCTGCTCTGCCATTCATTTTGATCATGGCTGATCATCAAATTCAATATCCTGGTCCCCTCCTTCCTCCCGTATCTCTTGATCCCTTTAGCCCCAAGAGCTATACCTAATTTCTTCTTGAAAGTAGACAACATTTTGGCCTCAATGTTCTGTGGTAATTAATTCCTCACATTCACCACCCTCTGGGTGAAAAAATTTCTCCTCACCTCAATTCTAAAAGGTTTATCCTTTATGACCCCTAGTTCTGTTGGGAAAGTTCTTTCTGAATCTACGCTGTCTAACTCTGTTAGAATTTTGTAAGTTTCTATGAGATCCCCTCTCACTCTTCTAAACTTTAGTGAATATAATCCTAACCGACTTAGTCTCTCCTCATATGACAGACCTGCCATCCCAGGAATCAGCCTGGTAAACCTTTGTTGTACTCCCTCTATAGCAAGGATATCCTTCCTCAAATAAGGACACCAAAACTGCACACAATACTCCAGGTGTGGCCTCACCAATGCCCTATACAATACAGCAAAACATCCCTATCCCTATACTCAAATTCTTTTGCTATGAAGCCCAACATATCATTGGCCGCCTCTACTACCTGCTGTATCTGCGCGCTTACTTTAAGCAATTTTTGATTGAGAAGGGAATTGAGGGTTATGGGAGGCAGACTAAAAAGTTGAGTTGAGATACAACCAGCTCAGCAATGATCTTATCAGATGTTGGTACAGGCTCAAAGGGCTGAATGGCCTCCTCCTGCCCCTACGCCCTATGTTCCTAAAATTGGGTTATGATGTTTAACCACGATGGAGAATCATTTGTTTCATCATTCATATACTGTCCTCTAATTGGTTTTATTATCTCTACAATAGCTCGAAAGAATCATGAACCTTAACGCAACTTCCAACTCTTTGGCTGCTGTCCCACTCCATATTTCATTATTTCACGCATGAAATAGGTATTTTTTAAAAATCTGCAAATATCATTTTTGTATCAAAGATTAATAATGGGAGGGAAGATGGGAACTGGCAAAAGGGAGGTGGGAATAATTATAGTTTCTTTTTCTGACAACTGTTGTATTCACAACTTCACTGTGATCTGGCACAGTGGGGATGTCTGTGGGGACGGGGACAGCGGTGGGATGGGAAGGAGTGGATGGTGGGGGTGTTGCTGGGGGGTGGTGGTTAATTAGTGCAAATGCTGTGCTCAAGTTGCGGTGCTAAGTCTCAGCATACAAACAAGCTGTTTCCTCGCTCTCTGATTCTATAAGCTGAGAGGGTGGGCTACTAGACCACTGGCATGATGCTCGGAAACCCATTATTCCACATAGTTTGTCCTGTGCTGGCAATTTTGTGGTAATTGAAGTAATATTGAAATAACGTTAAATGAAACCCTGATGCAGGAACATCTCAGCAGGTCTGACAGCATCTGTGGAGCGAGAATAGAGTCAACATTTCAAGTCTGGATGACCCTTAGTCAGAGCCCGGATTAGAAACGTTAGCTGGTCATCCAGACTGGAAACATTAGCTCAATTCTCTCTCCACAGACGCTGTCAGACCTGCTGGGATTTTCCTGCATGTTCTGTTTCTGTTTCAGATTCCAGCATCCGCAGCAATTTGCTTTTATCTTAAATGAAACCCTGTGTTTTCTAGCTGTACTGATTGTTAGAAACATATGCTGTCAAATTAGTAAGAACAAGGTGAAATAGAATTGTGTAGAGTTAGCTCTTTTTAGAATGAAAGATTGTTATAATCTGAAAAATGTTGGGCTTTTTGAAAATCTACAGGATGCTGTTACTCAATAGGCATGATTACTGTACTCAAAAGTTTTCTAATATCCAGTGAATACATCTATCAGATAAATGGTTTATTAGATTTGTGACTGAATGTAAGTTTATGTCAATATTCTCCAAGATATTTGCAATGCTCGCTTCCTCTATGATTGCTATATTTAGAAACCCTACAGTGCAGAAGGAGGCCATTCGGCCCATCGAGTCTGCACCGACCACAATCCCACCCAGGCCCTACCCCCACAATATTTCATGTTTTACTATCCATAACTCAATGCCTGGGAATACAGTTGCCATATAATTCTGTAATTGTTTTATATAGTTCCTGCCATCACTCATGTGGCTAAAATAATACAACATCATGAAGTCAGATTTTATGAAACCCTGTAGTATAGTAAGATTGTATTGCTGGTGCACAAGTGTATTTTTGAATAATATTAGATATCTATATTTTATTTCATAAAGTAAAAAATAAGATACACCCTGTTATGATCCTGGGTCAGACGCCCAGGTTTCTGATAAGATTCGTTTAGAGGCCAATAACATTTTGGTTAAAGTGGTTGAGGTTTGAGATTCAAGACACTTACTAAGGGAATAAAGCCACAAGGTTCCATGGATTTTGAACAAACAAAAATCAACATTTATTATACAAGGTTGGAAAGATAAAACAATTTACAATATATATCTATACTCTAACATTCAGGACAAATATGAGGTATATGTGAATTAAGAAGCCAACTGTAATTGAACATAATACACTACACAATAAATGGCAGATGCAACCAAGACAGAGTGCATGGATTTCTTAACTCACCCAGATGTCAGTAAACAACAAGTCAGATTATCTAATTAAAACTCTCTCACAAGGGATTCCAATCTTCACCTTCAAAGATCTAACCTGGGAATTCTCTTCAAAAGATGCTCCAACTTGGAGGCATCAACAACGGCCCCCCTCACAGTGCTTCACTCTTGTATCCTGAGATTCCGTTCCTCCAGATTCCCAGTATATTCACAAGATCTTTGGCCACGATGAGCAGAACATTGCTGTTCCAAAGTGATACTTTTTACCCCAAAGGTCTGCAGCACAGGATCATAGTATAATAGAATCATAGAATCATACAGTGCAGAAGAGGCCCTTTGGCCCATCCAGTCACACCCTTTCTTCACTTAAAGTCTGCTCCCTACTGCCCTTTTTCTGTTTGAAGCCAAATTCACTCCTTTTATTTTACTGAACTGGGATCTTTACCTGTCCTTGTCTCCTGCCTGGGACTCTTGCCTTCTATGTCCTCCCACCCCCGAGTCAGATGACCCTGGTTTTCATGTCAGTTTTCATGACAGGCCCAAGGAATGTAAAAATGCCAGTTTGCGCATATGCGAAAGCTCCGAGGTCAGTTGGGAGTTGAAGTTCCCGATCTGTGCTGTCATCGAGGCAAGTATAGTTTTCGTAATAACCTACTCACTGTGTGTAGTGTGTGGTGATCACAATGCCAGTCTCCTTATCTGAACAAGCATTGAGTTTATTTATAGTTATCTCTCCATCTCCGGCTGATCGACCTGAAATTGCAGAATACTCCAGTCTATCTATTATTTTAATACAAAACTTTTACTCAGACCAACTGTATCCCTGATACTAAGGCATGATTTAATTTGATAAATATTTGTACAATGTAAAAGAATACATTTACTCTACTTTGTAGCTTTATTACTGGATTCAAAGCTCAAACTATTCCTTTTTATTTGAATAGTGCTAAATAATATACATTACATTGTGATACGTGTAGTGTTCAATCTTATTGGGCAAATCACAGGTATTCTTAATAAAAATGGGACAGATTCCATCCTTCTACCTGAGGTAGCGAGATCTGAAATTGCAAGATGCTCCAATATTTTTGGCTGGTTGGTGGAATAGTCACCATTTACCTAAATGTCCATCCAGCTGGCAGACACATTCACTGGATATTAAAAAACATGTGAGCCCAATAACCATGCCTTTGGTGTAACGTCACACTGTCTTTACTAATCTGACAGCACATGTTTCTAACAATCATTATAGATGGCAATTTATATTATTTTAAAAATAATTTTATTATAATCTCGGAGTTACAAAGCCAATGCTCAGCGTGGACAGGGCAAGCCCCTAATCCATCTCTTTGCTTGCTCCAAAAAAAAATTCAAATTCAAATTGAATCCAATTCATCGCCTCCACATAAGAGACATACTGGGTGGGATTTTATGGCCTCACTTGGGCAAGACTGGAAATTCCCACTTGAGGTCAACGGAGATTTCCGTCTCGGACCCTCGCCTGCGCCAATTCTGTGGCAGGCGAGGTTGTAGAGTTCTGGCCACTAGATCCAAGCTGACAAGATCAGGCATTGCACCTGATCTCGAGCTTGATCTTGGCCAAAAGGCCAAGAATTGATTAATTATCAATTGATCTGCACGAAATATAGCAATTGGATTTATTCTGAGATATTCTGACTGTAATTCCAACTCTCCACAGTTTAATGGACGGAGGCTACAATTTCTTGATTCTTGGATGCCTCTGAATGGGAATAACTTTGGGATTTCCTCAAGAATAACCTAAAATATTCCAGTCTTGAACTTTTGGTAGCGATTTGGAGGATTTGCAGGTTGATTCTCAGTCTGTCTGGCTGCATTATGAACACATCTTCCTTGGCAATCAAGCCCTGGGTTGGGTGTCAAACCCGGAGCTTCTGTCTCAGAGCCAGAGACAGTACCCACTGCACCACAAGACCCACTACAAATACCACTCTGAACTCTTACCAACCTTCCTTAATTTTTTTTGTATATTTTTGCATTCTTTTTGGCTGGCTGTGTACACATAGTAATTTAGAGGGGCCAATTTGCGCTTGACCTGCACATGAACTCTGGATTGGCCATGCAGCTTTACATCTTTCAGAATTCACTGTCCAAAGCTAAAGCGGTTCTATTTTTTGTGTTGCCCATAATTCCTAATTTCTGTGTCTCCTGCTGGCAATTCATAGCATGGGGGCCAATGTTCTTATTCAATATTCTGATTAAACGGATTTCTCTAATAATGACATATTTTTTAAAAAGCCTCTTTCTTCATAATTAGCAGCTCTGGGATTTTTAAGTGACTACACTGAATCAGATTTTCTGATTCAAAAATAAACAGGCCTGAAATTTTTTTTTCCTCAGGCAAGTTTTCATAGAACTGCACGGTGGCACAGTGGTTAGCACTGCTGCCTCACAGCCTCAGGGACTTGGGTGTGAAGTCTGTCTGTGTGGAGTTTGCACACTGTTCCTGTGTCTGCGTGGGTTTCCTCCAGGTGCTTCGGTTTCCTCCCACAGTCCAAAGGTGCGCTGGTTAGGTGAATTGGCCACGCTAAATTTCTCCTTAGTGTCCCAAGATGTGTAGGTATATGTGGATATAGGGGCTACGGGGATAGATTGGGGGAGAGGGCCTGGGTAAAATACTCTGTCAGAGAGTGGGTGCAGCCTAGATGGGCTGAATGGCCTCCATAGGGGTTCTGTGTATTTTTTTTAATATTGTGTTCTATGCAATGCCAGATAATAAGGTTCTCCTAGCATTCCTAATGTTTAGGAATTGATTTCTGCTCACTGTGTCTGAATGGACTAATTTTCTGGAGCAGGACATTCGGATCTTGGTGAGACATTCCAAGGGAAACATCTGTCCTTAAATGAGATTTCTTTGTTTCAATAGTTTTGTTTGAAAACCATCAAAAAAATCAACAACAGCCTATTTGAGATGCAAATTACTTGATGCAACTGACAATTGTAATCTCTCTGCTGAACTTTGAAGGAAAATTATGGAGGAATTTTTAATGCGATGCCAAATGAAGGATAACAGGAATTAACATTTAATGCCTCGCCTCGCAGGTCTGAATCTGACAAAAGTTTAATCTAGATGTCAAAAACATGAAAAACCTACAATGACATGACTCGCGGCTTGGTTGTTCAGCTGTAATTCTGGTGAGATTTCTGACTAGTATCGATGAACCAAGGTACTTATAGTTCAGTTTACGATACGATAGTTTATTTATTAGTGTCACAGGTAGGCTTACATTAACACTGCAATGAAGTCACTGTGAAAATCCCCTTGTCCACAAACGATAAGACAAACAACATTCTTTCATTCAAAAGATCTGCCAACAAAATGCAATTTGCGTGTCTATAGCAATTGAGCAAAAAAAAGCCCCATAATCCTTCACAGATGAATGCAAAACCATGAAGGAAGAGATTGGCAGCCCTGGCCGTTTAGACAAAAAGATAAAGTTCTTGAAAATGTTTTAAAGATAGAAAGAGGAGAAGCGTGGATGAGTTTAGGGGAGGGTCCCAGATGTTGAGGTGAGGGGGTCAGGAGAATGCACAGAGTATTTGGGGTTAAAAGGCTAGAGGGGTTATGTAGACATGGTGGGATCCTATTATGGTGATGCTTGAACGCAAGGAGGTAGAACGCTTGTTGCTATGAATGTGATCGTGAATGATATCATTGAGAAACAGCTTGTAGATAATGAAGAAATGACAAGGATATTTTGGGGACTCAGGGGTTTGGGGGTAAGTGTGATGGAGGACAAAGAAATAATCACTGGACATACCCTGGCAATGACTGGAATAGGGTTCTGCAAACACAATTTCACAGAGTTGGAAATGGAGGTGGAAAGCAATGACGTGATCTACCACATTAAATGCTAAAGAGGTCACGAGAACGACAAAGGTTTGTATTATCTTGGGCACAGAGGATGAATTGTGAAACTTGTTTAGGATTGTTTCAGTGCTGCAAGCAGGGCTGAAGGCAGAATGAAAGAACTTGAACTTAGCTATAGGAGAGATAGGCATCATGTTGGATCTAGTTAGAGGAGAAATGGGCTTCAGAAAGAAATGTGAGGTTGGGAATGGGGTGGTAGTTGGTAAGAACTTGACAGCCAAGGGATGATTTTCATTTCAGAATGGATGATGGCATTGGCTGTAAAGTGGAGATGGGCAAGACCTGAAGAGAGGGATTCATCCACAACATCTTGTTAGCATGGCATCAGAGTCATAGAACCATAGAATTCCTACAGTGCAGAAGGAGACCATTTGACCCATTGAGTCTACACCAACAACAATCCCACCCAGGCCTTATTACTGTAACCCTAAATATTTACCCTGCTAATCCCCTGACACTGAAGGGTAATTCAGCATGGCCAATCAACCTAACCCGCACATCTTTGAAGTCGGAGCGCAGTAGTAAAGGGATTGAGGAAACAGGTGTGTTTCTTGGATAGACAAAGAGGAATGAGATCAGAGCAAAACTATGGAGAGGAGGTTCAGATCTGGAGTCCCACACACTCTGAGAAGGCTGGAACTCTAGAATATGAACTAGTTGAGGCAGTGGCAAAGGTAGGTGCACAGATAGTGACAAACATAATCAGCTATTTACAGTTAAGTGAGTGGCAAGGCAGTGAGTGATAATAAATGTTCAAAATAAAATGGGAATTCAACCTATGCTCACCCATCAGAATGATCCTGGAATAGTTGATTGTTGTTGGTACTTAAGGCAGATCTGATAGATGGTTTAGCCAGTGGCAACCTGGGTATACTTGAGTTTGCTTTCCTCAGACTGAGAGAAATTCCCTTCAGAACCACAGAATCTTTACAGTGCAAAAGGAGGTCATTCAGCCCATTCAGTTTGCACTGGCTTTCTAAAAGCGCATTCTAACTAATCCAACTCCCCTGCCTTATCCACTTTTCAGATAGCAATCCAATCTCCTTTTGAATACCTCTATTGAATCTATCTCCACCATCCCCTCAGGAAGCTGGTTCCAAACTCCATCCACCACCTGGGTGAAAATCTTTTTTCCCATATCACATTTACTCCTTTTGTCAATTATTCTGAATCCGTCTCTCTAGTTCTTGATGCTCCCTTGAATGGGAACAGTTTCTCACTATTTTCCCTGTCCATGCCCTCCAGGATCTTGAGTATATGTCAAGTTTCCTCTCAGCCTTTGTTTCTTCAAGAAAAACAGCCCAAATGGGATATAGCAGTTCAATAAATTATTTTAATTTTATTAGTTTTGTGCTTTTTCAAAATATTGCAGTACTATTTAGCTTCAGTGTATGAAACCTGAAATTACATCCAACTAAGAAGGTTTTGAGGCCTACCCATTAGTTTATTGTGTGCTATTTCTGATTTTTAGAAGGATTTAGTGGATATCTTGTATGATCGTTCCATGATTAATATCCTATGATTAACGGTTAACTATTTAATCTGGGCATGCCATGCATAGCACATAAACAACACTCAGTTGTTAGGGTGGCATGGTGGCACAGTGATTAGCACTGCAGCTTCACAGTGCCAGGGTCCCAGGTTCGGTTCTGGCCTCAGGTCACTGCCTGTGTGGAGTTTGCACATTCTCTCTGTGTCTGCGTGGGTTTCCTCCGGGTGCTCTGGTTCCCTCCCACAGTCCAAAGATGTGTGGATTAGGTTGATTGGCCGTGCTAAATTGCCCCTTAGTGTCAGCGGGCTTACCAGGGAAAGTACTTGGGGTTACGGATAGGGCAGTGGATGTTGTCTACATGGACTTCAGTAAGGCCTTTGACAAGGTCCTTCATGGCAGACTGGTGCAGAAGGTGAAGTCGCATGGGATCAGAGGTGAGCTGACAAGGTGGATATAAAACTGGCTCGGTCAAAGAAGACAGAGGGTAGCAGTGGAAGGGTGCGTTTCTGAATGCAGGGCTGTGACAAGTGGTGTTCCTCAGAGATCAGTGCTGGGACCTTTGCTGTTTGTAATATATATAAATGATTTGGAGGAAAATGTAACTGGATTGATTAGTAAGTTTGCGGACAACACAAAGGTTGGTGGATTTGCGGATAGCGATGAGGACCATCAGAGGATACAGCAGGCTATAGATCAGTTGGAGACTTGGGAGGAGAAATGGCAGATGAAGTTTAATCCGGACAAATGTGAGGTAATGCATTTTGGAAGGTCTAATACAGATAGGAAATATACATTAAATGGCAGAACCCTTAAGACTATTAATAGGCAAAGGGATCTGGGTGTACAGGTACACAGATCACTGAAAGTGACAATGCAGGTGGAGAAGGTAGTCAAGAAGGCATACGGCTTGCTTGCTTTCATCGGCCGGGGTATTGAGTTTAAAAATTGGCAAGTCATATTGACGCTTTATAGAACCTTAGTGAGGCCACACTTGGAATATAGTGTTCAATTCTGGTCGCCACACTACCAGAAGGATATGGAGGCTTTGGAGAGGGTACAGAAAAGATTTACCAGGATGTTGCCTGGTATGGAGGGCATTAGCTATGAGGAGAGGTTGGAGAAACTTGGTTTGTTCTCACTGGAGCGATGGAGGTTGAGGGGATAGAAGTCTACAAGATTATGAGGGTCACGGACAGAGTGGATAGTCAGAAGCTTTTTCCCAGGGTGGAAGAGTCAATTTCTAGGGGGCATAAGTTTAAGGTGCGAGGGGCAAGTTTTAAAAGAGATGTACGAGGCAGATTTTTTACACAGAGAGTGGTGGGTGCCTGGAATTCGTTGCCGGGGGAGGTAGTGGAAGCGGATATGGTAGTGACTTTTAAGGGGCGTCTTGACAAGTACATGAATGAGATGGGAATAGAGGGATATGGTCCCTGGAAGCATAGGGGGTTTTAGTTAAGTCAAGCAGCATGGTCGGTGCAGGCTTGGAGGGCCGAAGGGCCTGTTCCTGTGCTGTAATTTTCTTTGTTCTTTGTACGGATATAGGGCCTGAGTGGGAATGTTTTTGGTGCAGGCTCGATGGGCTGAATGGCACCTTTCACCACTAATGATTCTATCATTCTATGATTCTAGATTCTCCCACATGAGGTAACATCCTTTCCAAATCCACCCTGTCAAGACCCTTCAGAAGCTTGTATGTTTCAATCAAGTCACCTCTTACTCTTCTAAACTCCAGCGAATACAAGCCTTGCCTGTCCAACCTTTCCTCATAATGGTTTATACTCCATCATTAGTTATATCTGTTGTAAGGCTTAATGCTGTTGGATTTTATTTGTAATGTGTTGCTGTGTGGAAAAGATTTACACTACTTTTAGAAAATGTAAGAGGGACATGCTTATGTAATTTTCTTGAAATAAGTTTATTTTCTGATTTGAAAAGAACATTGTGTTCATAGAACCCAGAGTGGTTAAGTAACGTGTACAATTACCCATTTTGTTCTTGAATCAGGAGAAGAAAATCATTAATCACCTTTCCTAAAGTTACTGCAAAAATTACATGCAACCATACTAATGGCATGGAAGTTTGAAATTAACATTGGAAAAGGTCAATGCTTTGAAATGTTAATGGAATGTAGAATATTACATTTAATTGTAATGCTCTTGTTAGCTTTACGAAGGGCAAGTCCAAAGAATAAAGAAACTGACCACAAATCCATTTGTACCCATCTGTACAGCCCAGGTATCACATACAATATGACTAGATGATAAGGAATTAATCAAAGAATTTTTGGACACCTAAGTCCTAAAGTTTCAATAAAGAGAAACATAGGAACATAAGTGTGGGCTATTCAGCCTTCTGAACTATTTTTGGCAGTTTATCATATCTGATTTGTACTTCAGTTATTTTTATCCAATGACCTTTGATCCATATCCCTTGATGCTCCTACATAGCAAAGAGCTGTCAATGTACATTTAGAAATTTCAATTGAGCTAGTATCGCAGGTCTTTTGGGGAAATGAGTTTCAGATTTTCACTTCCCTTTGTATGAAGAAGTGCACTCTGATTTCATTCCGACGTGGGATTGCTCTAATTTTAAGGTGAAGCCTCCTTGTTTTGGAGTTCCCCATAGTGAAAATTACTCCTCCGTATCCACCTTATTAAATCCTTTCTGCATTTTAAGCACCTTGATTAGATATTTCCTCCGCCTTCTAAAGTCAAGGAAATGTAAGACAATCTAATTCAATCTGTCCTCCTAATCTAATCCTTTAAGCCTGTTTATCATTCTGGTTAAACTGTGCTGTACCCTTTCCAAGGCCAATGTATCTTTCCTGTGGTTTGGTGGCCA
The DNA here is from genome assembly GCF_964213995.1 of Mustelus asterias. Taxonomy (NCBI): domain Eukaryota; kingdom Metazoa; phylum Chordata; class Chondrichthyes; order Carcharhiniformes; family Triakidae; genus Mustelus; species Mustelus asterias. The sequence goes on along the minus strand of NC_135812.1, from coordinate 75,900,839 downwards.
AAAGCAAGTACAGTAACTCCAGATAATGTCAAATCAAGGCTCTGTAATTGAAGTATCACTTCCTCACTTGTGTGAGGTGTTGGCTAAAGGCCAATGCTCCATTAGCAAGAATATTTGACGGCAAGAGAAACATTCCTCCCATTACTGGAGTATCATCTCATGTTTTTGTTGCCCTCTTTACTTTAGTCAAACATAAAAGGAAATCCAAGTGTTTTTTAAACTAATTGGCCTGGATTTACAATAAGCACAAAGTGATGTGCTAGCCATTGACCTTGAAGAAAGTTTGTTGCAAAGATCTTACCATTTCTTTTGGTGTGAATTTCGCCATTTCCAATGTTGACTTAATTCTAGCACCAACTACAGGAGGGCTCTGGCATCCGACCACAATCATGTCATTCAACAAGCTAAGCAGCCAATCACATTGAAGAATTCTCACGGTCAGCAAAGCAACAAGTAAAATGCATTGACAATCCTTCACCTTTCAATCATTTTACAGCGAATAAAATAAAGATTGGATAAACACAGGATTATGACCGGAGCTGAAATCTAAACATTTTTCAAAAATTGTTATTTGAAAAGCTATGTAACTTTAATCATAAAGGATTTTCCATAAGTATAGAATCATTTTTCAAGGCCAGAGATGTTCACTAGTAATTACAACTTTGTATGCCATTAAAAACCCAGTAATACCTCATTCAGCAAGATATTATTTTAGGTGCTTTTACAACAAAATTAGAGTGCAAAAGATGGACGTTGACATTAATTCTAATGATTTCTATGGTGCAACCCATGGAGACATAGAATCACTGACAACAGCATCTGGATTCCCATTCACAGTTTTGCCATCACTACAACTGCAAAATCCAGGTCATTGAATTTGATTTGATTTATTATTGTCACATGCATTAGTATCAGTGAAAAGTTTTGTTTCTTGAGTGCTCTATAGTCAAACCATACCGTACATAGAGAAGGAAAAGAGAGGGTGCAGAATGTAGCTTTATAGTCATAGCTAGGGTGTAGAGAAAGATCAACTTAATACGAGGTAGGTCCATTCAAAAATCTGATGGCAGCAGGGAAGAAGCTGTTCTTGAGTCAGTTGGTACATGACCTCAGACTTTTGTATCTTTTTCCTGACAGAAGAAGATGGAAGAGAGTATGTCTGGTGTGCGTGGGGTCCTTAATTATGCTGGCTGCTTTTCCAAGGCAATGGGAAGTGTAGACAGAGTCAATGGATGGGAGGCTGATTTGCGTGATGGATTGGGCTTCGTTCGCGACCTTTTGTAGTTTCTTGTGGTCTTGGGCCGAGTAGGAGCCATACCAAGCTGTGATGCACCATAGAAAGCATTCTTTCTGGTTGTACCTGTAAAGGGTGGTGAGAGTTGTAGCGGACATGCCAAATTTTCTTCGCCTCCTGAGAAAGTAGAGGTATTGGTGCATTTTCTTAACTATGGCATCTGTGTGGAGGGACCAGAACAGGTTGTTGATGACCTGGACACCTAGAAACGTGAAGCTCTCAACCATTTCCACTTCGTCTCTGTTGATGTAGACAGGGGCATGTCCCCCACCAACCTTCCTGAAGTTGATGACTATCTCCTTTGTTTTGACATTGAGGGAGAGATTATTGTCATCGCACCAGTTCACCAGATTCTCTATCTCTTTCCTGTACTCTGTCTCATCATTGGGTATATAAGGACTATAGCAAGGGGCTTAGGACACAGCCTTGTGGGGCACCAGTGTTGAGGATGATTGTGGAGGAGGTGTTGTTGCCTATCTTTACTGATTGTGGCCTGTGGGTTAGGAAGTCTAGGATCCAGTTGCAGAGGGAGGAGCCGAGCCCCAGGCCACGGAGTTTGGAGATGAGTTTTATAGGAATAATGGTGTTGAAGGCTGAGCTATAGTTTTTCATAATGAAACATCTCTCTATGGTAAAATATGAAGAGACACGGGTTCAATCTCTCTATTACACTGATTTTGCAATTTTGGTGATAGGGAGATGATGCACACTGGCGTCTTGCTTCTGCATATCGTAAAGGTTTGTGGTGAACAGGATTCATTGAATCCCAGAACCAGGTTGCCTTTCTGCCTGCCTGTCTAAATGAGGTACATTGCCGAGCAAGATTTACATGAGGAGGAAGATTCATGACGAGGGTAAAGGGATTGTGTACCTTTCTACAGTTATACAAAATAAGCAGAGGAACTGACATTAAACTCCAGTGACTCTGAATTTCACTTCCACTGGGAAACAACACCAGCTGAGCGAAAAACACAGATGAAAATGAAATTGTTTCGTGAGGGAGCAGCTGAACTATTTTACTCTGTCTTGTTCTTAATCTATCTATCTGACTCAACACATTTCTTCTGATTGATGAAATGAATGTAAGTCACCATAGCCCCAGAAGACCATAAGCTGCTCTTCCCTTTGAGAGAGAGAGAGAGAGAGAGCTTACTGGTGGTGATCTTTAAAAATTTATTCATGGGGGATGTGGGTGTTGCCAGCATTTATTGCCCTTCGTTGAGGGCATTTAAGACTTGACCACATTTCTGTGGATCTGGAGTCACGTGTAGGCCAGATCAGGTAAAGACTACAATTCCTCCCCTAAAGGACATTAACCTGAGGGTCACCACATCTCAGACATAGGGCAAGGTCGAGAAGATGGGGCGGCACGGTAGCACGGTGGTTAGCACTGCTGCTTCACAGCGCCATGGACCTGGATTCGATTCCTGGCTTGGGTCACTGTCTGTGTGGAGTTTGCACGTTCTCCCCGTGTCTGCGTGGGTTTCCTCTGGGTGCTCCGGTTTCCTCCCACATTCTGAAAGACGCACTGGTTAGGTGAATTGACCCGAAAAGGTGCAGGACTGTGGCGACTAGGGGAATTTCACAGTAACTTCATTGCGATGTTAATGTAAGCCTTACTTGTGACTGATAAATAAACTTTACTTTACTTTGTGACATAGGAACATATGGGTGGGATTTTCCGCTCAACCCACCACCTGTTTCGCTGTTTCAGGGGTGACTCGCAATTGGCTTGCAGCGGAATTTTCTGGTCCTGCCATTGGATCCTGTTGAATGCCCCCCCTCGCTGCCAGGAAACCCGCAGCCAGTGGTGGGACCAGAAGATCCTGAACAGCTGGAAATTTCCAACCATAGAGATTGTACCTTGTTTTCTCGGCTAGATAGTTGTTGTAGCAACTGCATACAGATGTGTATGGTTGTATGGTGGAAAGTAATAAATTGATGGCGTATCAGAAGAGACAACTCACCCCAAGTGCTTTCACCTCCTGATAACCTTGTGCCCATTAATGTATTTTTTGCATTTACTCCGTCCAAAGTTATTAATCAGCGTGCATGAGACATGGTGACAAAACAGTGTTTTCTCTTATTATCGATCACCCTAGAGATCGAAAGGTGGAACCAAAATAAAATCTCTGGGTCAAAAATGATCTCCTGCAAATAATTCCTTCTATCAGCCAAAGTGACATTTAAAAACAAAAATAATTAGAAGTTTAAAAAATCTGAATAAAACTATTAATTACCCTCCAGCTTGCGTGGAGAAGTTAGATTAGTGAAAGTGTGGGTCAGGTGAAATGATTATCATTCTGAAGATGAAGATGATGTAGCTTTAATTCCATCAGAATTTAGTTCAGAATGCTCAGTAAAATTGGAGGAAATGTTTCGCGTTATAGAATGAGTTGGACAAAACATGGAAATGCTCAGAAGAATGTTAGAGAAAACTTAACACAGGCAAGCGTAGAGTAATGTCCATCAAAAGAATAAACAGGTGATCCATGTGCTTCATGCTGTTTAAAGAATTAAGCCGGAATCTTTGTAACATCTGATGTGTTCAATCAGTACATAGCAACAATCAACAAATCCAATACAATGTAGAACTAGATTCCTCTGCTTTGGCAAAGTGAAAGCAAGTTGTAACCAAACTATACAGTACTTGATGAGATTACATCTCGACTATGGTTTTGGGTTCTGGTCGCCAAGAAGCGAGGGAGATATGAAGGTACGAGAGGCAGCACAGGAAAGAAGCACAAGGTTTATTGTTAAGTGTCTGAGTTATGAGGAAGGACTGAAAAAACATGAACGTTTCATCCTGGAAAAGAGATATCTGAGCAATGATCCTTTAGCACAATATAACATTACTGCAGAGAGTGAAAATGGTAAACCCAGAATTTTATTTTAAATTAATATGAGATAAGACAAGGAGTCACCGTTTTAAACTAGTGAAAGGAAAATTTAGGACTAAACTCTTTTTCACAAAATGATCAATGTATGGAATGATCTTTCAGGAAGAATAGTCACGGGAACAAATCTGGAATTTTTGAGACAACTTGATGTTTTGAGACCACTTGGGGTCCTTCTGGTTGAATAAATTAAGATGGGCTAAATCAACTTCCTCTTTCATAATTATCTTGTGGAATCCATGTTTCAGCGGCTATATTATTTTTTGTAGTGCACTTTCATATGATGACACTAATCTCTCCCTCAGTGTCAGTAAAACGAAGGGGATAGTCATTGACTTCAGGAAATGTAGTGGAGGATATGCCCCTGTCTACATCAACGCTGATGAAGTGGAGATGGTCAAGACCTACAAGTTTCTAGGTGTTCAGATCACCAACAACCTCTCCTGGTCCCTCCACGCTGACGCTATAGTTAAGAAAGCTCACCAACATCTGTACTTTCTCAGAAGGCTAAGGAAATTCAGCAGATGCACCATAGAAAGCATCCTATCAGTATGTATCACAGCTTGGTATGGATCCTGCTCTGACTAAGACCACAAGAAACCACAAAGGGTTGTGAATGTAGTGCAGTCCATCACGCATAGTAGCCTCCCATCCATTGACTCAATCTACACTTCCCTCTGCCTGGGGAAAGCAACCCGCATAGTCAAGGACCCCATGCACCCTGGATATACTCCCTTCCACCTTTCTCTGTTGGGAAAAAGATGCATAAATCTGAAAACACGTACCAAAATGTGTACTCAAGAACAACAGCTTCCCTGTTGCCAACAGACTTTTGAATAGACCTACCATATATTAAGCTGATCTTTCTCTTCACTCTAAGCAACACTATATTCTGCACCCTCTCCTTTCCTTCTCCCCATGTACTCTATGAACAGTAAGTTTTGTCTATATAGCATGCAATAAACAATAATTTTCACTGTATCCCAGTACATGTGGCAATAATAAATCAAATCAAAATCAAAAACTTCATCTCAAGAGTTTGCCAAATGAATTGTAACATTACCTCTGGGATGGGGTATCCTCTTTTATAGATGCACACCCAGGTTTTTCACACAGCGAGTGGTTTGGATCTGGAATGCAGTGCCTGGAGCCGTGACATGGGCAGCTTCAATTGAAGTATTGAAGAGGGCATTAGATGGTTACTTGAATCGAAACAATGTGAGGGGTAAAGGGGCTGGCACTAAGTCATAATGTTCATTTGGAGAACCAGTGCAGACATATGGGCTTCCTCCTGCGCCGTAACAATTCTATGATTGTGTAATGAGATAATTTGGCAATTGGAATGGTATTGCAGGATCGGAGTTTATGAATGCTGAACAATTTCACATGACATTCAACTCTTTAACCTCTGCTTAATGAAGAATAGTCATGATGTGAAGATGCCGGCATTGGACTGGGGTAAACACAGTAAGAAGTCTCACAACACCAGGCTAAAGTCCAACAGGTTTATTTGGTAGCAAAAGCCACTAGCTTTCGGAGCGCTGCCCCTTCGTCAGGTGAGTGGGAGTTCTGTTCACAAACAGGGCATATAAACTCAATTTACAAAATAATGGTTGGAATGCGAGTTCTTTACAGGTAATCATGATGATGATCATAATGATTACCAATGAAGAATAGCACAGAGGTGGGAGTGTGTTTCATGGGGAATAACTCGTAGATGACAATTTGATAGAAGACACAGTGAGTGGTTGAGTTGGAATTGTTAACTTTAATAGCCATGGACAAATCACTGTCAGCTACCAAAATATTTGTTACTGCAACAAAACACACATATTACCTTTGATGAAGTTTGTGTGCGTGAATAAATTGGGCAATGAATAGGATTTTCATGCATATCTTGTCAGTTGTAAACAGTAATTTACAGCCTCAAGTTCTTCCGAAACCTGGGAAGAATTGCAGAATACTTCTTTTGAAAAGGGATGAGTGACTTTATTATGAAGAGAGGTGAGAGACTTTGATGTGGTTCTTGGAGTAGAGGAGGTTAAGGAAGACTTAATAGATGGGTACAAGATTCAGAGGGGTTTTGATGAGAGCCAGCACAGGTTTAATGGACTAAATGTCTTCCTTCTGTGCAGTAAGATTTTATGAAAATAAAATTACCAATTTAATTTGTAGATCTTCAGTTGTGAAGAGGAACAAGTGATCATTCATGTTTGTTAAAACAGACAGTTCTACCCTAATTACTGAAATGGTGAAACCCACTAGCAAACCACAAAGTAAAAGAATCCAGTTCAGACGGTGATGTAGAGCCAGATAAATTGTATTTTCAATTAACTTTTTATGGCTGGGGCCTCTACTCTGCCCAGTTTCTGGGGAATTTCCTACTTTGACACATTATAGAAGAAGATATTTCATAATTAAACATTCCCATTCTGTAATATTCCATGTGTTAAGACCCAGGCCAGAAACTCCAAGGTGTTTAATGAAGTTAGCCTAGACCCGAAGTTTTTACATTTGATTTTGGCATTAGGGTGAGCATAAGGTGTTTCACTCCAGGTATGATTCAAGTGACCCACTGGGAAGCTTTTATCAAGTAACATTTATTTAAGAACACAGAATATAACAAAAAAAATTACGTAACTTTTACCAATTACAAGACTTAAACATGACCCAGTATAATCTGAACAGCTAGCTAGCTATCTATGTTGTTCCAATGTAAAGCAACCCCTTAGACATACATCCTTCTTCAGACTAAGTTAGCACTAAAGCAAATATTCTCATGTGAGTCTGGATTTGTAGCTTTTAGTACCTATGTGAATTGGTCATTTGAATGTTGGATCAAATTTTTGAGACTCCCCAGTCTTGGACCTTTCAAAAAGCCTCTGGAGAGAGAGAGAGATAGAGACACTGCCTTCTTCCACCAGCGTCTGGCAGCAACTGAACCGAAACTGAAACTGGACTTTTCTGTGAAGCAGAGCTGTCCTTAGCCACATGACATTAACTGTCAATCACCCCTACCAAGCTCTACTCAGCAATCCCAGGGCACACATTAAAACCTCAGAGCATTGCATTAGTCCAGATTATAATCAACATAATATCAATTATACTGCCTCAGCAACAATAAAGGACATCAGCTACAGACAATACGGTGCCAAGGATTGCAGAAACATCCTGCAGAGAAACATGATTAAAATATATTTATTAAAGACACAGTACCATCAAACATGCATTAATTCCAAAGAGCACTTTATTTTAGTTGAAATTGGTACCTGGAATGAATGGGTTGTCTTATGAGGAAAGGTCAGACAGACTGCTTGTTTCCACTGGAGTTTAGAAGAGTGAAGGGTCACTTGATTGAAGTAAAAAAGACGCTGAATGTTCTTGGAAAGGATGTTTCCTCTTGTGGATGAGTCCTGAGCTCGGGGCCACTGCTTTAAAATTAGGCGTTGCCCTTTTAGGACAGCAATGCGGAGAATTTCTTTCTATGAGGGCTGTGCTTCTTTGGAACTCGCTGCATCAGAAAGCAATGGAGACATGGTCATCGAATATTTTTAAGGTGGAGGTAGGTAGATTTTTGTTAGGCAAGGGAATCAATGATTATTGGGGGTAGATGGAAATGTAGAACTTGAAACACAAACAGATCAGCCATGATATTGAAGGGAGAAATAGGCTTGAGGAGTTGAATGTTTGTATGTCTGTTCTTATTGATAAGGAGAAAAATCTTATTCTTATCTAGGAATGATAATGGAGGCTGGTTTGCTTCTCCTTTATATCTTATACACAACACAAGGCAACAAATATTCGGCCTGACAAAGAAAATAAATCATAAACTCAACTCCAGTGTTTATTGAACGCTAGCCAAAGCCCCTAAGCTTTTTGTCTTCTCTACTAATCTATTTCACAACATTGAATTGAATCGCTCCTGTGAGTCCACACTCAGATCAGAGTATTTTTTTGTTGCGTTTAATTACAAGACATTATTCTAATAGAGGCTTTGAGATGACAAAGAACCACAAGGGTGAAATTGAAACAATATAAAACAGATATCGGCACTTGGCTAGATGACTGCTATGTAATCATTTCCAACAATTATAATTGAACACCTCTCGGAGGCCCTTCTGCTATGATTGGGATTGGTTTATTTCCCCCACTGTGCATCATTACTGAAGTTGAGACTCTTTAATTGAGGCAGAAGCTTGAAATCGAAAGCTGGGAGTCCTTTCAAACACTCGGTTTACGCTTTTCTTTACCCACGAGAGAAATTAAATGATGATTGTGCTCATTGCGTCGTTTGCCCTCCAGAGAAGGAGTATGGTGCACATGCAGCGAATTGGCAAGTCAGTCACATGTCTGAAGGTCGGCACGTTAAATTTTTCCAGTTCTTTTAACTATAGATTTCTTTAAGCTTGAAAATATCCAAAAATACAAAAATGGTCCCGATTTTGCCATTATAAGGAGTCCAAGTTTATCTTTTAGAACCTGGCTGCGTGGGTTTCCTCCGGGTGCCCCGGTTTCCTCCCACACTCCAATGATGTGCGGGTTAGGTTGATTGGCCATGCTAAATTGCCTCTTAATGTCAGAGAGATTAGCAGGGTAAATACATGGGGTTACGGGAATAGGGCCTGAGTGGGATTGTTGTCGATGCAGGCTCGATGGGCCGAAAGGCCTCTTTCTGCACTATAGGGATTCTATGATTCTATGCTACTGATTTAAGCAATAAAGTGCATGTGCAAATTAATTTATTATTAGATTAAGCTCTTCAAATGGAATATTTGAACTTCGGGAATTTTTAAAAGCTATTCACTAGTTATTAAAGTTATAATTTTATTTCCTATGTCAGTCGACATTTAAAGTTTATTAGTGTCACAAATAGACTTTCATTAACACTGCAATGAAGTTACTGTGAAAATCCCCTGGCTGCCACATTCTGGTGCCTGTTCAGATACACTGAGGGAGAATTCAGCATGGCCAATGCACATAACCAGCACATTTTTGGACTGTGGGAGGAAACTGGAGCACCTGGAGGAAACCCACACAGACACTCACACAACTGGGAATCGAATCTAGGTCCCTGGTGCTGTACTTTTTAACCCTGAAATTCCTTTTGATCCTATCTTGCAAAACCTCGGAAAATACAGGCCGAGCAAGATCTATGCAATGCAGCACATCCCTGGGGCCAAGTGTTGAGGGGGAAAGGGTCAGATATAAGGAGGCCACACTCCCTTCTTGACAGCACTAACTGTTGTAAACTAGGTAGGTTAAAGATGCAGCCAAGCTGAAAGGTCATGGAGAAGGTAAGTGTTTATGGTAAGAGAGTAGGATATGAGGGATGGGAGTGGGAGGTGGTATTTGGTGAGGGGGGATTTTGGGGGGTTGTTGGGTGGTCACACCTCAGTGGCCGGGAGGGATGTTGGCTCAGGTTGGGCCTCGGGGTGGGATGAGGGAGGGCAGTGAGGGATATGGGCAAGGAATTGTGTTGGGCCCGATGTGAGGTTGGGTCTCGAGGAGGGAGGGGAGAGTTGGGCAGGGGTAGTCAGGGATGGGTGGGAGTCTTAGGGAGGGTTGTCGATGTAGGTCTGTGCAATAGTTATCCAGAAGTTAGAAGTGGTTTATTCCTTCTAGCCTTTTCTGGGTGACTATTGATGTAACATAGTCGAGATGGTTCCAAATGCAGGGAAATCTCCCAGGTTTGCACTTCCCAGTCATTTGCTGTGCAAACCGAACTAGGAACTTTGGGGTTGGGAGGGCTTCCAGATGCTTCTTTGGGTACGCCACCAAATACAACACCCCAGAGCTTTGAAGTTACAGCTTATTATGTCATGTAAAACCAAATAATATTTATGTTCATCCACTGTTAGGCTATACCAAAGATAAATATTGGTGAGGTAAAGGTTGTTTACATTTCAATAAATGTTGCCTGCAGTTTTGATTGCCTTTAAGTTTATTTATTCATGTCGCTAGTAGGCTTACATTAACACTGCAGTGAAGTTACTGTGAAAATGCTAATACTAATTAGTTAATACTAAGTACTTAATACTAATTAGTTAATTCCCCATGTATTTCATTGTCTCAGTTTCAGAGATCCAATACTGTACAATCATTGGGAAGCTAACACAATTAAGAAAATATCTTTTTAATACATTTCTGCAGGTTAACACATTGTCAATCTGTTTTCTGACATTTATTTGCAGGATGGATGATATGCAACTGTGTAAGGAAATAACCCGACTTAAGAAAGAGCTGCAGAAACTGGTGTCAATACCAGGTGGGTATCTGAATCTGCCTAAATCTTGTCTAGTTTGGCATGAAAAGATAGACCGACCAACTAACCATGAGTTAAGTGGAAATCGAGAACCAGTGCCACTAACAGTTCAAGCACGGTGATTGAGATATTGTCTCATTGCCCATATAGTTAATCTGTGGAAGTCAACTGAAGTGATACATAAAACCTAAATGGAAAAACGAGCAACTTGTATTGATTTAATGCTGACATTAGTCATAATTTTGTGTGTTGGAAAAAGTGGAGAGCGTGCCTCAGGTTTTGGTTGTTTTTAGTTTCCTGGTAACACAATTCGAAATGATGTTGGTCAGATGTCACTTAGCAAAATGCACAAAGCTGGCGTAGCCTGTGGTTTCTCCAGCTTAGGCTTGAATTTTCACTGTAAGAGTTTTAACAACACCAGGTTAAAGTCCAACAGGTTTATTTGGTAGCAAATGCCATTAGCTTTCGGAGTGCTGCTCCTTCGTCAGATGGAGTGGATATCTGCTCATAAACAAGGCATACAGAGACACAAACTCAAGTTACAGAATACTGATTAGAATGCGAATCTTTACAGCTGATCAAGTCTTAAAGATACAGACAATGTGAATGGAGACAGCGCTCACCACCACCACCCCCCCGCCCACAGTCCCCATGGCCCATCCATGCCAACTCATGCCCCTGTAATCAATTGTAATCCATACAACCTGCATTGTAATGCATCCGCCCTACATGCCTTGACCAAGCAGTTGACTTGCCACCCAATCAGCACCCTTTTCTCCTGTAGTATCAAATTAATGTGATCTTTAGAATTTTGACATTCTTGCATTTGCCCTGATGAGTGCAACTGAAAAGCTTCAGCAACATGTTTTCAGCAATGCTCAAGCTCTGTACTAGCAAGTGATTGCTTGTAATCTGTTTTTGTGATGTTCATCATAGAAACCCTACAGCACAGAAAGAGGCCATTCAGCCCATCGAATCTGCACTGACCACAATCCCACCCAGGCCCTACCCCCATATCCCTACATCATGTTGATGGAAGGATTAAAACTACTCAGGACACTTGAGGATAATTCCCCTGTTCCTCTTCAGAATGGTTCTGTGGGATCATTGACATCCATCTGTATGGACCTTGGTTTAACATCTCACCCTAAAGACAAGGCAGCACCTCTGACGATGCAGCCACCCCTCAGTGCTGCATTATGTATCAGCTTAGATTTTGTCGGCTATGAGTCTCTGGAGTGGGATTTGAACCAACAACCCTCTGATTCCGAGGCAAGAGCTTACCACCTAAGCCACAGTTGGTTCCCCCTTCCTAAGGTAAGGTGGTGTTAATGGTAGCATTCCCGTTGTCACTGCAGCTCCATTAATTATCTGCAGACCAAGGATTGAACCGTTACTGTTCTGTGTGTGTCAGCTACTTCTGGAAGAGCTCTCAGTCACCAGTAGATAAGTTAAATGTAATTTTCCTCTGTAAATACTGACCTAACAGCCATTCTCATTTATAAATCCAGATAAGGACAAATCAAATGAGGATAAACAGAAGGAAGAAGAATTATTGCAACAGATCCACAAGCTGGTGGAAACGAGAGATTTTCTTGTGGATGATGTCGAATTTGAACGTTTGAGGTACAACAACTTCATTCAAACAAGCCTTTCAAATGAATTTTGACACAGGATAAAGGTTGTGAGACTTGAATGAGAAAATCTGGGGTGATAAAGTTACAATAAAAATGTTGGAAAATCTCAGCAGATCTGGCAGCATCTGTGGAGAGAGAAAGCGATAATGGGGGCAATTCTTCCACCTTGCCGTGCTTGGCGCAGGGCATGCCAATTCTGGAGAATAGCGTGCGGGCCTAAACATCCGTTTCATGCCCAACGCCAAACAGTTTGCGAGTCTCCTGGCCCCTTCCTAATGGCGTTAACTGGATGGGTGTGAGGCTGATTAGTATATTTAAATATGTATAGCCCACTCAAATCCCAGCGCACGGAATTCACCAGCGTTCAGGCACAGCGTGATAAAGGTGAGAATCACTACTGGGTCTCCACTAACAGAGACCTGGCGCGATGGTCACGCTGGAGGGCTCAGAGGCCATTGAAGCCCCCGAACACCCTAGCAGTGCCAGTTGGACACTGCCTGTGTGCCAGTTGTGTACCACCAGTGTGCCAGAGGCAGTGCCAAGAGGTTTGGGCCTGAGTGGGTGTTATATCGGGGGGTCTCTGTGGTGGGGGGGTCGGGGGGTGGTTCTTGCAGGGGTGGATTGTGAAGGCAGTTTTGATGGGGAGGCATGTCGGGAGTTGGGCAGATGGACCCTCAGGAGCGCCCCAATGTCCCGATGCCAGTGACCCATGTCAGGGAGGAGATGGGCGAACATGTTGCTGATGAAGTGGAGGGGGGGGGGGTCCCAATGTCCATGGGGTGAGGGAGGGGGTCTCCCAGTGCACTCTGAGATCGGGGCGCCCTTGTGAAATGGCGCTCGAGCGCTCTGAAGTGGGACACTGGCGCGTATAGGCTCCACCGCCCTCAGTAGCAGCGCGAAATTCCCAACTATTCAAAAAAGCGACTGAGTGTGGGAGGGTTGCGATGCGGAGCGTGCCTGAGAGACCGGCACGGATCAGCCCGTTATTCTCCCTGTTATGACGCGTTGAAATTTTCTGGGAGAATTTGAATCCGTATGGCTCGATTTCAGATTTTATTTCAGATTTCCAGCATCCGCAGTATTCTATTTTGATAAAGTTGCAGTTGCTCTGAATACATGGGCAAGGTAATGTTTGATAAGTAGTGATCACTGAATCTCATTGCTTTTACTACAGAGAAAGGGAGGAAGACAAAGAAATGGCTGATTTCCTGCAGGCAAAATTATCAAAGGCCAGCTCCAAAAAAACAAGTAGGTGGTTTGATTGTCATAAAAGCTGCTTATTTTCCTGCTCGTCACCTCTGTACATTTCTGCCTCTATGGAAAGAAGAAATGTTCTCTGCACATCTCCAATTTCCTCGTTGTTACACCCCCCCTCCCCCCCCCCCCCCTCCCCCCCCCCCCCCCCCCCCCCCCCCGGTCCCCCCTCACCCCAGGGCGGCACGGTAGCACAGTGGTTAGCACTGCTGCTTCACAGCTCCAGAGATCTGGGTTCGATTCCCGGCTTGGGTCACTGTCTGTGTGGAGTTTGCACATTCTCCTCGTGTCTGCGTGGGTTTCCTCCGGGTGCTCCGGTTTCCTCCCACAGTCCAAAGATGTGCGGGTTAGGTTGATTGGCCATGCTAAAATTGCCCCTTAGTGTCCTGAGATGCGTAGGTTAGAGGGATTAGCGGGTAAATATGTAGGGACATGGGGGTAGGGCCTGGGTGGGATTGTGGTCGGTGCAGACTCGATGGGCCAAATGGCCTCTTTCTGCACTGTAGGGTTTCTGTGACTCACCCCCCCAGTCCCACCATCCAATCTTTATTTCTGGTTCTAGTTCACTTGGAAAAAGTTTGTTGCATCTAATACTGAACCTTCATAAAGTGATCACTGCCTCCAAATACATCTTGGCTCATCCTAATGGCTCCACCCCCAAGCTAACTGTACAGGTAAACTTTATACTAATTTGGAAGAGTGTACATATACATCCTCTTTACAACCAGCAGCATAATTTTTGTTTCCTTGCATAAATCATATTAAAAGTGGAAATTCTTCCATAATTAAATGTTTTGAACAATGCTGTGCCAAATGTATATGATTGATGACAAAATAATTTGAAACTGAAACTTGTGAAGAAGGAACATTCGGCCCACGTTCCTCACATTCCTCAGCTCGTTGTACTGGTTTCCATTTGTTTGTGGCATTTTTTATGTTCTGCCATACGCTGTTGTGATTGACAGGGAAACTTGGGTGTAAATTCATATCCCAAAATGAGTGCCCAAGGCATAGTTTCGGGAGTAACTTCCCATAAACCCTGGGTTTTGAGAAGGGGCCTTAACAGCGAGAGCAAAGTGGAGGGGGTTTTCTGAAAGAATTCCAGAGAACGAGTCTGAAGTGGCTGAAAACATCTGTCAGAAATGGTGAGGATGATGGGAGCCAGAGGTGCACCAATGGCCAGAGCTGAAAGCGATCTGGATATAAGGTTGAAGGAGGTTGATGAGAGAACATGGAGCGAGCCCATGAAGATATTAAAGATGAAGATGAGGATTGTTCCAGCAATTCATTGGGAGGGATGCAGGGAACTAACATGGGTGATTGGAGAGAAGGGTAAAAGTAAACAAGATCTTGTGTGGGATCAGATATAGGCTGCTGAGCTTTGGGCAAATTTGTGTTTTTAGAAAGAGAGGAAGAAAATCCTGCATTTATATAGCACTTTTCATGACCACCAGGTACCTCAAAGAGCTTTACACCAATGAAATATTTGTTGTAATGTAGGTTGCCAATTTGCGCAAAGTTAGCTCTCACAAACTGCAATGTGGTAATGTCCAGATCATTTTTATTGATGATGAATGAAGGATAGATATTGGCCAAGGCAGTCGGGTAACTCCCCATCTCTCCTTCAAAATAGTGCCATGGATCTCTTACATCCACCTGAGCAGGCAAATTTGATCGTGGCTCAACATCTAATGAAGGATTGGAGGTCAATAAGGAAGACTCTGGGAAAAGGTGACTAACAAAAACCTGAATAAGGAATTTAGTAGGGAGATTGTGCATTAGGAACTTAGGATTGTCATATGATATAGGTGAATGTATCAAGGTAAGCAATATTGGTTGGGATGTGGGATTTAGCTGAGCTATAGGTTCAGTTGGACACTAAGGCTTTACAGTCTTGTTCAGAACACATACGTCACCTTTCGTGCCGGCAGGATCTTCCAGTCTCGCCAATGGTGCACCCTCGGCAGTGAGGGGTGCATTCAACGGGAAACCCCAATGGCAATGGCGGGACCAGAAAATCCCGGGTGAAAAATTCCACCCAGTGATTCTGATTTTCCAATGTGCAATGTAATGTGTACCCCAAAGTGACCATGAAGCAATTCATTGGTTGGCATTAGGAAGATAATAAAGGCAAACAAGAAACAGGAATGGACCATTTGACCCCACAAACCTGCTCCATCATTCAATAAGATCATAGCTGACGCCTTAACCCCACTTGCCTGCCTCCACCCCACATAACCTTAGACAGATTTGTGATTTACAAGCGAGTCAAACTACAAGACATAAGATACAAACAATTTGCATGGGATTAAAGTGGAAAGCAATTGGAAGGACAATACTGAACCAGAACTCAAATTGAGTGAACAAAGGTTAGAAATATTGATGGTTCTGTCATGCAGAAACAGAATGCTGAATATCACAAGAGAAAACTTACCACCTATCCCCGATTCCGGCCAGCTATCTCCATTCTGGTTGGCTGGAATGCCTGCCTCTTTCAAGCATTCAGCCATTTTAACATCTACCTTTGAGTCCATCACATGTATGAGATCCCAGCCGCCATTTTAGCAGAGTAAACGGCAGATCAACAACGGCATACTGAAAATTCCTTTTCAAAAACAGAAAATGCTGGAAAATCTCAGCAGGTCTGACAGCATCTGTGGAGAGAGAATAGAGCTAACATTTCGAGTAGGGTCATCCAGACTTGACGTTGGCTCTATTCTCTCTCTCCACAGGTGATGTCAGACCTGCTGAGATTTTCCAGCATTTTCTGTTTTTGTTTCAGATTCCAGCATCTGCAGTATTTTGCTTTTCTCTTGTATGAAAATCCACTTTGATGGGGACAGTTCTCCTCTGACTCTGCATGGAGTTCAACAACTTCAGAGCATTAACTCCTCTGCCCTTCACCCTATTTCCATTCATTTTATTTCATTTCTTTTCATCTCATTCCTCCATCTTTATTACTTTTATTAATTCATATTTTTATTTTCATTTTTCCACTTCTGAAATCTCGCCCTCCATCTTGTCTTCCAACACATTCCTTCAGTTGTCCTCTGACAATCTGCACCTTTGTTTTGCAATTCACACATTCTGATCTCTTAATGGACGCTCTTAGCACCTTACTCAGCCTTTATCTTCACTATTTACATTCCCTTTGTCCAATTACAGCCCCCCCCCCCACCTCATAGTCTAAATTTTATCCTGTTTTCTTTGTCTTCAGCCCTGACGAAGAGTCATCCAGACTCGAAATTTTGGCTCTACTCTCTTTCCACAGATGCTGTCAGACCTGCTGAGCTTTTTTCCAGCATTTTCTGTTTTTTTTCTGTCTGCATGAATAATGTTGGCTACTGCTGTCTCCTGTCCATGATTGCTATCTTCTCCCACCCCTGCATCTCCCTTGTTAAAGCTTGGGGTTGGGTTCCAAGCTGCCTGATAGTTCAGGGAAGCTGCAGCAGGGAGTATGTCTGGCACAGGCAACCTAACTTCAGAATCACCATCATACTCTGCAAACCAGTCCCGCAATAGTTAAAATCTAGCTTTCTCAATGTCCAGCTCCTGTTACACAGGAGACCATACACCGGGTTCTGTGTGAAGCCAGGACTTTGAAATGAAGGTCTATGGAGGAGAAATCTGAGGTCAATGTGTCTGACTTCAATCAGCTATGACTCAGTGTTTGGAACAAAACTAGTCAGAAGAACTGAACACTATTACATTTAATTAGTGAACTGTATCAGTGTTGCAATTGAGACGATTCTGTGATTCACCCTGAAGTACAACATCAAAGTTAGAGGGTAAAATATTACAATGCTTTCAGTCGTAATCTGCAGCACTAAAACATCTGTTGTTGAAATGAAACTCATTCATGTAGCAGCTTTAATCTAATGAAACTTTAAGGTGCTTCACAGGAACATTTTAAAACTAAATACGACATTGAGCCAGAAAAAGTGACGTTACAAACTTACAAACATGCGCATTAGCATGCAAAAGGTTGGTCAAAGAGGTAAGTTTTAAGCAGTCTCTTAAATGAGGAAAATGAGGCAGAGAGTCAGAGAGGTGTAGGGAGGGCATTCCAGAATGTGGGGCCCAGCTAGCTGAAGGCAAGCACGTCAATGGCGGAGCCATTATAATTGATGAAGCACAAGAATTAGAGGAGTGTAGATATCTCAGAGAATTGTGGGGCTGGAGGAGATTCCAGAGTTAGGGAGAGGCAAGGCTATGGAGAGAACTAAAAATGAAGATGCTGCTTTACTGGGTGCCAGTGTGGGTCAGTGAGAACAGGAGTGATAGGGAAACTGATCTTGCTGTGAGGAAATCTCTATGGATGACAGCTGTATAGAAATAAGATCACTTACACAGCAATTGGAAGTGTATTTGACAATTGCCTCCTGAATAAAAAGCTCCCCATGTGGAATTGTGACAAAAATTAAGTATTATATTCACTGGCGCTCAGAAGAATGGAAGTGGGGGTGGTCTCACAGAAACCTGTAAAATTCTAACAGGACTAAGCAGGATAGATGCAGGATGATGTTTCTGATGATGGGGGGGTCCAAAACCAGGGGTCACAGTCTGAGGAAACGGGGTAAACCTTTCAGGACAGAGATGAGGAGAAATCTTTTCATCCAGAGAGTGGTCAATGTGTGGAATTCGCTACCACAGAAAGCAGTTGAAGTCAAAACCTTGAATGTTTTTAGAAGCAGTTAGATTTGGACTCGAGGTGAAAGAGATCAAAGGATATGGGGGGAAGGCGGGATCAGGCTGTTGAGTTGGATCATTATGGTGATCATAATGAACGATGAAGCAGGCTCAAAGGGCCGAATGGCCTCCTCCTTCTCCTATTTTCTATGTTTCTCTTCTTTACTTGGATGAGTTGGGTTCTTAATAGTTTTGACATAACAAGGGTTTTTTTCAAACTATAGATAATGGCTAACTGATTTGTTACATCACTCTGCTGATCAAAGGTGAATTGTCCTGCTGATGATTGGTAGGACATGCCAATGTAATGGTGATGGGGTCTATTGTCTGGTTGAATTCTATCTCAGATGGGAGACTATTGGTTCATCACCACGTCAATCAGATGGGACAAGATGGTTTGTTAACAGGTGATGGGAGAAGAGCCTTAATGATTACTCTCATAAACAAGCGTGGGAATGTTTATTAAGACATTTACAGATTTTTTATTTTTGAGAAGTGCAAAATACTCTAAAACTTCTGAAAAAGTCTGAACAAATAATTAGCAAAAGTACAATCATCGTTTAGTTAACTCCTCCTCTGGACAGTGAGGAGGACACAGTAAGAAGTTTAACAACACCAGGTTAAAGTCCAACAGGTTTATTTGGTAGCAAAAGCCACACAAGCTTTCGAGGCTCTGAGCCCCTTCTTCAGGTGAGTGGGAATTCTGTTCACAAACAGAACTTATAAGACACAGACTCAATTTACATGAATAATGGTTGGAATGCGAATACTTACAACTAATCCAGTCTTTAAGAAACAAAACAATGGGAGTGGAGAGAGCATCAAGACAGGCTAAAAAGATGTGTATTGTCTCCAGACAAGACAGCCAGTGAAACTCTGCAGGTCCACGCAACTGTGGGAGTTACAAATAGTGTGACATAAATTCTGATTCTAGGATCGCATGATAAAGACTCAGGAGGAAAAAAGCAGAAATATTTATGTGAAATAGTGTGACATAAACCCAATATCCCGGTTGAGGCCGTCCTTGTGTGTGCGGAACCTGGCTATCAGTTTCTGCTCCGCGACTCTGCGCTGTCGTGTGTCGCGAAGGCCGCCTTGGAGAACGCTTACCCGAATATCAGAGGCCGAATGCCCGTGACCGCTGAAGTGCTCCCCAACAGGAAGAGAACAGTCTTGCCTGGTGATTGTCGAGCGGTGTTCATTCATCCGTTGTCGCAGCGTCTGCATAGTTTCCCCAATGTACCATGCCTCGGGACATCCTTTCTTGCAGCGTATCAGGTAGACAACGTTGGCCGAGTTGCAAGAGTATGTACCGTGTACCTGGTGGATGGTGTTCTCACGTGAGATGATGGCATCTGTGTCGATGATCCGGCACGTCTTGCAGAGGTTGCTGTGGCAGGGTTGTGTGGTGTCTTGGTCACTGTTCTCCTGAAGGCTGGGTAGTTTGCTGCGGACAATGGTCTGTTTGAGGTTGTGCGGTTGTTTGAAGGCAAGAAGTGGGGGTGTGGGGATGGCCTTGGCGAGATGTTCGTCTTCATCAATGACATGTTGAAGGCTCCGGAGGAGATGCCGTAGCTTCTCCGCTCCGGGAAAGTACTGGACAACGAAGGGTACTCTGTCCACTGTGCCTTCAAACAACCGCACAACCTCAAACAGACCATTGTCCGCAGCAAACTACCCAGCCTTCAGGAGAACAGTGACCAAGACACCACACAACCCTGCCACAGCAACCTCTGCAAGACGTGCCGGATCATCGACACAGATGCCATCATCTCACGTGAGAACACCATCCACCAGGTACACGGTACATACTCTTGCAACTCGGCCAACGTTGTCTACCTGATACGCTGCAAGAAAGGATGTCCCGAGGCATGGTACATTGGGGAAACTATGCAGACGCTGCGACAACGGATGAATGAACACCGCTCGACAATCACCAGGCAAGACTGTTCTCTTCCTGTTGGGGAGCACTTCAGCGGTCACGGGCATTCGGCCTCTGATATTCGGGTAAGCGTTCTCCAAGGCGGCCTTCGCGACACACGACAGCGCAGAGTCGCGGAGCAGAAACTGATAGCCAGGTTCCGCACACACAAGGACGGCCTCAACCGGGATATTGGGTTTATGTCACACTATTTCACATAAATATTTCTGCTTTTTTCCTCCTGAGTCTTTATCATGCGATCCTAGAATCAGAATTTATGTCACACTATTTGTAACTCCCACAGTTGCGTGGACCTGCAGAGTTTCACTGGCTGTCTTGTCTGGAGACAATACACATCTTTTTAGCCTGTCTTGATGCTCTCTCCACTCCCATTGTTTTGTTTCTTAAAGACTGGATTAGTTGTAAGTATTCGCATTCCAACCATTATTCATGTAAATTGAGTCTGTGTCTTATAAGTTCTGTTTGTGAACAGAATTCCCACTCACCTGAAGAAGGGGCTCAGAGCCTCGAAAGCTTGTGTGGCTTTTGCTACCAAATAAACCTGTTGGACTTTAACCTGGTGTTGTTAAACTTCTTACTGTGTTTACCCCAGTCCAACGCCGGCATCTCCACATCAGTGAGGAGGAGGCAGTGGAGGAAGCGAAAATTAAGATCCCCCTACTCCTTCAAGACACCAAGCCCTCGAGCTGCTGGCCCCTGCTGTGGCTGGTGTGACTACCCCATCGTGTGGATGAACTGTTTAAAGTTTATTTTATTATTGTCACAAGTAGGCTTATATTAACACTGCAATGAAGTTACTGTGAAAATCCCCTAGTCGCCACGGTTCGACGCCTGATCAGGTATACTGAACGAGAATTTAGCATGGCCAATGCACCTAACCAGTACGTCTTTTGGACTGTGGGAGGAAACTGGAGCACCTGGGGGAAACCCATGCAGACATGGGGAGAGCGTGTAGACTCCGCACAGACAGTGATCCAAGCCGGGAATCGAACCCGGGTCCCTGGCGCTGGGAGGCAGCAGTGCTAACCACTGTGCCATTGTGTCGCCTATACTGTGAAGCTGAGATTCATTGACTCTTATAATCTGGAGCCGAGATGTTTCTGTCTGCACCCCAGGATTGAGGACATGATCTTACTCGTGCAGCCTGTCATAAACAGATAACAATGGCTGTGTCCCTTAAAAGTTGGAATTCAAAATAGTGCTGTCACAGAGAGGTGGAAGCATCAGCCACATGGACCCTACAAACCAATCTGGCAGTGTGGATCTTGCCCACAATCTCACCAACCCACTGTGATGGGTGAAATAATGGCACCCATGACGGATGGAAAGCCTCTCTTATAATGTCTGTCACTGAAGGCCTGATCCTCACTTGGGAGTTCTGGTATTTAATTCAATGTCTCCATTCCAGATGCCTCAAGACAGCAGACAACTCATGAGTCAACTGCTGGATGGGCATTTGCACTGTCACTGTTCCTTGTCTAGCGATGTGCAGATTGTGAAGCAGATACTGAGACCAAACCAGCAAGGCTATTCACTGTGTCCTGGATGGAGGCCATGGAACTCATGCCCTTCCCTTCTGCCCCATCACCAGATGCTGCCTCATTTACAGTAAGCTACATTTAAGGCATTCCTGACTCACTGTCCCATGTTGCCTTCTGACCAGTCTCATTGGTAAGGCAGGTACATCCCCCACCTCACTCCAGTCTTCCAACACCACACTGCTGCTGGAGTCAGATGCCCAGGAACTATTGTGGCACAGAGTTATTCTTTGAACACAATGATGCAGCTCTACACTGCTGTCAGCCTGAGGAAAGTTGGTCACTGCTTGAGAGTGGCCTAAGAGTGGGGTTGAGAGTTTAAAGCAGGAAGGAACATTGATGGGGTATCCTGGCTCCCCATCAGGCCATCATTGTAAGGCACAAGCTGCCTTCTGAAGCGCAGGCCCTTTCCCTTCACCTCTAGTTGGGGCTGCTCACACACACTTGCCCTCTACTCCACATTGTCGGCCTCTGCCTCCTCCAGTGGACCTTCCCCCCTACCTGAGCTGCCAGAAGAAAACCAGATGTGTGACCAATACCACCTTCAAGCCACATGTACCTGCTGCACTTGTCATTCTAGGTAGTTGTGGTGACAGGTTTGGGATGTACTATTGAAGAAGCCTTGGCATGGATGGTCTACACTGCAGGAAAGTTGGTGGAGGAAGTGAATGGTTAAGGTGGTGGATGAACAAGCAGCCTGCTTTGTCCTGGATGGTGTCAAACTTCTTGAGTGCTGTTGGAGCTGCACTCATCCAGGCAAGGGGAGAGTATTCCATCGCAGTCCTGACTTGTGCCTTGTAGATGGGGGATAGGGATTGGGGATCATTGGAGACGCATGATTTGCACTCAGATTCCTAATTGTACCTCAGGTGGAAGTCCCATCCCAGTGAGCAGCAAAGAATGTACCTTTGTTAGTGCCCTAGCATGATCAACAACTAGAGAGTTGGCAGCTGTGCCACAGTGCAAAATATCTTCATTTATACACTTCTCGTACGACAGGACAGTTAACAGTTGGAGATTGATGAGCTGTGTTTGTGCTTGAATTGTCTAATCAATCGTCCCAGCAGAACTGTGAAATCTGACCAGCCCTGGGTCATGGACTTTGCTCCGAGTCATCATTTTGCTTTAAGTTGGCAGAAGTATGGACATGTTCAAGCAGGAATCTGCCAAGTCTATATCTACACAGTAAAATTCAGAACCAAGGTTTTCACAATGTTAAGGTGTAATCTACTCAGTTCTCCCTCCTCCTCCCCTTTCCAAACACAGTGAATGTTAATGAGTAAATTCAGAACCATAGTTGCTGTTCATAGAATCATAGAATTTCCTACAGCACAGAAGGAGGCCATTTGGCCCATTGAGTCTGTAACGGCTCTCCGATAAAGCATCTTACCCTGACCCTATTCCTGGAACCTCACATATTTACCCTGCTCATCCCACAAACCTATACATCTTGGGACACTAAGGGGCAATTTAGCAATTAGCAATTTAGCAATTTAGACACGGGGAGAACATACAAACTCCACATGGACAATCACCCAAGACTAAATCATCCAAGACAATTGATGAAATCTTAACTGCCCTCTGAAATGGCCGAGCAAGCCATTCAGTTCAAGGGCAATTAGGGATGGGCAATAAATGCTGACCTTGGCGGTGATGCCCACATCGAATGAACAAATTTTAAAAATACTGTCCGGAATTCTCCAGTCGTTCATGCCCCGCTACTGTTACCAACACGAACAGAGAATTTGGAGCTCAGCCAAATCTCCTTTCACTGCAGCGGAACTGGAGAATCCCAGTTGTAGGCGAGGTTAGAGAATCCAGCCCATATTCGTAAATAGTAAATTTCTTAAATGGCCATTGACCCCGATGTGCCAATCCCACAAAGTCAACAAGGCTGGCTAACATAAGCAGACTAGTTTCCATGCCGTGACAGCAGGAGAGAGAGACATTTTTTTTCCACTGGCTACCACCATCTCCCACTGATAGCTTCGCAAACTTGTTGCATCAGTTCAGTACGTCAGTGTAAAAACCCAAAATGTTGGAAGCAGCTCAGGCGACATCCGTGGGGAAAAGTGCAGAGACTTCTCAATGTTTTGCTTTTCTGTGAGGATGTCTATTAGATTTTTCTTTAAAAAAATCAGTTAATCAGATTCAACAAGAGGATTGCAATTATCCACTTGCATCTCCATGTTCTATAACCCCTTTAGAGACCAATGTGGAAAATAAATACGTGTAGAAGGTTAGGTCTTTCTGAATCGGAATCCTGTAGGCTGGAAGAGGACAGATATATATACGTGGGGTGGAGCCATGCACAGACTTGGATTCTACATCAGTGACAGCTTACTGAAAGATATAACTTTTTCCATCCTGTCCTTTCATTCTTTTTGCGATTATTATAAATTTGTGCTGCTTCATTTTCATTCTGTTAACCAGTGGACTAATCTCATCATTTAATCACATCTGTTCAAAATCTTGATTTCTATCAGGTCATTTCTTGACTTTTTCTGGTCCCATATGAAGAAAGTTCTCAAGCCTATCTTCATAACTGGAATGTTGCATGCCTGCTAATGTCCTATTGAATCGATACCTGCATCTTTCCTCTTGTTTTTGTGTTCTATGGAGAGCCTGGAACACAGTGCATTCTCAAAATGCTCATTAAGATTGCCAGAAAGATTATCTTATTGAATGCAACATCCTATGCTGTGTAATACTTGGAACTCAGTGAAACCATTTACACTGCCAAGCTGTTACAAAAACTGCAGGTGAATTTGATTGTTGGTTCATGTCCCTCAGACTCTGGTCTGCAGACTCATAGAATCACTACAATGCGGAAGGAAGCCATTCGGCCCATCAAGCCTGCACCGGCCCTCCAGCAGAGCACCTTACCCAGGCCCACCCCGCCACCCCCCACCCTCCCCCCCACCCTCCCCCGCACCCCCCCCACCCTCCCCCCCACCCTCCCCCACCTCCCCCCCACCCTCCCCCCCACCCTCCCCCCCACCCTCCCCCCCACCCTCCCCCCCACCCTCCCCCCCACCCTCCCCCCCACCTTCCCCCCCACCCTCCCCCCCACCTTCCCCCCCACCCTCCCCCCCACCTTCCCCCCCACCCTCCCCCCCACCTTCCCCCCCACCCTCCCCCCCACCTTCCCCCCCACCCTCCCCCCCACCCTTATCCCAGTAACCCCACTGATTCCCCTAACCTACACCATCTTCAGATACTAAGGGGAAAATTTAGTGTGGCCAATCCACCTAACCTGTACATTTTTGGGCTGTGGGAGGAAACCGGAGCACCCAGAGGAAACACACGCAGACAGGGGGAGAACACAGGCAATCTCCTGAGGCTGCAATCGAACCTGGGTCTCTGGCACTATGAAGTAGGAGTGCTAACCGTTGTGCCACCATGCCACCAACAGTTCCAGAACTGTCAGATAAAGAATTTGTGAAAGTTGCTTTTAAGCAAATCGGGATGGATGGATATCAAGTTGAGAATAGGAATCTAATTCCCTCCTGATGTTGCTGTAGATTCTGTGTCTTGTATGACAAGGGGCTGATTACGGAGCTCTACCTCTGCCTGAGTAAAAATGCTTGAACTAGAAACTATTAAATGGCTGGTTGGCAATTTCAAATCCAAACATAGCAGCATCATATTTTTAAAACAATGCATTTTTAAAAATTAGCCAAGTGTTCCAGCTTTCCTTTTGAACATTTTAACATTGTCTGAAAACGTTACAGCATTATCGTCACTGATGGAATCTGTGTAAATGATCAATTTATCAATGAGACAATTGGTTCTTTGGAACAAAATGTTTTTTTGGAACAAAAGCCGCAGTAGTTGATTTCTCCCTTTCCAAGAATCAATTTCCTCCTGCAGCATATCAAATCGAATAATTTGCATGTATGGAGCACCATTCACGGATTGAGCAGTATGTGGGAGAGAGGAATATCCAGAAGGTATTGTCTGCAGAGGTTAGTTCTAAAGAGGCTCTTAAAAGTAGGGAGAGATGCAGCAATGATAGTGGGCTAGTGTTACGGAGAGTCAGAGAGAGCCTCTGTGTGCAAGCGACTGAGGATGACTTCATGGCTTGGTTGGTGGTGCAGGTTGCTCAGAGTATTCCAAAGGCCAGTGTGATGTGTATATTCTGTCCAGTATTTAAACCTGATCTAGAGTTAAGGGGCTGAATATTATGGCCCTGTCACAGAGAGAGTGGGGATGGAAAATGAGGCAAGCCTTTCAAAAGCCAGACTTTGGCGGGAGCAGAAAATCCCACCAGCAGAAAAATCCACCCAACATTTCGCCTTCACTTGACCCTCAATTTGATTCGAACCAGCCTGGAACTGTGAAATCTTCAGGAATGTCGAATGAGCTAATAATTTACTGACAGTAATTCAGGTTGACTGAGATCAGAAATTTACATTTGAGGAATTTGTACAAAGTTCAACAATGTTCTTTATTTGAGGTTCCTGCCCTTTTATGTTATGTCAGCAGTCAGAAGCTGCTAGTCCCAGTGTTCACTCACCTTCTCATCAATCTATCACTGGCTGTAGGTGATTAACGTTGAGTGTCTGTCATTCCACTTTTAAACAATGTCACTTAAACCTGCTCAGAAAATAATTGAGTCTTAAACAAGAAATTCATTGGAGATATAAATTATACGAAGGACATTTAATCACACATTTTTGAACTGCAATTACGTAATAGAGCATCTTCAAGCTTAATGTGCAGAGTAACATTAAAGTGAGCAGATAAAGTCACATTTCTCCTGCTTTAATAAGAATAATATCCAAATCAGACCTACAGGGTAGAGCAAGACTTTTATTTGACAAAATTGACACAGGACAAAGGCAATTGTTTTACCAGGGATTGTTTGAGATTTAATTTTAGAACTCGTCTCAACGGGTTTTAATTTTTTATTAATGATCTGGTATCTCAGTCAGACATCCAGCACCTGAACCTAAATGAAGTTTCATAATAGCCTGCATCTATTGTGGTTAGCACTGCTGCCTCACAGCGTCAGGGTCCTGGATTCAATTCCTGACCTTGGGTGACTGTGTGGAGTTTGCACAGTCTCCCTGTGTCTGCGTGGATTACCTCTGGGTGCTCTGGTTTCCTACCAAAGATGTGGGGGTTAGGTGGATTAGCCATGATAAATGTGCGGGTTTTGGGGATAAGGTGGGGGAATGGGCCTAGGTAGAGTGCTCTTTTGGAGGGTCATGCAAACTCAATGGGCTGAATGGTCTCCCTCTGCACTGCATGGATTCTATGGATTTTCTGTGGATCTTATTTTATCAGACTTTATTGGTTATGGTAAGAAGTCTCATCACACCAGGTTAAAGCCCAACAAGTTTATTTGGTATCACAAGCTTTCGGAGCGCTGCTCTTTCATCAGGTGAGTGGGATGAAGGAGTGGAATGAAGAAGCAGCGCTCCAAAAGCTCGTGATACCAAATAAACCTGTTGGACTTTAACCTGGTGTTGTGAGATTTCTTACTGTGCCCACCCCAGTCCCACACCGACATCTCCATTTTATTGGCTATGAAAGCATATTTCGGGGAGGGAAGAGAAAACTCCTCAAATCTTCTGCTATTATGATTTTGATTGGAAAGTTATATTTGGTGCTTGGATTTGGTCGTAACTTTACTCATTATTACGAATGGAATCCATTATACATTTGTGGGAGAAAAGGGACGTTCAATCCTCTTGTGTTGCAGCAAAATGCTCTGTTCCGACAGATCACCAAGTGTGTTATTATCTCATCTCAGATGCTGTAAAGGAAAGGAAGATGACATCGAGAGCACAGCAGACATCGACACCTTTCATGGCAAAGACTGGGCTGACGCTACTGAAGGAATGTTGCGGATTCACCTGCTCCATCATGTAAAATCAAAGGCTTGAAAACAAATCCTGAATGTTATTTTGCAGGAATCTCTGCATTGGTGGTGCGTTGGATTATAAACATTTCTGTGAAATATCATTTTGTCACAGGTGAATTTAAAATGTTTGCTTCAAGCTGCATCCTATTCTAGTGCAGCAATGTAATGTATTTATGGGATTAGCAGTCATTGACCTAAGAACAGGAGTACTCCATTCAAACCTTGAAGCTTATCCTGACATTCAATTAGATCATGGCTGATCTGTATCTCCGCTCCATTTATTGCCTTTAATCCATTTCCTCAACGTCCATACCTAATAAAAGTCTCATTCTTGGAAATTTCAAATAAACCCAATATGGTTTGGTGGAGGAAATTTCAGACTTGTACTGTCCTTTGTGTAAAGCAATGTTTCCTTATGTCCTTCTGAAATGGCCAGACTGTCATGTTAATATGGGTCTCATTTGTTTGGATTCTCCCACCAGAGGAACTAATCTGATCTATCATTTCTCATTAACATACTTTGATTAGGACGCCCCCTTAACCTTCTAAAGTCAGAGGAATAAAAACCAAGCTATGCAATCTGTCCCTCTATTCTAACCCTTGAAATCCTGGTATCATTCTGGCGAATCCCCAGCATGGTCCTTTGCTATGAATGCAGCGCTCCAGATAATGTCAGGACATGAATCTATACAACAGAAGCAGAACTCCCTCCAAACCCTTTGTGATAAAGATTAACATTTCACTTTTCTGATCATTTTGTCGTACCTCGACTAGCTTTTAGTGAATTCTGTACCTAGGAACCAAAGCCCCTTTGCTCCTCTGTAGTCCCTAGTCTCATTAAGTTTCATCTGTGACATTTTTGCCCACTCACTCAATTTGTTTATGTCCCTTTTGTGACTTACCGCTCCCAGCTATACAACTTCCTGAGCCTCCTGATTCTGTAACCTGAGTATACAGCTCTATTCCTTCATTAATATCTTTGATATATTTGGTGAAAAGGTGCGCCTCCAGTACAGTACATCGCTTGTCACATTCCACTAATCAGAGTAAATTCCATTTATCTTTGCTATCCCACGCCGAGCTCCTAACCAATTGCTAACCCCTGTCACCCTCAGAAGAAGGATGGAGAGGAGTTCCTAGGATAGTGGCATGAGCGGCTGATGGAACTGGAGGGCCTACTAGTCACCTGTATCTTTCTTGGACTCCCAAGCACCTACCTTTTTAGACTTTGTCCTTAGTTAAAGCCTATAAAGAAGTTAATTCTTTAGAACTCTTCTGCCTCAATCCTTTCGCCTCGTGTTCTGCAGATGCTGCAGTCTGGCTGCATTCCCCATGAACTCCAACCGAGGGAAATGTAGCATGATTACTGCTGGGTGAGAATGGCAGGAGAAAGTCCCACCCTACTGCTACCCCAGCAACAAGATGAAAATCCAAACCTTTGCGACCTTGGCTTTAACCAGTCTCGTAAACCATGATATTCTTCATACACTTTGTGTCAAATCAGGTTCTGTATATATCATTCATTACGCTCACAAACACACACCACGTGTTTCTACAGAGTATCTTGTGTTTGCATGTAATTTCGATCCAACTTTTTTTTCGAATGTCACGCTGCCAGTGTGGTTAAAAGAATTTGAGCATCTCACAAACATAGAATCCCAACAGTACAGAAGGAAGCCATTCGGCCCATCCAGTCTGTACCGACCACAATCTCACCCAGGCCCTATTCCCGTAACCCCACATATTTACCCTGCTGATCCCCCTGACACTAGGGTCAATTTAGCATGGCCAATCAACCTAACCCGCACATCTTTGGACTGTATCGCCTCCTGTGCTGTTACATTTTTACATGATGTGGAGATGCTGGCGTTGGACATTTTTACATGTCATGTGTGTTGCATGGACATTCTTAACTAACCATAAAGGGCATTCGATTGCAGTAATAGGTAAACTCAGGATAAGTGGTGGCAATAGTGAATAGATATCTGTGGAGCATCTCTGCTTACGACTATTTTGCATTTCTTGGGCTCCTCTGTGTTTACTTCGGACAGCAAACTGAGTGCTAAGCAGCAAAGGCTCTGCTCAGTATCTCTGCTTGGTCATCTCATTTCTATCCAGTATTTGTTGTATTT
The DNA here is from genome assembly GCF_964213995.1 of Mustelus asterias. Taxonomy (NCBI): domain Eukaryota; kingdom Metazoa; phylum Chordata; class Chondrichthyes; order Carcharhiniformes; family Triakidae; genus Mustelus; species Mustelus asterias. The sequence goes on along the minus strand of NC_135812.1, from coordinate 75,871,322 downwards.
CAGCGTATCTGCTTCAGTTGTACTGGCCAATAAGTGCACTGAGAAAAAGCAGATTTCCTAAAAATTTGCAACTATAAAAAATAACCCATAGATTAGTGTTCACCACTGGTGGAATTTATCTATAGAGTTAATATCTCCTTTAAGTAAAATCTAACTTCCACCCAAACAAGCACTATTAACTACTCATTACAACTTGCTAGCATTTTATGGTTTGCAGACGACACCAAGATTGGTGGCATAGTGAACAATGAAGAAGGCTATCTTGGATTGCAACGGTATCTTGATCAATTGGGTCAGTGGGCTGATGAATGGCAGATGAAGTTTAATTTAGATTTTAACAAAGAGGTTGTGCTGGAATCTTTGAATGGCATCAAGATAGATAAGTCGCCGGGTCCGGATGGGATGTACCCGAGGTTACTGTGGGAGACGAGGGAAGAGATTGCAGAGCCTCTGGCGATGATCTTTGCGTCGTCGATGGAGACGGGAGAGGTGCCGGAGGATTGGAGGATTGCGGATGTGGTTCCTATTTTCAAGAAAGGGAATAGGGATAGCCCAGGAAATTACCAACCGGTGAGTCTAACCTCAGTGGTTGGTAAGCTGATGGAGAAGATCCTGAGGGACAAGATTTATGACCATTTAGAGAGGTTTAGTATGCTCAAGAATACTCAGCATGGCTTTGTCAAAGGCAGATCGTGCCTTACGAGCCTGGTGAAGTTCTTCGAAAATGTGACTAAACACGTTGACGAAGGGAAAGCGGTAGATGTGGTTTATATGGATTTTAGCAAGGTGTTCGATAAGGTTCATCATAGAAATCATAGAAACCCTACAGTACAGAAGGAGGCCATTCGGCCCATCGAGTCTGCACTGACCACAATCCCACCCAGGCCCTACCCCCATATCCCTACATATTTTACCCACTAATCCCTCTAACCTACACATCTCAGGACACTAAGGGGCAATTTAAGCATGGCTAATCAACCTAACCCGCGCATCTTTGGAATGTGGGAGGAAACCGGAGCACCTGGAGGAAACCCACGCAGACACGAGGAGAATGTGCAAACTCCACACAGACAGTGACCTAAGCCGGGAATTGAACCCAGGTCCCTGGAGCTGTGAAACAGCAGTGCTAACCACTGTGCTACCGTGTCGCCCGTTAGGTTGCAAGGTTGCAAGGCTTCTAGAAAAAGTGAGAGGGCATGGGATCCAAGGGACTGCTGCCCTGTGGATCCAGAACTGGCTTGCCCAAAGGAAGCAGACAGTGTGTATAGATGGGTCTTTTTCTAAATGGAGGTCGGTCACCAGTGGTGTGCCCCAGGGATTGACCTGGATGAGGAAGTGGAGGGATGGGTTGGTAAGTTTGCCGATGACACAAAGGTTGGTGGGGTTGTGGATAGTCTGGAGGGATGTCTGAAGTTACAGCGGGACATAGATAGGATGCAAGACTGGGCGGAGAAGTGGCAGATGGACTTCAACCCAGATAAATGCGTAGTGGTCCATTTTGGCAGGTCAAATAGGATGAAGGAGTACAATATAAAGGGAAAGACTCTTAGTACTGTGGAGGATCAGAAGGACCTTGGGGTCCGAGTCCATAGGACTCTAAAATCGGCCCCGCAGGTGGAGGAGGTGGTTAAGAAGGCGTATGGTGTGCTGGCCTTTATCAATCTAGGGATTGAGTTTAGGAGTCTGGGGTTAATGATGCAGCTATATAAGACCCTCGTCAGACCCCACTTGGAGTACTGTGCTCAGTTCTGGTCGCCTCATTACAGGAATGATGTGGAAAAGATTGAAAGGGTGCAGAGGAGATTTACAAGGATGTTGCCTGGATTGAGTGGCATTCCTTATGAGGATAGGCTGAGGGAGCTTGGTCTTTTCTCCTTGGAGAGACGTAGGATGAGAGGAGACCTAATAGAGGTATATAAGATGTTGAGAGGCATAGATCGGCTGGACTCAGAGGCTTTTTCCCAGGGTGGAAATGGCTGCTACGAGAGGACACAGGTTTATGGTGCTGGGGTGTAGGTACAGGGGAGATGTTAGGGGGAAGTTTTTCACACAGAGGGTGGTGGGCGAGTGGAATCGGCTGCCGTCAGTGGTGGTGGAGGCAAACTCAATAGGGTCTTTTAAGAGACTCCTGGATGAGTACATGGGACTTAATAGGATGGAGGGTTATAGGTAGGCCTAAAAGGTAGGGATATGTTCGGCACAACTTGTGGGGCCGAACAGCCTGTTTTGTGCTGTAGTTTTCTATGTTTCTATGTTTCTAGATAAATGCGAACTGATGCATTTTGGTAGATCGAACCAGGGCAGGAATTACTCAGTTAATAAGAACATAGGAACTAGGAGCAGGAGTAGGCCATCTGGCCCCTCGCGCCTGCTCCGCCATTCAATAAGATCATGGTTGATCTTTTTGTGGACTCAGCTCCACTTACCCACCCGATCACCATAACCCTTAATTCCTTTACTGTTCAAAAATTTATCTATCCTTGCCTTAAAAACATTCAATGAGGTAGCCTCAACTGCTCCACTGAGCAGGGAATTCTATAGATTCACAACCCTTTGTGTGAAGAAGTTCCTCCTCAACTCAGTCCTAAATCTGCTTCCCCTTATTTTGAGGCTATGCCCCCTAGTTCTAGTTTCACCCGCCAGTGGAAACAACTTCCCTGCTTCTGTCTTATCTATTCCCTTCATATAATCTTATATGTTTCTATAAGATCTCCCCTCATTCTTCTGAATTCCAATGAGTATAGCCCCAGTCTACTCAGTCTCTCCTCATAAGCCAACCCTCTCAACTCTGGAATCAACCTAGTGAATCTCCTCTGCACCCCCTCCAGTGCCAGTATATCCTTTCTCAAATAAGGAGACCAAAACTGTACACAGTACTCCAGGTGTGTCCTCACCAGCACCTTATACAGCTGCAACATAATCTTGCTGTTTTTAAATTCCATCCCTCCAGCAATGGAGGACAAAATTCCATTTGCCTTCTTAATTACCTGCTGCACCTGCAAACCAACTCCTTGAGATTCCTGCACGAGGACACCCAGGTCCCTCTGCACAGCAGCATGCTGCAATTTTTTACTATTTAAATAATAGTCCATTTTGCTGTTATTCCTACCAAAATGGATGACCTCACATTTACCAACATTGTACTCCAGCTGCTAGACCCTCGCCCACTCACTTAGATTATCTATATCCCTTTGCAGACTTTCAGCGTCCTCTGCACACTTTGCTCTTCCATCCATTGTAGTGTCATCTGCGAATTTTGACACACTACACTTGGTCCCCAACTCCAAATCATCTATGTAAATCGTGAACAATTGCGGTCCCAGCACTGATCCCTGAGGCACATCACTAATCACTGATCGCCAACCAGAAAAACACCCATTTACTCCCACTCTTTGCTTTCTGTTAGTTAACCAATCCTCTATCCATGCTAATACATTACCTGTAATACTGTGCACCTTTATCTTATGTAGCAGTCTTTGGTGCGGCACCTTGTCAAATGCCTTCTGGAAATCCAGATACACCACACCCACAGGTTCTCCATTGTCCACTGCGCATGTAATGTTCTCAAAGAATTCCACCAAATTAGTCAAACATGACCTGCCCTTCATGAACCCATGCTGCGTCTTACCAATGGGACAATTTATATCCAGATGTCTTGCTACTTCTTCCTTGATGATAGATTCAAGCATTTTCCCTACTACAGAAGTTAAACTAACTGGCCTATAGTTACCTGTCTTTTGTCTATCTCCTTTTTTAAACAGTGGTGTCACATTTGTTGTTTTCCAATCTGCGGGAACCACCCCAGAGTCCAGAGAATTTTGGTAAATTACCACTAGTGCATTTGCTATTTCTCCCGCCATCTCTTTTAGTACCCTGGGATGCATTCCTACCTTTAGCCCCATTAACTTGCCCAACACTACCTCTTTCGTGATAATGATAGTTTCCAGGTTCTCACCTGCCATAGCCTTCCTGTCATCAATGTTTAGCATTTTATTTGTGTCTTCCACTGTGAAGACCGACACAAAATACCTGTTCAATGCCTCAGCCATTTTCTCATTTCCAGTTATTACATCCCCCTTCTCGTCTTCTAAAGGACCAATGTTTACTTTCACCACTCTTTTTTATTTTATATATTTGTAGAAATCTTTGCTATCTGTTTTTATATTCTGAGCTAGTTTACTCTCATAATCCATCTTTCCTTTCTTTATAGCTTTTTTCGTGGCTTTCTGCTGACCTTTAAAGATTTCCCAATCCTCTGATAGCGCGCTGGGGAGAGTTATAGAACAAAGAGATCTAGGGTACATGTTCATAGCTCATTGAAAGTGGAGTCACAGGTGGACAGGGTAGTGAAGAAGGCATTCGGCATGCTTGGTTTCATTGGTCAGAACATTGAATACAGGAGTTGGGACATTTTGTTGAAGTTGTATAAGATATTGGTAAGGCCACACTTGGAATACTGTGTACAGTTCTGGTCACCCTATTATAGAAAGGATATTATTAAACTAGAAAGAATGTAGAAAAGATTTACTAGGATGCTACCGGGACTTGATGGTTTGAGTTTTAAGGAGAGGCTGGATAGACTGAGACTTTTTTTTCTGGAGCATAGGAGGCTGAGGGGTGACCTTATAGAGGTCGATAAAATAATGAGAGGCATAGATCAGCTAGATAGTCAATATCTTTTCCCAAAGGTAGGGGAGTCTAAAACTAGAGGGCATAGTTTAAGGTGAGAGGGGAGAGATACAAAAGTGTCCAGAGGGGCAATTGTTTCACACAGAGGGTGGTGAATGTCTGGAACAAGATGCCAGAGGTAGTAGCAGAGGCGGATACATTTGTCTTTTAAAAAGAATTTAGACAGTTACATGGGTAAGATGGCTATCGAGGAATATGGGCCAAATGCAGGAAATTGGAACTAGCTTAGTCGTTTAAAAAAAAAAGGGCGGCATGGACAAGTTGGGCTGAAGGGCCTGTTTCCATGCTGTAAATCTCTATGACTCTATAACTCACGATACGACAACATAACCAACTCCAAGATGAATGTTGTTCATTCTGGTTACAAGTGTGCCATCTTTGCAAGCAATGATTATCTAATACAGGAAAAACTAATGGAATGACCACTGTTCTTTAGGTGTTAAAATCACGATGTTGAATGGGTAAGTTGTTTAATTTGATAAACCAGGTAATTGTACACTAACTTGTCTCAGACTGCATCAAATGTTTGACAGTGTACCCCCCTCATTTTTTTGAGGGATTGTTCAATATGTTTTTGGGTAAATTACTCTAATCCATGTTCAATAAGAGTGCTTTGAGCAGGTGGGGAGGGACAGATTGGTTTTCTCTTTCCCCACTCACTATTCGGTTATAGCATTGGTTTTGAATTTTATAAAGGATGCTGCATTGCCGATTCAGTATGGACTGGATTGTGTGCAGTTTGTAAGGGTTAATTCAGAGAGGTATTCTTGAGTTAAACACGCATGGGGTTAGTTTTATTGTACTATAACCCACCTAAGTAAAAAATATTAAAAGTGTTAAAAATATACAAATATGTCCGACTTCCCACTAATGTGCACAACCACAGATTCAATTCCCAAGCAAACAGACAATAGCAACAACTTTACAGAGTATTGGAGGTTAAACGTGGCCAAGTTAAAGTGCAGATTCTCAAAAGGAAAATCAATAAAGATTCATTGATTGTAATCAGAGGCACGATTCTTCAGCTGAGGCAGTCAGCCTGGTATGTTCCTTTTCTCCTGGAAACACTGTTGTAGAAATCCAATAATATTCAGAGTCTGCTGTAGGAATGTAGACACTCTTTTTAACTCAGCAGAACAGGGTTCAAAGTTTAGATGGAATACTGCAGAGAGAATGGCAGCTGCGCTTTCCTGCAGCTGGAATATCTCTGCCAATTCCCAAATTCAAGCATCCACACAAAAGGTTGTATCACATGACCCCTCTCCGTGTCAGTTGTATATTCTAAAAGGAAGTTAATTGCCTCATGTCTGTCACAGTCCTTCTTAGCCATCGTGATAGCTGAGGTGATTATTTTTTAATGTCCCAGCAATTAATTATTGAATGCTTCACCCTTCCATTTGGATGAGATCGGAGGGAAGCTTTTCACTCCTCCAGGGAGGTCGTTGTCGGTTGGAGCCTCCATAGATCCCACATCTCCATGAAAAAGATAAAGCTACACTGATGCAAACTGGCAGCAATTTTAAGTCAGTGTTTTTTGTGTTCTAGTGAAATGTTCCTTTTTAAAAAGTTGAATATGTGAAACTAGCCAATGGGATATTAAATTTCAGATTCCAGCATCTGCAGTATTTTGCTTTTATCTGAGATATTAACTTAATTCCATTTAACACACCTTCATGACAAGATGTAGAATAAATTCACACCACACTGTGCAGAGTTACAAACACTTTATCAACAGATGGAAGCATTGAAACAATTTATTTCTATTATAGCTCATTGACCACTCATTTGAAAAATCGATAGTGAAGTATCCACTTAATTTATTATGAAAAATGCACAACTAATAGCTATTATGAGGAACAGATGTTTCACCGAATGGGAGGTTACACATTTGAACAAATCTTTGGCCTCAGGTTAGTATTGTATACAATGGGGAATATCTACTGATTATCTGTGTAATGCAAATCCTGTGACTGTATATTATTAACAATGGTGTATTTTAAAGCTTGTTCCATCCAGTTCAAAGCCCAAGATGCATAACATCAAATAAAATTTGTTGCCTTTCGTGTAAGTCTGAAATTAAAGTTTGAATTTGGGCATTTGATGACATGGTACCTCCTGCATTTTTGTATGATTCATTCACCATTGCAAAGATTTCTCCGGGTTCCTTGTGTCACGGTGTGGTCTAAACGGTATTAAATTGTACAAAAAGACACTTTTGTTTCTATATTTATAGTAATGCAATCAGTATACTTATTTCAGGATTGACGTAGCCGTCATTTCCTCCCAGCTTCCTGAGATACTGCTTGTGCATCTTTTATTGTTCATTTGTGCTAGCTACGCACTGTATCCTTCTCTTACGTGCAAGTCAAGATGACATTCAGCCAAACCAACTCAAAATCAGATTGACATAATTGCATTCCCTTGCAAGCGTGTTTTGTATTTGGAAGTGTTTGAAATATTCAGCACATTGTAAAACGTTGCAGTATTATGCCTGCCATGCAGCTGCGTCTTGTTTCAAAGTCGTATTTTTCCTGTGTCCAGAAAATCTAGCTTGTGAATTCAAATGGTGTTCATGTGTAGATGTGTTGCTAAGTGTGCGAAGTAATGGACATTGTTAAAATCAGTCCGCAGAGTGTGATAACGTGATAGTGCCTTGATCTTGCAGGAGTTTGTCAGTGGAGTCACTTGAAAGGCACAGACTGTTTTTATTCAGGAAAGGAATGCTGCATTTGCAGAAATTATTGGAGGCCTGTGCGTGCCCCACCCTATCCAGAATATTTTGTACTGCTTGGACTGTGTCTTTTTCTCCTCTGCCCCACTGCTACTGTCACCACGTCTGCTGGCGATGCTGTTTCTACGCCACAGACACCTTTGGGTGATGATGAGGCAAAAGATGCAAAATCTCGCAGGAAATCGGATTGCAGGGACAATGAAACGCAGAACTTGCGATTGATTCAGAGAGTGAATTCCAAAGGGAAGAACCTCCATCTGAACAAATCCCCAGGACTTGAGAATGAGAAGAGAGAGCAAAAATGATCACCGTGAATTCAGTTTCATTTTATGACTGGGATCAGATATCCGAGGCGTAATTGTATTTGTAAGGACATGCTCAAAATGATAAAATTGTCTCGCAGCAGATAAATTCCTCCCTTAACCATCCGTCACACATCTCCCGAGAAGAAAATATGATTTTCCTCTTCTCCTTTTCCCCGGGTGCTGAGGATATTGTTGAGCATATTGGAAGAATGTTCCGTCTGCACTGACCTGAATTTGCCTGTATTTTCAGCCATTCCCCTCATAGAGACGTTGCTGCAATTTTCCTGCCTGGCGCAGATTGTGCTAATCTGGGAAAATTGTGTGTGGGCCTAAAAATGGGTTTTGTGCCCATCGCCAAACAGTTTGCAATCATCCCGGGCCCTCGCTGTTGGTGATCTCGCCCAGAAAGGGCACAGGGTCGATCAGCATATTTAAAGTACATTCAAAGTATGCTTGGCCCGTTCGACGCCAGATTTTCCCAGCTCCCCGGATCTTCTGACCCTCAGGCGCGGTGAGAATCACTACTGGTCTCCACTAGCAGAAATCAGGCGTGATGGCCATGCTGGGGTGGGCTCGGAGGGCATCTGGCAGTGCCCACCTGGAGTGCCAGTTGGGCACTGCCAGTGTGCCAGGGACAATGCTGTGGGAGTGGAGCTTGAGTGTGGGTCATGAAGGGGCTTGACAGTGGAGCATGAATGGGTGGGACATGGAGGGGAGACTATGACAGGGAATTATAAAGGGAGACCCAATGGGAGGACCCCAGTGCTGCTGTCCATGTTGAGGAGGGGGGGGGGAAACATGCCACTGATGGGATGGGGTCCCGATGTCCATGGGGGTAGGGTGGGGTTCTTCCAGTTCACTGAGATCAGGGCACCTTTCAAAAGGGCGCCCGATCGCTTTGCAGCTGGGCTCACTGACACGTTTAGGCTCTGCCCCTCCCAGAACTGGCACAAACCTCGCCACTCTCCCAAAAGTGTGGGACGTTTGCTGTCGCCGGACTGACTGATGCAGATTGATCTGGTTTTCTCGTTTTTATGACACTCAACCATCTTTTGGGAAAATTCTGCCCTTTGCCTCCAACATAGGCCCACGCCTGGAAACTGGGAATCAAATTCCGAGCTGTTTGTGTCCTTTCCGGCCTGCAAATTTGGGAATGGTCACTGTCATCAAAAATTATCCAAAATGCAGTGAGTGGCTTTGATCTGAAATCCATGTCCCTGGAAGAGAAGAGGTGATTATCTCTGGTTCTGTTTTAGCTTTTTCCTCTCTGACTGGTGGAGTTTGGGTCTAAAGCCCGTTTCTTCTGGATTTCTCTTGAAATAAGTGTCTTTCCAGCACTTGGAGAGTGAAATGAGATGGTCGAGTTGGGAATGTCACCTTTGGTCTCATTACAGAGGCCAGAATTTGCCCAAAACATGGCTAAGGGTGAAATTTTACAAAGACAATTCTAAATGCAGAACAAGTGAGAAAACAGGAGAATTTCAGACTCGTTTTTTGGGTGAGTTTGAAAATGCAATCTGGGGCACTGAGTGCAGTAAAGGAGCCAGGATGTGATTCTCGCCAGTGGGGGGAGTGGGGAGGGGGGGGGGGGCGTGGAGCCTGAGCTGGAAGGGGAATCTGGCTGCTGAGCTCTCGTGCTGCCACTGCGCGCGCGTCCCGATCTCCAAGTGTACTGGAAGAACTCCTGCTGCCCCTCCATGGACATCCGGACCTCCCGTCCCCACCGACATCACCACACACCCTGCCGATTGCCCCCCCCTGCAGAGTTCCCTTCCTCCCACCCTGATTGACACTCCTTCTGGAGAGTTCCCTCCCTCTCCCACCCTTCGCCGATGCCCCGCCCCCAGCAGAGTTCCCCCTTCCCTCCCACTCTGGCAGAGATCCCTCCCTCCCCTGCGGAGTACCCCCCCTCCCCTTGTCTCCCCCCATCATAGCTGTAGGCTTCATCCCCTTGACATTGCCCTAGCTCAGTTATGATACCCGATGGGCACTGCCAGGTTGACACTGCTCCATGGACACTCACTGCCCTGCCCTGCCTCTGATCACCTGGGGGTGGGGGCTTCAATGGCCTCTGATCCCACCATCCCCCCCACCCCCCCCCCCTCCCCCACCGGCGAGGTCACCATGTCTGGTCCCCATTGGTGGGGACTATATGTGATCCTTGCCAGGGAGAACCTCGGCCTCGAGGTGGTAACGGTAAGTGAGCCTGGACCATCGCGACCACGAGTTGCTAATGACGTTTGAATGATGTCATTAATATTTCAATTGGCTACGCACACGGGCCGGCAAAACAAGGCCGGTACGATCGGGGGAAGTGAAAAACCGAGCGCTTTTCTCACTTTTCGCCTCCCGCCCGATCTTATCACCTCGCCTCGCCAGAAGCCAGGCAGGACAAAGTCGTAAGGTCGCGCCCTAAGTGTCATAAAGATGAGAAAACCGGAGTGATCTGTGGCAGTGTGTGCGGCGCAGTCTGGACTGCAATTGTCCCACAGTTAGTCATTTTTTGGGAGCGTGGTGAATTATGTGCCGGTTCTGGGAAGAACAGAGCCTTAACATGCCGGTGAGCCCGGCTGCAAAGCACTTGGGCACTGTTTTGAAATGGCACCCTGATCTCACAGTATACTGGGAGACCACCTCCCTCCTCCCACTGACATTGGGACCACCCCCACTCATCACTGGCATGTTTCCTCACCTCCTCCCTGACATGGATAGCCGGCATCAGGGCATTGGGGCCCTCCCAATAGGTCCCACATCATGCCCCACCCTTTGACAGCATCCCCTACATAGCTCCCTCTCCACAGCCTCCCGTCATAGCTCCCCCATTATACCCCACCCCCCTCATCATGGCCTCCCCTGCCCCCCCCCCCTTCCCCAATCATACTTCTCCATTGTCTCCACTGTCATGGCTCCTCCTGTCTTAGCACCCCCCCCCCCCCCCCCGCTCCCCCACCCCCCCCCCCGCCATTTCAGGACCCTTACTTAAACCGCCAACTCAGGCTCCACCATCTTGGCACTGCCCTTGGCACGCTGGCAGTACCCAACTGGTGCAGCCAGTGTGTGCCATCTTGGCACTGTCAGACGGGCATTGCCCAGCTATGTCACCCACCATCAGGGGGCATCAATGGCCTCCAAGCCCCCCCAGTGTGACCATCACGCCTGATCCCCGCTGGTGGAGACCAATAGTGATTCCTGCTATGTTCTTGCTACTCCCGAGGGTTGGAAGGTCCCCGGAGCTGGGAGAACCCGGCGTTGAACAGGCTAAGTATATTTAAATGCTACTTTAAATATGATAGTTGGCCTTGCGCCTTTTCTGGGCGAGATCTGGTTTGTGCCAGTAGCCATAGACCTGGACGATTGAAAAATCCGTTTGTAGGCCTGCGCGCAATTTTCCCGGCTTAGTGCGATCTGCGCCAGGCATGGCCGGAAAATCCCAGCCAGTGATTTTTGCCGTGCCCTAGTTATAAGTGCAGCATCCCACTCCAGCTTGGTACAACTCCCAGGACAACACAGACGGTGGGGACCCAGTACCAGGAGCCTCTGCCTTTCCTCTACATCTCATTCCCGGGGAATTAGGCCAGTCATCCCCAAAAATGCACTGGAATGTCAGCTTCCTGCTCTTTTGCCTTGGTGATGTCTACAGTGGCAATGTAAAAACAGTTCTGTGATGCTGGTCATTCTTACTGGTAATAATGAGTAATAAATAGTTTTGAACTAAAAGTGCTATGGTAAAGTTTCTTTATTTTAAATAAACAATGAGAAGGCAAGGACAATGTCCCATTATTTCTGGAACCTGATTATGAATCCAGTCCAGCAGATGCAATGATGATTTTGCGCCTTTGCCAAGCTACGTGTCCTGTGAGGTGAGTTGAAGATATTTCAGAATTACTGGGGGCAGAACATAACTCTTTTTTTGTGTGGAAGAGTTGGGTCGGATTGCATCAGAATCCGAGAGAATTTTGCAATGTTGTACTCTCTGGGGGTGAGACTGGGAATGTGCAGTCAGAAAATTGATTTGAACTTTAATCTCATTTTAATAAGAATCTGTAGAATATCAGCTTTGCTGCCACTCTGACATACGCTTGCAAACTGCACTGGAGCAATGGGGGGGCGGGGGTAGGGGATGACATAATACTGAGTGCAGACTGGAACCAACCAGATCCTGTGTGGCGGATTAGGCAATCTGATATTGCCACACAGGCAGTGACCCAAGGCCGGAATTGAACCCAGGTCCCTGGCGTCCAAAGATGTGCGGGTTAGGTTGATTGCCCAGGTTAAAAACTGCCCCTTAGAGTCCTGGGATGTGTAGGTTAGAGGGATTTGCGGGTAAATATGTGGGGGTAGGGCCTGGGTGGGATTGTGGTCGGTGCAGACTCGATGGGCCGAATGGCCTCCTTCTGCACTGTAGGGTTTCTATGATTTCTATGTTTGAGGCAGCATTGCTAACTACTGTGCCAGCGTGCCACCCCTACGTTTCCTCTGGGTGCTCCAGTTTCCTCCCACACAGGAAGATGTGCAAGTTAGGTGGATTGGTCATGCTAAACTGGCCCTTGGGGTGTCCCAAGGTATATATAGGTTAGGGGGAATTAGCGGGGTAAATACTTGGGGTTATGGGATAAGCCTGAGTATGAGTTGGTGAAACTCAATGGGGTGAATGGCCTCCATCTTCACTGTAGGGATTCTATAATTCTATTGGGGTTTTGGTGGCATCTGCCTTTGCTGGGCTAACCAATAAAAAGGTGAAAGAATTGTATTTGCAGTTGTCGGTTGCTGAACCAGCACCGAAGAAGGCCACTCGCCCCATCATGTTCGTACTGATTCATTGCTCTAGCAATCCAAAACTAGTCCTACTGTCCTTCTCGCAAAGGTTTATCCAATTTCCCTGTAACAATGTCTGCATCACTTATTCCCAGTGGAGGAATGTTTCCTCTTCCAACAATTATCTGCTATAAAGTGATTTTTCCTTTGTTTATATGTGTGGGGATTCATTCCTGGGAGTCAACTGCAACTGCATGTAATTCAGTCGGGTAAGATCAAAAATTATGGGGAAGCTTTCCTGTGTGTGTTGGCCTTGTGACGCAGCGGGTAGCATCCCTGCCTCTGAGCCAGAAGCTCTGGGTCCGTGTCCTACCCTGGACCTGTTGGCCAAGGAAGGTGCGTTCATAATGCGACCAACAGATGGAGTATCAAACTGCAAATCCTTCCAACACGCCAATGGCAGGAGGTAAGAGTGGGAGAGGTTCCTGGTGTAGGACACTCAGTAGAAAATACCCCATTTTCTTTTCACAAGGTAATTTCTGTAACAACTGTCCGTCCTGTAAATGCGAGATTTACACATTCGCTGTTGATTCTAACTTAGCCCCAAAGATTCGAGGTTTCAAAGTAACTTGGCCATTTGTTGCAGTTCCCAGATGACTTGATGTGATCAAAAGGCTTGCAGAATCCCTGAGGAAGATTCCAATCTCACATGACGAGCCCTGTTGCACAGAAATATCGAACAAGATAGGCTGTACATGATTCAGTATGTCGTGTACAAAGGACAGGCTGGAACCATTATTTTCAGTTTTGTAAGTAACAATAACCTTGCTTCAGCTGCAGAGATAATCATGTTACATAACTGGTGATTAGCCATATTGTGTGTGAGTATAATTGGAGAACGATGCAGTCTCCTCAGAAACAAAACGACTGCTTCGAGGAGTGAAGCTTTAGGCTCCCAGGGGAATAGATTGCCTCACTGAAGCAGGTGTATGTGAGGGGGGGAAAGCGACATTATTATTTGAGAGCGATGCAGGTCAGAATGCTGATGGCAAAGTGATGTGGAAATCTTTTCATTCCGAACAATGATAATCCATTAAAAGATCTTGAAGGACAGATTGCTGTCCTCGCTGGCTATATAATACAAAGTGAGGTTTGGTGTTGTATTCACTGCATGCATCGGAGGTAGGTGTGCAGTTAGAGTTAAGTTTTTTTTTGATCTGAAGAAGGTGAAATCTTGAGCAATGTTAGTTTTTAAATTTTGTCAGCCTGGATTATATTCTTTAAAATGAAGTGTAACTTGTCCAGTTGAAACGATTTGGATACCAGATTTTGATAAAATGTTCAGTGCAGCATAACTCCTCGCATTACTTGAAATTCTCCTTTTCTCTTAAAAAAAAATATTTACTCGTAATTTACTGCTTCCCATAATCATCTGTTGACTGTGGCGTTTTGCAGGCAGCTCTAATGCCACCTTTTCCAGATCTCTCCCCCCCCCGCCCCCCGCCACCCCATACATTATCTCAATCCACAGTCCATCCAGCAATTCTGATCAGAATCAGTAATTGACACAGGCACAAACATGATAAACTTGCCACACAGAGCCAGGTCAGCTTATTTGCATAATTACTTGACATTTTGGCCACATTCTGGACAGGTGACAGCTTGCTTGAAGGGCAGCAATTGAACAAACATGTTTCCAAAGGGCAGGATGGCAAATTATCTGTTTTACTCAACAGTAGTCAACCCTATCTCCCCAACACAAACTTTCTCACTTTCTTCAGTGTTGAGTCAAATACTCAGGAGTTTGTAAATGCTGCAGGCACGGTGTCCCAGTGATGGAGGGGATGGAACTGGATTCAGAGGGGGTGGGGTGGGGGCTCTGATCATGTGAATTCCACCTCTTCTTGATGGCGTCGAGCATTTGAATGTGTTGCACTCACCCCAGATGAGTGGTGAATATTTCATCACCCTCTTGACTTGAGCCTTATAAATAACAGAAAAGCTTTGGGAAACCACGAATTAAGCATCTGATCAAAGTGTGCGCAGCCTCTCTCCCCTGCTCTTGTAGACATAATATTATTATGATCAGTCCAGGCATCTTGTGGCTATTGGTGACCTCTCAAGATGAAGAAGCCAAGGACTCAGCAATGAGGGTTAAGGGGAAGGTGACTGGATTGTCTCCTGTTTGAGATGGGCATTTGTTGCCCGACCCTAATTGCCCTTGGGAAGGTGGTGGTGATTTACAAGGCTTGAATTTTGCCTGAACCTCTGGATTCATGATTGGGCGGCACGTGAGTGGAGCTAAACACTGTGGAATGACCAACAAACAAACCCACTCCCGACCTTAGAACAGAGGTAGCCTATTGACAAAGCCAAGTGTTTGCACTAAGGCTGCTCAGCTAAGATTCAACTGCCTCTATTTCCATGTCTATGACCTTATTTTCATTGGTGAAATCGAAATGGCAATAGCAGGATTTAATTTCACAATACCAGATTAAAGTCCAACAGGTTTATTTGGAATCACGAACTTTCGGAGCGTTGCTCCTTCATCAGGTGAGTGGTGTTTCCTCACTGATGAAGGAGCGGCGCTCCGAAAGCTCGTGATTCCAAACAAACCTGTTGGACTTTAACCTGTTGTTGTGAGACTTCTTACGGTGCCCACCCCAGTCCAACGCCGGCATCTCCACATCAAGATTTAATTTGAATGTGGTACTTTTCCTCAGATCAGTATTACTTAGTTTTAAACATTAATCACCAAAATATGTCAGCCGTTTATAGATATTTCTATATTCTTGAACTTGCTTGTCTTTCTCTGTTGGTCCACATCCTTCAGCATCTTAAAATTATCCTTATGAAGGTTGACCATTGTGAAAGAGGGAACCAGCACAAACCTCAAAGCCAACTTTGCCCTTGTGCTCTGGCGTTTGCCTTAAAGCAAACTTGACCATTTGTAATGTTGCTATTTAGGGTAGGTGTATTGACATTTTCAAACTGCTCCAAGTCCCTGAGTGTCAGGACTTTATTGCTCAATACCCTAATGTGGTTACATTAATTATTATAATCCTCTTATTTATTCCAAATTGAACAATTTACAAATCCCCTGAAGATATGATTTGCAGATGGCTTATTAAAGGAATCACTAAAGCTGCTTACTTGAGTTTATTCCTGTAATTATAGATAGAAATCAAACACTTATTATAGTTATTGCCATTCAGACAAATTAGATTGACAATTATTTTCTGACTGTTAATTTATCCTGTGTAAAATCAGTGTTCTGGGGATAGCTATGAACTGGAAGAGATATCAGTCATTCTTCAGAATAGCATTTTCATGAGCTCGAGGCTGTGTTGTGAACGTTATACTGTCATTTAATAATATCAGCACAGTGGTAAATATTTGAATAAGTCACATTAACTGGCACTCTCATGGCTCACTATGGAGAATTGCCCAATATTAGAGCAAGTTTGTATGGTAAATACAGGCACTTTACAGAGAACGCTTTTCCCAATGGTATGGTACCTTTGGAACCTGATTATTATGAAATGAACCATATAAACAAAACCTTGTTTCCTTCTGACTCATTTGTTTGATAAGCACAATAGGTTAAGGAATAACTTTGATTTATATTGGTCCCATAGTGCGTCAGAGACCATGAGGTCATTTTGTGAGAATTTAGATAAACACAATTTGTGCACAGCAAGATTCCCCAAAGAGCAATAAGATAAAATCCGCAGCTAGTGATGGTGGTTGACGAAGGCCAGGGCAGCAGGAGTTCCCTGCTCTTCCTCCAATCATCTCACCCAGTCTTTTACACCCACCTGAGCAAGCAGACTGGGTTAACATCTTAACATCTCCTCTGAGAAGCAGCAATCTTTCCACAGTGTCATGAGTTCTAGATCATGCACCTGGCACAGTGGTTAGCACTGCTGCCTCACAGCACCAGGGTCCCAGGTTTGATTCCCGGCTTGGGTCACTGTCTGTGTGGAGTTTGCATGTTCTTCCCGTGTCTGCGTGGGTTTCCTCCGGGTGCTCCGGTTTCCTCCCACAGTCTGAAAGACGTGCTGGTTAGGTGCCGGAGTGTGGCGACTAGGGGAATTTCACAGTAACTTCATTGCAGCGTTAATGTAAGCCTTACTTGTGACTAGTAAATAAACTTTAACTTTAACTATAGTCTCATAATTCTTGAATCCAAAACCTTCTGACTCAGAGGGTATGAGTGCTGCATCTGAGCCAAAGCTGACACCTAAATCATCGTTAAAACTATTTATTGTGCAGCTGTTGTCAGGCCGGGTTAGAATGGATCGTTCAGCCCTGTTCTGCTGGCAGTTTGGATTATGGATGGCAGTGAGTGAGGTTGAGGAAACAGGGCCAGTGAGCCCACATACCTGCTTCATGTCACATCTGATTTTCTGAGGCAGGGTTTTAATAGGAAGTAGCAGACCTCAGTGAAGGGCATTATTTGCTCTCATTCTAATATTCTAATTATGGTAATTAGGTCCCACGTTGAAGCAGAATTTTCCCGTGCCAGGAATCATAGTGGATGGGACATGGACGCAAAGGTCCGTTGACCTCGGACAGGATTTTCCGCCTTTGGGGCGAGTGCAGCTGGACCTGATGAGGTTCTTGCACCTAGTGTGTTTCTTGCACATATTAAACAGCCCTGACCTGCCATTGAGATTCCCTTAAAGGTGACAGTTGGATAATAGCTGGTGATTTTTGAGGCGTTTTTGTTAATCGAGTATTTTTATTTGTGATACATTTTAATTTTGCCTCTATGCTATTCCCAAAGCCTGTATTTCCCAAGAGTTACATTCCTGCTGTCTCAACCATTGTGTAAATGACAGCTTTGGAATGTGGATGGGTGAAAATTCATTTGGATCCAGTAGATGTGATTGGGGAGATTAGAGAGTTGTGGCCCTCTCAGTTTCAAGACCTAACCTCTCCAACAATCCCAGTAGCTGCAAGGAGCACGTTGTATCTGCACCTTGCTTCTGTCAGTGACTGGTGTACATGTACCATTGGGCAGGACTGCAGGAGGTTACATTGCCCTCTGAGGGCCCAATACTCCAGTCTACCTTTGATTACAAATTACCCTTCACCAATGTTTGCCAAACAATGAGAATACAGCTCCAAAGATGTGCAGGTTAGGTGGATTGGCCATGCTAAATTGCCCCTTATTGTCAGCGGGGCTAGTTAGGGTAAATGCATGGGGTTATGGGGATAGGGCCTGGATGGGATTGTGGTCAGTGCAGACTCAATGGGCCAAATGGCCTCCTTCTACACTGTAGGATTCTATGATTCTATGATTCAGCTGTTGCCTGGTGCAGGCTCGATCTTCAGTTTGGGATCTCACTAACTAAATGCACATTGATGTTCATCCATTGCAGTATATTGTAAGGGGCCTCAACATCAGGCAGCCTTATGTCCTTGCTGAACTCCATGCTTTCCTGACACTTCTAAATGAGTTGCTAGATTCTGGATCTTTCCAGAGAGACACAGTTGTTTAAGGCTGTCTTCCACCATTTGCACATTACGATTTCCCACACATCCCCTCCTGGCAGGGTCTGGTTCTGTGATGCAGAACATTCCCAGAAGGAAAAAACAGTTCTCATTTCCCTGTTTGACTGTTTTTCCCTTCTGGGTTCTTTATTTTGTAGGTGGTGGAGGGAGGGTGAAGGAGTTGGTTAAGATTCCTCCTGTGGTACTATCTCAGAATACTTACCATGATCAGGCAGGGGACAAGGCTAGCCCATTGCACTGTGGATGTACTGACGCCTGCGATCGTGGTTTGCCCGAGCTAGGGTAGAGTAAGGGATCAGGGTAGCCAATGAGGTTAAACCAAGGCTTTAACTGATGCAATTTTTCAAAATCACCTCGGCCTTTTGGCTAAGGTGAAACGTTAGGCCAAGCCCGGGAAGGGGTGCGATGCCTCACCCTGTCAGCTTGGATCTTGTTTGATTGAGCCTCAGATGGGATTCAATGTCTTGTCAGCTTGGATTTGGTTTGTTCCTCCCGTGGGGACCATGATTCAACTTAATTTGAATTGGGTTTTTTGGTTGGAATAGAAGTACCGAAAGGTACCAAAAATGAAATCAAAATGTAATTCACCAACTGTCAAAACTAATCTAGTTCTGCTCCTTAAGTCTGGTGGCACAGCAGTTAGCACTGCTGCCTCACAGTGCCAGGGGCCCGGGTTTGATTCCCGGCTTGGGTCACTGTCTGTGTGGAGTCTGCATGTTTTCCCCATGTCCTCCGGGTGCTCTGATTTCCTCCCACAGTCCGAAAGACGTGCTGGTTAGAGTGCATTGGCTAAGCTAAATTCTCCCTCAGTGTACCCGAACAGGCGCCGGAGTGTGGCGACTACCGGATTTTCACAGTAACTTCATTGCAGCGTTAATGTAAGCCTACTTGTGACACTAATAAATAAACTATAAACTTTAAAACAGTTGGGTATTGCATTCACTGGAAAACATTGTCAAATACTTCACCAAAACCCAATCAGAAAATAACACAACACATAAACACATTGTTAATCACAAGTCTATTTTCCATATGGCACCAGGCTAGAGTTTATAATGCTGATGCTCAGGAAGCAGCCTATTTGATAACAAGTTGTTGATGGTAGAATCTTTTTGAGGGATTCATCGTATAATGTACACTTAGTAAATTGCTGAGGAATATTTGATGCTGCCAGCTTGGTTCGGGTAGAAGCCACTCCTGTCTCTGAAGTGCCGCTCATGCCCCAGAATGAGCTTGAATAGTCTGGTTTTACATTTCAGTTTAATCCAAAGGAGTAATGTATTATTGGGAGGTACCATCTTTCAGACGAGACATACAGTAAACTGAGACTCCATCTACCTGTTCAGGTGTACAAGATCCTATAACATACAGGGAGTTTTTTTCCCAGTGTTCCTCAAAAAGCAGGCTTTCTGGTCAATGATTTATCTCCTGTTTATACCATCTTACTGTGTGCGGGTTACCTGCTGTATTACCTTACATCACAAAGTGACTGACTTCAAATGTAATTATTAGTTGGTAGTCACTTTGGAATGTTCAGATGAGACGATTAAGTGATATAAAAATATTCTTCACATAGCTAGACCCATAGAAAACATCTCAGTTACATTATTCCCCACAGGAATCCCTCCATTCATTGGGATAATCCATTGCATAGACAATTAAACCTATTTGTAAGATTTTTATTTTATACCAAAGTGTAAAGCTATTTTACACAAACATTTCTTGCCCAAAGAGACAATTTGAATAGATTGGAGTTCATCTTGATCACTGCCATGTTACTTGGATGTTAGAAGTGCTGATCTCCCGATTTGCTGTAAAGATAGCTTCTGAAGTGAAAATCTAAAATAAAATAATGTATGTGCCTTTATATCTAACAACTATCTTTGCTAAGGTCAGAAATTTATTATTTATAAGAAGCGTTACCAAGGATTCACCCAGAATGCACAAGCATTTATACAGTTCCTTCTTAAGTTTTATGGTCAATTCCAATTCATTGGAGCATAAAGATACAAGTTTGTATCTTTAGAACAGGAACAAGAAAGTCTCAGAGTATAATCCAGACAGTGGCATTTATCCAATGTTCGTCTGCTGGGTTAGGTAACTTTAAGGAATTATTGTGAGCGAGTTAACATTTTTTGCAATCTGAATCTATAGCTTGTTTATTAATTGGGAGTCCAGAACAGGCTGAAAGTGGGTTGTTGGAGAGGGGAATGTCTGTCTCTGTGAAGTACATAAAGATAGGCTCCAGTCCTATCCTTCATTGCCTGACCATCATAGTTAGAACACGCATGATTTTATTTTCATATTGGTTCTGTCACCACAACAAAGCAATATAAATCTGTTCGCATCCCATGAAGGCAGTGTCTTTTTTTTGGTGATATTGCAGTTAGCATTCTGGAACAAGAAAGTTCTGGGAGGAATGGTTGTTAAGGTTTTGCTCCAACCAGTGACTGGTCATTTACCATTGCCAGGTATGTGGACAGCTCAGCATTATTGTCACTGGCAGGAAAGTGCATTCGATATAAGATGATTTACTACAGCACCGATTCACGCAAGCCCAAAGCAGAGGCAGAGTACTGCAAGTTGACATAAATGAATGGAAAGTTTTGGGGGGAGGGTGATATTACCAAAAGGTTTTGAGTGCCAAATGAGCGTGAAAACAGGAGAGATTTGTGCTGTTTTTTGGAATCTGACCTCACTCTGTGAAAAAAAAGAAGCAAAATCTGGTTCTCGCCAGCAGGGGGAGACAAACACAGACCACAGAGATCTGTCATTCACAGCCTCCCCCCAGCTACAGCTGGCCTTCGTGGCTGATCGCTACCCCATCACCCCCCACCCCCCCACCCCTCGCTACCACGAGGCCTCTGCAGCAGATTTCACCACCCCAGACCGATCACCAACCCCCTGACATGGGCCTCCCCCCTCCACCCCCCCCCCCCCCCCCCCGCTCCGCCCCCACGCTATTGCGTCAGGCAATGAAGGATAGAACTGGAGCCTATCTTTATGCACTTCACAGAGACAGACATTCCCCTCTCCAACAGCCCATTTTCAGCCTGTTCTTCATGAGCTTAAGTGCAGCTGAGCGTCCCCACCCCCGCCACACATAGACTAGCCAATTGCCAGTTGCAGAGCATGCGGTGTGCCACCCCACCCCCAATCGCTGTTGCAGAGTGCGCAGCATGTCCCCACCCCCCTTAGGCCCCATCCCCTTGGCACTGCCCAGTGCCCAGTGGGCCAGTAGGCACTGTTAGTATGTATGCCAGGGTGCCCAGTGGACAGTGCCAGGCTGCCAGGCTGGCAGTGCCAGGGGACAGCCCCTCTGCCCCGTGACCTCCTGGGGAGCCTCAATGGCCTCCGGTCCTACCGGCAAGTGCATCATGTCTGGTCCCCATTGATGGAGACCATACGTGATCCTCTCCAGAGAGATTCTTCACCTGTGGGGTTGATAGCGTCCCTTGCTGAGCTCACCACATATCCGTTGCCGTTAAGATCGCAAGAGGCAAGAAATCTGGTGCGAACCCAATTTCCTGGCTCTCTCGTGATCTTACCGGCTCACCCCGGCCAATCAGCCGGCAAGGTGAAATAGTAAGATGGCGGCCCTAAGTTGGAGCTGGGAGAGGGATATTAAGTGAGCAGGTTAAAAGAGCTCAAAGGCCGGGCTGGAAATTGAGCTGGTTTGACTGGGAAACATTTGAGATGGGATTGGGGAAGGAGGTATTTGAATTGGGTTGGACAAAACAATAACACAGTTGTGCTTGGGAAACACTGGGGTTGGGCTGAGTTGACCTGGAGAGGGCAAGCCAGACAAGGCCGTGGACCCAATGGAGTGTACCAAGCCAGCAGGAACAGACCTGATTCAAATTCATCTGTTGACGGCAGCAACAGTACTGGGACAAAGGAACATTAGCAAACTTTGTGTGGAGGAGGTGGAAGGGGTTTACTTGGGGACTTACTTTAATGTTGCCGGACAGTGCAGTTGTGAGAACCAGAGCCTTAAAAATCTCAGAAGGGAAGATTCATTAGAAGAAAGCAAGCTGCGAGAAAGGAGCAACATTTCAAATTCCAGATAGCTGTACGCCCAGGGAAAACTTAATTGAATAGAATTCCAACTGAGCACGCATAAGGTTAAAGTTATTTTTGTAAATTAATTTACATTTTTAGCTGCATATCTTTGGCTAAATAACAGTGTGGTCATAAAAAAAGGTTGATTCCGACATTGAGTAAAAACTAACCTTTTTTTCCAATTTCAGCATTCGGTCAGGTTCAACTCAATTCCAAAATATAAGAGGAACCAATTCTCAATGGGAAAGTGACCAATTTCAAACCGAGTAATTAGAAATTTTTAAAAGGGCATTGGCTGGCATTACTGTCCCTCTTACACTTCCTACTGTGAAATAACACCACTGGTGGGCACTGTAATGTTTGCAGGAAGAGTGTGGGTGCCTACCCCCAGTGTGCTAATATGCCTTTAAGGTGAATTTGGGCCTGGCGTGGACAGCATCCATCTTGTAGGCAGAAGGTCCAGCATACACTAAAAGTCTTCCTGGGAGGAAAGAGGTGGTGAAATACTCAAAGGTGGTTGAAGGGGTTAAAATCATTGGATGCAGTCGAGTTCCCCTGTGAATGAAATACAGTCATGATGTGGAGATGCCGGCGTTGGACTGGGGTAAACACAGTAAGAAGTTTAACAACACCAGGTTAAAGTCCAACAGGTTTATTTGGTAGCAAAAGCCACACAAGCTTTCGGAGCACCAAGCCCCTTCTTCAGGGGCTTGACCTGAAGAAGCTTGTGTGGCTTTTGCTACCAAATAAACCTGTTGGACTTTAACCTGGTGTTGTTAAACTTCTTACTGAATTAAATACAGCACAGTTCCCTGGGAAGCTGCTGTGAAGGTGTTTCAGTGCATTTCTCACCCTTTCAGGTGGGGAGCACAAACAAGCTGACCAAGGGACAGAGAGTGGGACTCTGATAACCGCAAGCAATAACAGCAAATGTGGATGTTTGGATGGTGTAACCATCCCTCAGTCATTAAACATCATAATTAGACAAGTGTGTAGAGGATATAGCTGGTTAACTATATTCACTGAACATCGAATCATAGCTTCCTTCTGCACTGTAGGGATTCTATTTGACTCATTGAGTCTGCACTGACTCTCTGAGAGAGCATCCCACCCAGGCCCTCTCCCCCATCCTATCCCCATAATCCCACATACTTACCATGGCTAATCAAAAGATTAGACCACATCTTGGGACTCTAGAGGGCAATTTTACTATGGCCAAACTGCCTACTCAGCGAATCTTTGGGCTGTGGGAGGACACTGGAGCACCCGGAGGAAACCCACACAGACATGGAGAGAATGTGCAAACTCCACACAGACAGTCACCCAAGGCCAGAATTGAACCTGGGTCCCTGGTGCTGTGAGGCAGCAGTGCTAACCACTGTGCCACCTTGCCACCTACGTCAATTCTTTGGCTGAGATAGGCGTTTCGCTGGATAACGGTGAAATTCTGTATCAGTGGTGTAGGTTTATTGTTGTTGTGGTTAGAAAATGTAATGATTTGAAGAGGACAACACATTAAAGGAAAAAATAATTTTGCAGACACTCTGCTCTATGCTGAGCAGTGTTTCACCAGATATTACTCTATTCACTGATGCTCACAGATGAAACGCTTGACTCTTCCATTCCTGATGGTTAGTGTTCAGGTTGCAGAAATGCTACAGCACCACATTGTAATTTCATTAGTTACAAAATAGACTGACTAATAATTGAAAGAAATGGAATGTCGATTTCTCTGAGAGCCAACTGCAGGCAATTTCACAATGTACCTCAGACAATCCTGCCAAAGACTATAAATATTTTCAGGTAAAGTCTCAGCATCATCACTTTGCGAGGATTTCTACTGCACAGATTGTGGGGCATTGCGTAGAGCTGGAAAATAAAGAATGATGCACCATTCACTTTCATGTGCATATGAATGAATCTATATATGTTAAATGCAGAAAATAAAGTGCAGGTTCAATGATGTGATTAGGACACGAAGAGAGATTTAGCAAATCATAAAATCATCTGTACGTGTTGATTAGGTTGCATGTTTGCCATTATTCTGTGTTCTACATATAAATCCTGCAAATGACTAAATTAGTCATTCTTACTGGAATGATATTTGCACAGATACTGGAAGATACCAATCAGTAATTAAACAGGATTACAGCTTCCATTAGACATTCCATTGAAAATTGTGCATTTCATGTTGATGGGAGATGAACAGCCCACTAGCAGCTGCGAGGAACATTGGTCTGGCTTTGCAGTAGCAGGTGTCTCTCTCTCTTCCTCCTGATCCATAAATTGGACTGACTAATAATTAAATCATGATGTATATTCTGAATCGTGGATGTTCCATGTTAACGATTATTCAGCATTAGTGTAAATTAAAACATAAATCTCCCTTCTCTATCCATCCATTCTTGCTGCCTACAATTTTAAATTGCAATTTAGCTAAAGATCGATACAAATTAATGTTATCAGTGTCAATACACCTTTATTGATCTGTCCCCTATTCTTACCTTGCCAACTGCAAACTAAAAGGGTTAAGTATACTGTGGGGGAGAAGTTCATTAAGCGCTTTTACAGGCGAGGCTGTTACAATTCACAATCTGCTTGTGTCCATTCCCATTAAGGCAGCATCCCACTCCTGACACTGATTTAGAGGCAGCACGGTGGCACAGTGGTTAGCACTGCTGCCTCACAGCGCCAGGAACCTGGGTTCGATTCTGGCCTCGAGTCACTGTCTGTGTGGAGTTTGCATTTTCTTCCTGTGTCTGAGTGGGTTTCCTCCGGGTGCTCCGCTTTCCTCCAACATTCCAAAGATCTGTGGATTAGGTTGATTGGCCATGCTAAATTGCCCCTTAGTGTCAGGGCGATTAACAGGGCAAATGCATGGGGTTACGGGGATAGGGCCCTGGGTGAGATTGTTGGCGGTGCAGACTCAATGGGCCAAAGGACCTCCTTCTGTACTTAGGGATTCTATTCTATGATTCAATGATTCTAAATTTAATTCCGCCCTTTCTCTCTGCGATGCCTGCGTGGAGACCACTGTGACCTGCACTGCTGGCTGGCTACATGCTCAACAGCTTGCATGATTAGTACATGTTGTAGTTAGTCTCCAGCTCTTAAATACGGTCTATCCCTTTTAAAGGAAAACTGCATTGAATCAAAAGAGGTTGCTGCTAACTGTAATTGGTGAAAATTGAAATGAAAATGGAGCGCTTGGGCAGACAGCAGGCACCCTGATTCAGCGGTGTAATGCTGGAAGCCTTAGTCATGGAGGTGAATCATAGAATCATAGAATCCCTACAGTACAGAAGGGGGTCATTTGGCTGATTGAGCCTGTACCGACCACAATCCCACCCAGGCCTATTGCTGTAACCCCACACATTTACCCTGCTAATCCCCCTGACACTAAGGTCAATTTAGCATGACCAATCAACCTAACCCACACATTTTTGGACTGTGGGAGGAAACCGGAACACCCGGAGGAAACCCACGCAGACATGGGGAGAAAGTGCACACTCCACACAGACAGTGACCCGAGGCTGGAATTGAACCCGGGTCCCTGGCACTCTGAGGCAGCAGCGCTAACCACTGCTAAGTGAAAGAGACATGCCATGTTTCCAAGGGGCTCCAGGTGGCACTCAACATCCGCCCTCTGAAGGAAATGGGAACAGGTAGCCCGGGAGATGAGCTTGCAGGCTGATTCCAAGGACCTGGCGGCTGTGCCGAAAGAAGTTCAATGATCTCACAAAGGTGGTCAAGCTCTAAATGCATTTTCATAAAACATTTCATAGCCAACGCATCGCCAACCTCTCATGCTACTGACTGAACCATAGCATTCAACACTCGCACAATCAGTGCTCCCCCACAACCAAGACTCAGGCCTAACATTCAGATCCTCCACTCACCCTCACTTGTCTTCCAATGTTGCTCACCCACACCCACCAAGGCAGGCACATCAGCCAAACAGAGTGCAACACATTCACCGGCACTTTGCCCTCTCTGTTGCAGGTCAAGAGCACAATAAGCAATCAAGTAGCAGAGAACTGACAGGGAGTGTGCACGACTTCATCCCTTGAGCTCCATGGTGTTCTGCATCATGCAGCTGGCTGTGATAGAGACTGCAGCATCCAGCATTACTGAGCATTCAGGATGATGGTATGTTACTGCCCTTCTGTCTATTACTTTCTTTCCCATATGTTTATCTAGCTTCTCCTTGTACTAGTCACTTCTACTCCTTGTGGTAGCAAGTTCCACACATTCTAACCATTCCCTGTACAAACAGTCTTCTCCTGAATTCCCAGTTGAATTTAACAGTGGCTATCCTATTTATGGTCTGTAATTCTCTCTTCTCTTCTCTCCCTTTACAACTGTAAAGACCTCTATCCGGTCACATCTCAGTCTTCTCTTTTCTGAAGAAAAACACCACAACCTGTTCATTCTTTCATGATAGGTATAACCTCACAGTCCTGATTTAATCCTACTAACTGTTTTGCACCTTTTCAGTGCCTCTAAGTTCCTTTTACAATACAAAGAGTGGAACTGTTGACAATAATCCAAATATTTTCTAACCAAGGTTTGATACAAGTTTAACTCAACTTCCCTGTTTTTCAGTTCTATCCCTTTCAAAGTGTACCGAGTGTTTTGTTTGTTTTTGTAATTACCTTGTTAACCTACATCAGTCCTTTGTTTTTTTAAAATTGCTTTATTAACCCGCATCAGAACTTTTCATGATTTATACAAAGAACAAAGCAAAATTCAGCACAGGAACAGGCCCTTTGGTCCTCCAAGCCTGTGCCAATCATGATACCCTACAATGTATCTGTATCCCCAGCTAGTTCTCCCTGTCTATCCCATTTGGACACTTAGGGCTAAATTCTATTAGCTCTCTGGATCACAGGCCAGGGAGGGGGAGGCCTCATAAACGGTGGCAGATAGCGGGGGTCAGAGGGGAGCTCAAAGTCTTCCTGCCGCAATGGACTATTCTCATTGGTGAGGACATCAGTAGCATGGCTGTCCACTGACTGAAGGCGGGTGGACAATTCAACCAATGAATTGGTCAGTTAACGACCCACTTCCCAATCCTGCCCAACATGCAAGGTTTCAAGCCCAAAACATTAACTCTGGGTGGAATTTCCCCCCCTCCCCCCCCCAAATGGGAGGGATCTTCTGGTCCCGTTGAAGTTGACCCCTGGTGGTGGGTTCCCTGGCAGCAGGGTGGGCGAGTCACACGAAAGCCCAAAGACAAAATTGTGCTTGTTTTTTTCTTATTAACTTCTTTGTTTTATTATTTCCTGAACTCTTATAATTCAAAATTTGAAAGCCTTAATGTTGATATCTTCTATTTAGTTCACTTCAATTTTATCCCCTGAGATCTTATCCCTTAATTAGTCACTTAACTTGATTAGATAATCAATGAAACACTTTGCTTTAATTTCTCAGGTTGCACTGTTCTCCTGACAGTGATTTTTCAGATTCAGGTTTTTTTTTCAGTTTCTTCTCTGTGTCACAGAACGGTTTCTGTTCCACTGTTCCTCCCAAACTTCATCACCTCGTGTCACAGTCTCTTCACCCGTCTTTTATACCTGCTCCTCCCAGCTGTTTCTCTTGCATTTCATAGCCTCCACTGGGGCAGCATGGTGGTCATGATGTGGAGATGCCGGCGTTGGACTGGGGTAAACACATTACCCGAAATGCGTTCTCCAAGGCGGCCTTCACGACACACGACGGCGCAGAGTCGCTGAGCAGAAACTGATAGCCAAGTTCCGCACACATGAGGACGGCCTCAACCAAGATATTGGGTTCATGTCACACTATCTGTAATCCCCACAGCTTGCCTGGACCTGGAGAGTCTCACTGGCTGTCTTGTCTGGAGACAATACACATCTCTTTAGCCTGTCTTGTTGCTCTCTCCACTCATGTTGTTTGTACATTAAAGACTTGATTAGCTGTAAGTATTCGCATTCCAACCATTATTCTGTAAATTGAGTTTGTGTCTTTATATGCCCTGTTTGTGAACAGAATTCCCACTCACTTGAAGAAGGGGCTTAAGGCTCCAAAAGCTTGTGTGGCTTTTGCTACCAAATAAACCTGTTGGACTTTAACCTGGTGTTGTTAAACTTCAGCATGGTGGCACAGTGGTTAGCACTGCTGCCTCACAGCGCCAGGGACAGGGGTTCAATTCTGGCCTTGGGTGACTGTGTGAAGTTTGCACATTCTCCACGTATCTGCGTTGGTTTCCTTCGGATACTCCGCCCCACACTCCAAAGATGTGCAGATTAGGTGGACTGGCCCTGCTAAATTGCCCCTTAGTGTCCCAAGATGTGTAGGTTAGATGGGTTGGCCATGGGAAATGTATGAGTTTACAGGGACAGGATGGGGGAGAGGGCCTATGTAAGATACTCTATCAGAGTCAGTGCAGATTCAATAGACTGAATGGTCTCTTCTGCACTGTTGGTGTTCTATGTTGGTTGATAAATATTAAACAGGGCTTTGGGAAAAATTCCCCTGTTCTTCTTCAAATAGTACATTGGATCATTTATCTGTGCCTGAGAACAGACGTTGACCTTGACTTAATAAGTCCTCAGAAAGATGGCATCTCTGACAATGCGGCACTGTACCAGCCTGTGCTCAAATAGAACCATAGAAAAGTTACAGTGTGGAAAGTGGCCATTCAGCCCATCATTTCTGCGCTGGCCTAAAAAGAGGAAAAATAAACTAGATGCTCACTTTAATCTAATTTTCCAACATCTGGTCCAGAACCTTGCCGGTTACAGCACTTTAGATGCAAATCCAGATACCTTTAAATGAGTTGAGTGTTTCAACCTTAATCACTAACTTAGGTAGTGAATTCCAGACACTTGCTGCCCTCTGGGAGAAAAGGTTTTTCCTCAGTTTGCCTCTAATCCTTCTGCCAAGCACCCTAAATCTGTGCCCCCTGGTAATTGGCCCCTCGGCTAGGGGGAGCAAGTCTACGCTCTCCTTTTTGGACTGAACCCAGAACTTTCTGATTCAGAGTTGAGAGTGTTAATGTACTTCACATGCTTTAGAACATACTGAGATCATGAAAGGCGTTACATAAATGCAAGTCTTTTTATTTCTTTCAAACCATGGCATGCCATAAATTCTGGCAACTCCTAGACTATGTAAACCTATGCCAATTTTAGCATAAATGTGAATGTTAGTCAACAGAGATTCCAGCACCCAACTATTATCATGTAGATAATAGAAATAGAAGTGATACTAGAAATGCCCATCTAACTCTATTAGGCTTCATATTCAACTGAGTTGAAAACACTTAACGTTTCTGTGCAATCTGCACCATGACTTGTCCTTTCATAATGCACAGTTATGAGTTGCATCTGTCACTAAAAATCAGAGCTACATAAATAAAGCCTGCCTGATTGGCACGATGAAAATTATTCCTTTTATGAGTGAAAGTCAACGATTATCTTTAAGCACGTTCCCACACACATCTTTCTTTTCCACATCCATTTCCTGACAACCATGAAGTACAGTTACTCGTCGCTGTACTTCAATTGCATTTTCATTTTATTATCTAATAGAGGACATTGTTCCCTTAAACCGCAAAATACATTGCATCTTCCCATTCGCTTTGCACCTCTTAGTTGTGCTCTGTTCTGTATTACCAAGTGGCACGGTGGCAGAGTGGTTAGCATTGCTGCCTCATGGGACCAGGGTTCGATTCCCACTTAGGTCATTGCCTGTGTGGAGTTTGCACATTTCCCCCTTGTCTGTGTGGGTTTCCTCTGGGTGCTGGTTAGGTGCATTGGCCATGCTAAATTCTCCCTCAGTGTATCCGAACAGGCACCAGAGTTTGGTGACTAGGGAATTTTCACAGTAAGTTAATTGCAGTAAGTCTACTTGTGACACAAGCAAACTTTATCAAATCAATTATGTTATTTTCCTCTGACATTGTACATGAAGAGTCAAGACCAAATGAAATGGGATTAGAAGGGCATTAATACACCAGCAAGGTATTTAGTGGAGACAAGGAATCACAGTAAGTATAAATGTACCTGTGCAGATGAAACTTGGACCCAATTTTAATTTAATGCATTCTATCCCAATTTTTCTATTGTTAGGATGGCAGCGCCTCCACTGGCAAGATAGTCCAATTACAGCAGACAAACGTGCATATAAATTAATTATAAATAAGGGCACGGTTGACAGAAAATGTTCACGGATATAACATGTTGAATATTTTAGTGATATATTACAACTAGGGCCTCTAGGGTGTTAAAAACATCCATACAGGACCAAAATCAAAGTGCTGTGTGTGCATCACAGCTGGATTCAATGGATTTTTGAGCATTATAATGGTGGTGCCAGTTTGACTGCTTTCAGAATGTGAGATTAGGTTACTACAGATACACCATGAATAACCACTTCCCAGACGCTTTTACTGATGAAATTGAGCATCACATAACAGCCTGCAGCTGATGTCTCAGCTCTCACATCTGTTTGAGTTTAGGAAAAAGGGTATTAACTCGCTCTGTGCAAATGGATAAAATAACATCCCCTGCATTCATACCTTAACTTAAAAAAAAAATGGAATCCTGTCATGTTATCTCATCATTTGTTAAGACCACACAACAGTGGCGTAGTGGTACTACCACTGGACTATTAATCCAGCGACCCAAGGTAAGTCTAATGATGACTAGGAACCTATTGGCAATTGTCATAAAATCCAAGCTGCTTCACCAATGTCCATGAGGGAAGGAAATCTGCCCTCCTTCCCTGGTCTGGCTTCGATGTGACTTCAGACCCAGTGATGTCGTTGACTTTAAACTGCCATCTGAAATGGCACTCAGTTCAAGGGCAATTAGGAGTGGGTAGTAAATGCTGGCCCAGCCACCGAGGCCCATGAATGAATAAAAAGCAAGTTGGCTTTGTTTTATTTAATGTCAGGGAAATTTCTAGAATTTGCAATTTGATATCTCTCATAGTCTCTTGTGGGATTAGTCAAAGCCGCTGTTTATTATCAGACCCATGCTTTCAACTGTTTCAATGCTGAGGTAATCTTCAGTATAAGATTGGAAATAATCTTTTAAGAAGTGCACAAGACTTCTAACCTTTATCATTGAAACTTTATGTATGCTGGATCAGTTCTCATTCTTGGCATTTTCCTACATTATTCATAATACCTGCCATGTCTCTCCTACTTAGACTAAGGGTCTGAATGGCAGTTCTTAGTGGAGTTGAACTCCCTTTGATTTACAGTCACTGGGATGCTTTGTCTCCACCAAACACCTAGCTGTATTACTAAATTAAATTCCTCAGTAATAGTTTTAAAGCTATTTGTGCCACGTTTAATGTGGCATTAAATCAAAGTCTGCACAGTTTTGAAACATTTTATAAAGTGTATAATTCATTCTGACATGGCTGCCTGTCCTTGTAGAAAAATAATCTTCGGATAATTTGAAAATGGCGATTTTCACAGAAATCCCATGTATTATAAATAGAGAATATTCCATTTTGCTGGTTTGATATTGTTTTAAATCTATTAGTAATGTTCACATGACTATTTAGGAAGGACAATACTATAAATCAATTGCTCTGATTAATATTCTGAAGAATGGTATGGAAAAAATCTTATTTAAATTGGTCTGCATTATAATATAATGAAATCCATTTTTCACCCTCTGCTGAAGAATTATTTCTCTGACTGATACCTTGCCCCAGTCCTCCAGCTCGGCATGTTTAAAGTCTATTTGCTATATTTAAAATCACTTCAGGGCCTTGTCCTTGCTTATCACTGTGATCATCTCCAGCCCTACAAACCCTGATCTTTCCATTCCACTTACTCTGGTTTCTTGTGCATTCCATACCATTGGTAGTTATGCCTTTAGCCTCTGAGATTCTACGCTTTACAAAGAACAAAGAACAAAGAACAATACAGCACAGGAACAGGCCCTTCGGCCCTCCAAGCCCGCGCCGCTCCCCGGTCCAGGATTGAATCCTGAATCCAGGATCCCCGCCCAATTTTCCAGCCTATGTACATACCAATATCCTATCCACCGAGCTGTCCCTCACAGCTACGATGCTTTGTTCATTACAACCTATTAACTCACCCCCACCCCCCCATTCCAGACCATGTGATCTCCAGGGAGAGGCGAAAACCCAGAGTGAAAAACCCCAGGGCCAATATGGGGAAAAAAAATCTGGGAAATTCCTCTCCGACCCCATGAGGCGATCGAAACGAGTCCAGGAGATCACAATGGCCCTGATCGGAAAATGCTTCCCAACCCTAGTCATTTCCACTTCCACGAACACCATATGAATTCCCTGCCCCCGAGACAGGTTCCCAACTATCCGGAGTCTCGCTCTGTACTGGCACCAGCAAGATGATCATAGAATGAGGCCTTGAAACGAGAAACAAGGAACAATTAGCCCGCGCCGCTCCCTGGTCCAAACTAGACCACTCTTTTGTATCCCTCCATTCCCACTCCGTTCATATAGCTGTCCAAATAAGTCTTAAACGTTCCCAGTGTGTCCGCCTCCACCACTTTGCCCGGCAACACATTCCAGGCCCCCACGACCCTCTGTGTGAAATATGTCCTTCTGATATCTGTGTTAAACCTCCCCCCCTTCACCTTGAACCTATGACCCCTCGTGAACGTCACCACCGACCCGGGGAAAAGCTTCCCACCGTTCACCCTATCTATGCCTTTCATAATTTTATACACCTCTATTAAGTCTCCCCTCATCCTCCGTCTTTCCAAGGAGAACAACCCCAGTTTCCCCAATCTCTCCTCATAACCAAGCCCCTCCATACCAGGCAACATCCTGGTAAACCTCCTCTGTACTCTCTCCAAAGCCTCCACGTCCTTCTGGTAGTGTGGCGACCAGAACTGGACGCAGTATTCCAAATGCGGCCGAACCAATGTTCTATACATCTGCAACATCAGACCCCAACTTTTATACTCTATGCCCCGTCCTATAAAGGCAAGCATGCCATATGCCTTCTTCACCACCTTCTCCACCTGTGGACTTGCACACCCAGATCCCTCTGCGTCTCTACACCCTTTATGGTTCTTCCATTTATCGTGTAGCTCCTCCCTACATTATTCCCACCAAAATGCATCACTTCGCATTTATCAGGATTGAACTCCATCTGCCATTTCCTTGCCCAAATTTCCAGCCTATCTATATCCTTCTGTAGCCTCTGACAATGTTCCTCACTATCTGCAAGTCCTGCCAGTTTTGTGTCGTCCGCAAACTTACTGATCACCCCAGTTACTCCTTCTTCCAGATCATTTATATAAATCACAAACAGCTTTACTTTTCTTCCCCTAAATCCTCCTGCATTTCTCCATCCCTCTCCTCCTCTAAGCTCCCTCTTAAAAACTCTCTTTGATTTTTTTTTGGGATTCTTCTCCTAATATCTCTTTCTTGGGATCAGCACCTTTGGTTCTGCCTCCATAAAGCATCTTGGGATGTTTTTTCTAAGTAATGGGTGTGACATAAATGCAGGTCGTTGTTGAATATTCCCCAGCCAGGGGAAACAATCTCTCAGTAAGTACCCTGCCAAGTCCCTTCAGTGGGATCACCACTCATTCTTCTAAATTCCAAAAAGGATTGGCCCAATTTACTCAGCTGCTCATCATAGGACAACCCTCTCATCCCAGGAACCAATCCAGTGAGCCTCCGCTTTACTGCCAATGCAAATACATCTTTCCTTAAAGATGGAGACAAAAACTATGCAAAAGTATTCCTGATGTGGTCTCACCAACACCCTGTATAATTGTAGCAATACTCCCTTATTCCTGTGCTCCAATCCCTCTGTAATAAAGGCCAACATGCCATTTGCTTTTCTAATCACTTGCTGTACCTGCATGTTATTTTTTGAAGTGTTTTGTACAAGCTCTTCCAGATCATCAACATTTAGAAATTTCACCCCTTGTAAGAAATATTCTGCTTTTCTATTCTTGCAATCAAAGCGAATAATCTCACATTTCCCCATCTGCCACCATGTTGTCGGTTTATTTAATTTTCTTCATAGAATCATAGAAGCCCTACAGTTCAGAAAGAGGCCATTTGGCCGATCGAGTCTGCACCGACCACAATCCCACCCAGGCCCTACCCCCATATCCCTACATATTTACCCGCTAATCCCTCTAACCTACGCATCTCAGGAAACTAAGGGGCAATTTTAGCATGGCCAATCAATCTAACCCACACATCTTTGGACTGTGGGAAGAAACCAGAGCACCCGGAGGAAACCCACGCAGACACGAGGAGAATGTGCAAACTCCACACAGACAGTGACCCAAGCCGGGAATCGAACCCAGGTCCCTGGCGCTGTGAAGCAGCAGTGCTAACCACTGTGCTACCGTGCCGCCCTATATCTTGTATCTCTTTGTAGGCTCTTTGTATCCTCCTCACAGATTAAATTCCCACCCTAGCTTTGTATCACCAACAAACATGGATACATTCTCTCTCTCTCTCATCCTCCTAATCCCAGCTGGGACATAAGGCCACAACAATGTTCCTCCAACAGGCCCTGTCTGGTGATGTGGCTTGTGCCTCGTCCCATGTAAGCCCCCCCCCCCCCCCCACTGTTGTGCTGTGACCTTGTTGTCTAAATAATGAATATAGATTGTGATTAGCTGAGCTCCAAACACTAGTCTTTGTGGTACTCCACTCGTCACATCCTGCCAATTTAAAAAAGACTCTCGGGCAGCACGGTGGCACAGTGGTTAGCACTGGGCCCCAGGTTCAATTCCGGCCTTGGGTCACTGCCTGTGTGGAGTTTGCACATTCTCCCCGTGTCTGCGTGGGTTTTCGCCGGGTGCTCCAAGTTTCCTTCCACGGTCCAAAGATGAGCGGGTTAGGTTGATTGACCATGCTAAAATTGTCCCTTAGTGTCAGGGGGATTAGCAGGATAAATATGTGGGGCTGCGGGAATAGGGCCTGGGTGGGATTATGGTCAGTGCAGGCTCGATGGGCCGAATGACCTCCTTCTGCACTGTAGGGTTTCTATGATTCTATGATTAATTAATCCCTACTCTCTGCTTCCTGTCCAATATGACATGATGTAATCCAGTTTGTCTAAGATGGGTTGCTGTGATCCATCCTGTCCCATTTATTGAACCTCCTGAAGGAAAAATGTTGTGTAATTACTGTTCCCTAAATTGGTAATATTCTAGATAAAATACTGAATCATTGTCATTATTGAACATCAGTTTTCTATCCTTCTGACAATACTCGCCCTTTCCGACTCATTGCATAGATTCAAAGCCATTTCAGCTCAGGTTTATTGTCAATAATTTCAATCCTTTTCAGATAGTAATTTAGGTTCTTTTTGAAGGAATGAATCTTCTCAGTCTCAGTGTCATTGATAGGAGCCTATTCCAAATAGGATCTATCCTTTGAAAGAGATTTTCTTTCCAATTTCTTGTCACCGTTTGAGGCTTGTCCTCCAGAAATCAGGTCATTAAGAGTTGACAACATTTGTGGGGAATTTGCAATCCAGTCATTTGCCAAGGAGACATTCCAGATTTGGTGCAGCAAGATAGGCCAGGTAGGGCGAATCTCCCACCTACTATTTGGGCAAAGATCCTGGATAACAAATCCCCTTATCAAAAGGTAGTGATTAATTGGTATTGCCAGAGCACAGTTAACTCGTATGTACGAGTCTGGATCTTGTTCCATATGACTATATTCCTTAAATGACTGCTGATATAAAAGTGATGCAATTTCAAAAGATACTTTTTTTTATCGATTTGTGGGACATGGGCATCGCAGGCAAGCCAGCATTTGCTGCCCATCCCTAGTTGAGAGTCAACCACATTGCTGTGGCTCTGGAGTCACATGTAGGCCAGGCCAGGCCAGGTAAGGATGGCAGATTTCCTTCCCTAATCAACAATGGTTTCATGGTCATCATAAGATTCTTAATTCCAGATATTTTTTATTGAATTCAAACTCCGCCATCTGCTGTGGCGGGATTTGAACCTAGGTCCCCAGAACATTAGCTGAGTTTCTGGATTAATAGTCTAGCGATAATACCACAAGGCCACCGCCTCCCCTTCTAAATAGCAAATGCTCTGCAGATGCGTCTCTGTAATTTATTAGCAAATACAAAGGAGTAGGTGTAAGCAGCTACCTTAGAAATTCATTTGTAAATGAACTTGAATATTGCTGAGAAGAGAGGCACGTTGCTGAAGCTTCCCATCTTGCACTCATCAGGACAAATGCAAGAATGCCAAATTTCAAACCTTCACAACAATTTATACTGCAAGAGAATCAGCACCCTTTTCTCCAGTAGTATAAGTTGTTGTGATTGGATGGAATGTAGTTTGTTTTGATGAGTAAAGGCTGAAGAAATTCACCATCTGTCCGGTCAGCAAGGTTCGAGTTCTGTATTGCTAAGTGTCTTTATTCAATTTTGTAATATTAACAATAAATTTCTGTACACCCCCATGTCTTAGCTTGGAAAAATTAAACATTGATTTGTTTCATTAGAGAGGAAACTACAGGTTAGAAAAGCAAGATAGGACAGATGCTGAAAATCTGAAATAGAAAGAGAAACTGCTGGAAATAATCCACATGTTTGCCAGCATCTGTGCAGAGAAACAGAGGTAATGTTTCAGCTCCATGATCCCTCATATGAAGCCCCCCCCACCCGCACTCGCCATGGCTAGTGTGCCACAACTGTGGCTTTAGGTCGCCCAGTGAAGGCAGTGCCCCCTCCATGATTAAAGCTCGGCAGCAGTGGCCTTTTTCAAATACAATTTTTTCACCTGTTCCTCAGAAGGCATTTCCATTGTTATGCTCTCACTCTCTCTCTCTTTTTTTTCATAGAAACCCTACAGTACAGAAAGAGGCCATTCGGCCCATTGAGTCTGCACCAACCACAATCCCACCCAGGCCCTACCCCCATATCCCGACATATTTTACTGCTAATCCCTCTAACCTACTCATCCCAGGACACTAAGGGGCAATTTTTTTTTTAGCATGGCCAATCAACCTAACCCGCACATCTTTGGACTGTGGGAGGAAACCGGAGCACCCGGAGGAAACCCACGCAGACACAAGGAGAATGTGCAAACTCCACACAGACAGTGACCCAAGCCAGGAATCGAACCCAGGTCCCTGGAGCTGTGAAGCAGCAGTGCTAACCACTGTGCTACCGTGCCGCCCATTTTCAATGTAGACATTGGCAAATTCCACCTCAGATGGCGAGACAGCCAAAGGTGACACACCATTCAACTGAGGATGACAGGTGGGTTCTTGAGGTGACCTCTGACCTTAAGAGCCCCACTGGCCATCCTCAGTTGGATGGCGAGTGTTCTCTCTGGCCACTAATTGGCCAAATTTTGTATTGCGAAGTATTGATGTTCTGAGGGAAGTTTCCTCCTGCCTGTGGCTAATCCTACCAGGACTGGAATGGATGTATACCTAGCAATAGAACTCTACCCTTCTAAAGCTGTGTGGGTGAGCTTGATTGGCCGTGCAAAAACTGCCCCTTAGTGACAGGGGGATTAACAGGGTAAATACGAGGTGTTACGGGGGATAGGCCTGGGTGGGATTGTTGTCAGGGCAGGGCCGATGGGCTGAATGGCCTCTTCCTGCACTGTATGGAATCTATGATTCTACAAAAAGCCTACGGGCCTGGATTTTCAGCATGGCAAGCACTCAGCTCCCACCATCTGGAGAGTCAGTGGGGAATGCAATCCCGCCCACCCCGACAAGCCCGCTGCCTTTTCACATTCCAATGAGCTTTGATTGGCAGCTGGCGGGTCTCCCACCGGACCTGACAGGAAGTCCAGCCCATCCAGCACATTGCTGCAGCCACTGGAAGGGGCCTCAGAACCCACTGGCACAATATATTTCCCCAATCTGCGATAGGTAGCTGCTCTATCATTGATTGAATGCTTTTATTAAATAGAAATTGTTACATCATCTAATAAACATTTCACTGATATTCTCTCACTGTGTTTGCTCCTTCCCCATCACATTTCTCTGATTCAGTTAATAGGCTCCATGGAGTGAGTGATTGTAAGTGCAATTGTCTTTTCTCCTGTCTTTTTTTGCCAAGTCATTCTCTCCTACACATACATGCAAACCAGCAAAACGCTAAGTCTTAGTAAAAATAACTCAGGAAATATAGTGGGAGGGTTAGGGTGGCGAGTCAGAGGGAGGTGATGATCTGTTCCGTTCTCATTATCCGTGATCTGTGCTGCTTGGGCACCATGAAGCAGCCTTGTAGACGTCACAAAGAAGTCTTTATTAACATTGTGGAACTTTTCACGTATTTCCAGTAGAAGATAAGGTTATGGAGAGGATCTCATATTAATCAGTCCCATGTTAACTCTTTAGGTATCAAGTCCTTCTTTTACCACCCACCAACCCCCATCCCCCCGCCTCCCCACCAAAGAGTCGGTGCAGACCTGTTGGGCTGAATGGCCTCCTTCTGCAGTGTAGGAACTCTATGATTCTATGAAAGCTAGTCTTTGTAACGGTGAGCATAAAAATATTAATTGCTGTAAAAACCCATCAGCTTCATTAATACCAGACTGATTCCTGAGATGTCGGGAATGACGTATGAGGAGAGATTGAGTCGATTAGGATTATATTCACTGGAGTTTAGACGAATGAGTGTAGATCTCATAGAAACCTATAGAATTCTAACAGGACTAGACAGGGTAGATGCATGAAGGATGTTCCTGATGGTGGGGTTGTCCAGAACCAGGGGTCACAGTCTGAGGATACAGGGTAAATATTTTAGGACTGAGTTGAGGAGAAATCCTTTCACCCAGAGAGTGATCAACCTGTAGAATTCGCTACCACAGAAAGCAGTTGAGGTCAAAAGAAGGAGTTAGATATAGCTCTTGGGTGAAGGGGATCAAAAGATATGGGAGGAAGGCGGGATCAGGCTATTGAGTTGGATGATCAGCCATGATCATAAAGAATGGCAGAGCAGGTTCGAAGGGCTGAATGGCCTCCTGCTGCTCCTATTTTCTATGTTTCTATGTCCTTTGGGGAAGGAAATCTGCCATCCTTACCCAGCCTGGCCTGCACGTAAATCCAGACATACAGCAATGTGGTTGACTCTTAACTGCCCTGTGGAATGGCCTAGCAAGCCATTCAGTACAAGGGGGATTAGGGATGGACAATAAATGTTGGCCCAGCCAGCAGCACCTACACTCCGTGAAATATTTTTTTTAGAAGCTGCTTTGGGTTATCCCC
Source organism: Mustelus asterias (assembly GCF_964213995.1). Lineage (NCBI taxonomy): Eukaryota > Metazoa > Chordata > Chondrichthyes > Carcharhiniformes > Triakidae > Mustelus > Mustelus asterias. The sequence goes on along the minus strand of NC_135812.1, from coordinate 75,832,055 downwards.
TGGAGATGACAAAGCATCGTGTAGGATCTTCCTTTCTTACACATTTCTGACTGTTTAAAATTGAAAGGGAGAATTGAATTCATACAGATTATATAATATATATTGATCACAAAGTGGCACAGTGGTCAGCACTGCTGCCTCACAGCACCAGGGACCCAGGTTCGATTCCATGCTTGGGTCACTGTCTGTGTGGAGTTTGCACGTTCTCCCCGTGTCTGCGTGGGTTTCCTCCGGGTGCTCCGGTTTCCTTCCACAGTCTGAAAGACGTGCTGGTTAGGTGCATTGGCCAAGCTAAATTCTCCCTCAGTGTGGCGACTAAGGGATTTTCATAGTAACTCCATTGCAGTGTTAATGTCAGCCTACTTGTGACATCAATAAATTAACTTAAACTTAAGTCACCAATAAATTTCTGATCCTCCCTTCTCTCAGCGCGGGGTTTCCTGCTGCCTGCCCGTTGTTTGGCCAGCTGGTGTGAAATCACTTTCTGTGGCTGACCATGGCTGGAAACGTTTTTTGTTATATCTCCCTTCAACAGACTGTGCACTGGAAACCAAAAATCACTAAAGCCCATCGCTAAGGTCGCATGCATTTATCTAATCGTGTGGGTGTTGCATTCTTATTAATGATTCCCAGATACTTATTAGATACTTCTCTTGATTATCTTATCTGTAAACCATGATTAAGTCTGACTGGGATTTAACACTGCGAAAGGCGCAGATCAATAGATAACTGCAAAAAGGGAGGGTCTATAGAGAAGGAATCAATGCTGAATGCAGCCCACTGTTTCCTCGGGGACATGTTTCTATGTATGACTGATGGGAATTAAAACCAGCCGCAGTTTCTTGCACCTATTCGAAAACGGATGGGCTCCCATACAGGCAATGACAAGAAAAATGACATGTCAGGATCTTTCACTTCTCTATACTTACACCATGACAACCAATAATTTACAGCATTTCTCACTAATGTCATTCTCTTGATGGGTCTGACACCGTGCAGACAGCTTCGGTCAAACGCTTTTGAATATAAAATTTGATCTGTGAACTCCTCGGATGTAATAATCCACATTAAAATAAATTATTTGTGATATTAAACTAAATACAACATGATCCTTACAATCAGGTAAGACTATTTATGTTGTTTAAAAACAGTCCTGTTGCTTGGCTCAACACCCTCACAATGATCTTGAGACTATCTGCTGTTTCCAGCACACATTTGGAGTTAACCCTGTTGCATAAGAGCCATCATTTGCTGTCAAAATAACAGGGAGGCTAATAGCGCCGTTGTTATTAATGTAAAAATGCTACAGCAGCTTCAGACAAGGACTAAATCCAAGGCCTGAATTTTATACCCGTCGGGCACATAGGCCTGGTGCGATGGATACTGTACCTTTAAGAAATGTATTTTAATCATGTTCCTTTGCAGGATTTTGTCGGTACCGTGATGTCTGTGACTTGCGTCCTTTATTGTTACTGAGGCAGTATAATTGATATCATGTTGATTTTAATCTGGACTAATGCAGTGCTCTGGGGTTTTATGGTCCTTTAGGGGTTGCTGAGTGGAGCTTGATTTGGGGCTGATTAACAGGTCAGGTGATGCCTGGAGACAGTTTTCTTCCACACAAAAGTCAAATTTTTAGTTTAATTTCTCAGTTGCTGCTAGAAGCTGGTGGATGAAGGCAGTGTTTCTGTCTCTCTCTCTCTCTCACTCTCTCCAGAGGCTTGCTACAGTTCCAGGACTGGGAAGCCTCAGAGATTTAATCCAACAATTCCCAGTGTAAAAAAGCATCACATGAGCATACTTGTTTCTGTGCCAAGTCTAGAGAAGGCTGTATGTGTGTGGGATGGTATTTGACTTGCAGGAACATAGATAGATAGCTGTTAAGGTTTATTCTGCATCATGTTTAATCCTTGTAATTGGTAAAAGTTATGCTAAATCTTTTTGTTATCTTGTAACTGTGTTCTTAATTAAACTTTGTTTGATAAAAGCTTCTTAGTGGGTCACTTGAATCATACTTGGAGTGAAACACCTTATGCTCACCAATGCCAAAATCAAATGTAAAACTTAGGGTCTAGGTTAACTTCATAAAACACCTTGGAGTTTCTGGCCTGGGTCTTAACACCTGGAAACGGGTGCAAGTTGTGCTTCCGGCTGCAGTCGGCCCCAGAACTTGGCAATGAATGGGAAGCCAGCATGAAACCCACACTGGGAAAGACCCAGCGTTGCTGGCGAGGACGGATGCCAAGAAAAGGGAGGGTGCAGGATGATGCTCACACTGTGCCCCCTCAGGGGGCTAGCTGCTGCCAAGCTCCAGAATGGTGAAAAATAAATTGCCACGGAAAAATTATGCAAAGAGTTAGCAGCACATTCAAGCACAAACCTCAGTCCCTAGACACCTTTTAAAGTTTTATTTCAGCCTGGATAGTTCATCCCGCCCTGGATTGAGGTTGAAGCTAAAATGGAAAGGCCACCTGACCAATTGACTTCAGAGTCTCTTTCCATATTAACTGCCTAAGAAAATGTGTTCTGTGTGACAGGCACGATGGCAGGAAGGATAATGGTTCCATTGTTAGTTAGCCTTTACTCTTAATCTGTTGTGAATTTATAACATACTTTTAATATTTCTCCTATGAAACACTGGCATTGTCTCCACTGTATACAATTTGCCAACTTTGACCATTACACTTCTGCAGTGATTTATCTGAATGTATCATACATCAATTGAGAAAGTATTCCAGTGAAATCCAAATTAGTTATTTTTGACAATTTCCATTATATTTCTGTCAATTTCTCTCATTCTGACAAGATGACATTGTATCTATATTCATTATTTGTCCCTCCTCCAGGTCTTGATTATTTTCTTCCAGACTTTATGATTCCCCAGCACACATCATAGAATCCTACAGTGCAGAAGGAGGCCATTCGGCCCATAGAGCCTGCACTGACAACTATCCCACCCAGGCCCTATCCCCGGAACCCCATGTGTTTACCCTGCTAATTTGCCGCCCCCCGGACACTATTAGCATGGCCAATCAACCTAACCCACACATCTTTGGAGTTTGGGAGGAAACCGGAGTACCCGGAGGAGAGCGTATAAACTCCACACAGACAGGGACCCAAGGCGGGAATTGAACATGAATCGCTGGCGCTGTGAGGCAGCAGTGCTAACCACTGTGCCACCGTGCCACCTACATCAATTCCTTGGCTTGATAATAGGTAAACTACTTGTGTTCACATCTCCATATGAATGTGCTGTCACTTCACCCCGAGAGCACTGGCCACTTTCATGACTTCTGATTACCATTGTAAGGTTTCCTTTGCCAAGTTACATAGAAGGGCATGACAATTAGTTGCCCTTTGGAAATAGAATCCTAGAATAAAACAGTGCAGGAAACAAGGCCATTTGGCCCATCATTCCTGTGCTGACTCTTTGAAAGAGTTTTCCAATTAATCTCCCTCCTCTGTTCTGTCCCCATAGTCCAATAAGTTTCTTTATTCAAGTTTTTATCCAGTTCCTTTTTGAAAGTTATTATTGGAAGTGCTTCCACCACATGGAGGAAGTTTAAGGATATTCAAGCAGGCATTTGAATTACTGAATTTATGTGAGACTGTTATTTTGGGTTATTAAAGTTTAAAGGATCACCCCTGGGAAAAGAGGTTGACACCACAATCCGGAGTTTGTGGTGCAAAACTTCACAGAATCCAAAGATGTGTGTTGAGGAAATAATTCCATGCACCTAAAATGGCAGCTTGCCTATTTTGCGCTTTGGCTTTAAAAAGAAGTGACGATGAATAAAGAGTTAAGTCCAAGAGATATGGGTCTGACTTTCAAAATGCTGAGTGTAGAAGGTCTCTAACCTGAGATCGCAGGGATGGCTGCGCATGATTACTATTCAGCAGCAGGAAGCTGACTGTAGGCTCAGCCACGCTGACACACAAACCTGACTATGAGATCAAGTAATCTCCGAAACAGGAACCACAATATATTCTAATATTTAATCACAGCTCAGAGAGGCTGACTGGTGGCTTTTCCAAGCTAGCTCTTTATACGTGAGACAATTTAAATGCTGCAAGTACTAACTCCTCTCAATCAGGAATGAGGAAGGGTGGCGCAGTGGTTAGCATTGCTGTCTCAGGGACCCGGGTTCAATTCCCAGCTTAGGTCACTGTCTGTGCGGAGTCTGCACACATTCTCCCGTGTCTGCGTGGGTTTCCTCCGGGTGCTCCGGTTTCCTCCTCGAGTCCGAAAGACGTGCTGGTTAGGTGCATTTGCCATGCTAAATTCTCCCTCAGTGTACCCGAACAAGTGCTTGAGTGTGACGACTAGGGGGTTTTCACAATAGCTTCATTGCAGTGTTTATATAAGCCTACTTGTGACACTAATAAATAAACTTTAAAAGATGGGATGATGACAACTTTATACAAATGTTTTGTGATGTTGGATAATGTAATTGGTTGGGCGACAGTCTGCAATTCCCAATGCAGCGCGGCCCGAAACTCCGAGAGGTTGAGGCATGAATCATGAACATGATTCTGAACGGACCTTGTGTATCCAGTGCCAACTAGTGCAAGTGTTATTGACTGCAGTTCATTCCCAACTCTCATTGATGTGGGGGTGGGGTGGTTATAACCAGTGAAGCATTTTTTTGAATGGAGGAGAGGAATGGTAACTTAGCTGTGGTTCAATATGAAGAGAATGCCACCACCATAACAGTTTTTAATGTACAAATCCCTAGATTTATTCATGGAATGACAACTGGAAAACTTCTTTTCTTAATGAAAGAAGAATCATAATAAAGAAAGCATATTTCTTCACAATTATTGCTACGATTCTAAACCACACCCCCAAGTAATTAGTATGGTCCAGTTAGGGACCAATAACGTTCTATTCAAAGTAGATAATGATTTAGATTCAAGTGCCTCAAGATTCCACTGGTTTGGAACATACAAAAATAAACTTTACTATACAAGGTCAGAAATATTAAGTAATTTATAATACCTATGCTATCCGTCAACATTCACAGTTAATATGGACTACATGTGAATTAACAGGCAAACTGTGGTCAAACATGCCACACTGTAGAATAAATGTCAGATGCAAAGAATTCATGGATTTCTCAGCAACCCACTCAGACGTGAATAAACACTGCAAGCAACCAATCTCCCTGAAGCTCTGTCTCTCTCATGAAGGATTCCAGTCTTCACCTTCGAAGATCTAACCTAGGAATTATGTCCAACTCCAACTCAGACAGCCTTATCAATGGTTCACCTTGCGGGGTTTGGATTCTGTCTTCAGAGATTCCGTTCCCCTGGATTTCTGAATATGCACTCAGGTACCAACTCACAGCCACATTGAGCAGAACACTACTGCTCCAAAGGGTTACATTGTCCCCAACAGCCCACAGCTTGGACTTGCCAACCTTCTGCTGCCTCCTTCAATCACCGAGGCTTCACCTGAGCCCTCACTGCTAAAGTCTGCCAGTCACAACTCTTTTTCTGCTTGGAACATCTTTCCTCATCTTCTTAACTTAACTGGAAGCCTTCCCATTCCTCTGTCCATGTGCCCTGACTGGGACTTCCTTTACTACCTCTTCCATTCACCTGTCTCTGTCAGTTCAGCAGGCCCAGTCCCAAGCCTGCCTTATAAAAGGCTCAGGGCAACCCACTGCCTGTTACCGGAAGCATGCATATTCAACAGAAACCACAAGGAGATCAATCAGTGATTCCCTTTGGACCTCATGGGGGTTATCACAGCCAAGTACTTTAACTACTGGATTGTACAAGTGCCGTCCACTCCTAGTCTGTACATGTGCGGAACTCCAGGGGCCTGTCAAGACTTGAGTTCTTGGCCCCCCTCCAGGAGAAGGTAAATTAGATCTCATCACAATACTTGATTCAATTTATTATTGTCACATGTATCAGGATGGAGTGAAAAGTATTGTTTCTTGCGTGTTATACAGACAAAACATACTATTCATAGAGTACATACGGGAGAAGGAAAGGAGAGCGTGCAGAATGTAGTGTTACAGTCATAGCTAGGGTGTAGGAAAAGATCAATTCAACATATGGTAGGTCCATTCAAAAGTCTGGCAGCAGGAAAGATTATCTGGAAGATTAATATAAAGCCACGCACAATTGAAGAATAGCAGGCTTCACAACCTTGGCATGCTACAGAAATGCAGCATATCTGAACTCTCCGCTGCCGTATATCTAGACATGCCTGATTCTGGACAGAAGTTTTGACCTGGTTATTTTCCTAACTGTTGGTTTTGTTTTGAAATGATTTTCCCTGGGAAAAGGGGTCTGGCAACGTCTGAGATAATGTTTGCAACTAAACGTTGAATTTATCAATGATTAGAATTTTTATTTTGCATTTCTGAAATCATCCTGCTTACATCTGAGCAAACAATATTCATCCTCTCTTGCTCCTTGGGCTAAACCCAGTGTTTTCCAGTCTTGCCCCTGAATTAAGCTTCAAACCTCTGAGATCCCATCACCAAGGTAACGCTTCTACCACCATCCATGTGTGTGTGTGTGTGTGTGTGTGTGTGTGTGTGAATGATTTAATTTAATTTAAATTTTAATTTAAAACCATTTAAGATTAATGGAGATCTTTTGTCTGGAAGAGTTGAGGGAAAATGAATAATGATGCATGCATTTGTAATGAGGCTACCCTCGTCACATAGCTTATAAGTAAAGAGGGCAAGTTTAGAAATTTGCTTTAGGAGATACCTAAGGATCTGTTGTTTTCAGCCGTTAAATTTCAAAAGGGAGAAAAAGCCTTTTGCAGCTAGGAAAGGCTTCATAAGTAAACAATGGAAGGTTATTACATTTTATTCAACCTGAAAGTGGAGGCCAAAGGAGAACATGAAATATTTTTAGATTTTGGAAATATTTGCCAGAATTTTACCGCCTTGTCCGCCCGAGGCCAGCAGAGAATGCCATTCTGTGAGTATTGCCCGCCGCGATTCTGGGGCGGGCAAGGTGGTAAAATTCCAGCTGTTAAGTTTAAAGGAGTGCTGAGAACAATGAAACCCAAGATGAAAGAAGCAAAAAGGTATTTTAGAGTTATCTGGGAGAGTCTACGTGTTGGCTGTGTGAGGAAGAGTTGCTGAAAATGTTAGCATTCAGTTCGAAAGGACTAGAATACAAAAATGGGCTTGTACTTTATAAGGGTCTGGTCAGACCACATTTGGAACATTGTGAGCAATTTTGGGCTCCATATCTAAGGAATGATGTGCTGGCCCTGGAGAGGGTCCAGAGAATCATAGAATCATAGAAACCCTACAGTGCAGAAAGAGGCCATTTGGCCCATCGAGTCTGCACTGACCACAATCCCACCCAGGCCTTACCCCGTATCCCTACATATCTACCCACTAATCTTGACTTTTGAGGAGCGTTTGAGGACTCTGGGTCTGTACTCAATGGAATTTAGAAGGATGGGGTTGGGAGAGCTCATTGAAACTTACAGAATAATGAAAGGCCTAGATAGAGTGGATGGGGGGAAGATGTTTCCATCAGTAGGGGAGACTAGGATCCGAGACTAGAATCTCAGTGTAAATGGAACGACCCTTTAGAAACAAACCCTAACCCTTTACTCCAATGAGCCCTTCAGCCACTTCATTCCATTCTCTGGAATTTCCTCCCTATGTTCTCAGCTGTTCCAAATCCCTCTGTTTACCACTCACCTATTTGACAAGGTTTTTGGTCATCTGAACTTTCCTCAAGTTTAATATCTGTTGTTCACCCATCTCTGTGAAGTTCATGTTGTAAGCTAAGGGTTCATATAAATGTCAGTCATTAGAGATGTCCTTTGTGAAGGATTGTTTGTGATTCTGACATCTCCTTTTATCATAGTTAGATAAAGGTTTTGTCTAATTCTACAGCAAAGCAGAGATGCTCATTTCCATGGTGACTTTGCTTTCTCTTGCGATTATTTTTATTAGGCAGAGTGGATGAAAATTGGATTTTTAAAAATATTTTTTGTGATGCTTTGGGTTTGAATCATTGAACACATTATCAAGTCTGCCAGAAATCCAAGGGCATATTTCCTTTCCAATTTGAATAAAATCCTTTATAAAGCCTAAAGAAACCGACTGGAGTATTTTGAACCAGCAGAATAGATAAAGGAGAACCAGTGGATATGCTGTATTTGGATTTTCGGAAAGCTTTGGATAAAGGCCCGCATAAGAGGTTAGTGTGCAAAATTAAAGCGCATGCCATTCGGGGTAATATAGTGGCATGGATTTAGAATTGGTTAGCAGACAGGAAACAGAGAGTAGGAATAAATGGGTCTTTTTCGAAGCAGCAGGCAGTGACCAGTAGGATCCCGCAGGGATCAGTGTTGACTTCCGGCTATTCACAAAATATATAAAAGATTTAGATGAGGGAACTAGATGTAATATTTCCAAGTTTGCTGACGACACAAAACAAGGTGGGAATGTGAGTAGTGAGGAGGATATTAAGAAGCTTCAAGGTGATATAGACAAATTGAGTGAGTGGGCAAATACATGACAGATGCAGGATAACGTGGATAGGTATGAAGTTATCCACTTTGGATGGAGTCAAAATGGCAGAATATAATTTATATTTTTCTCTGGCAACCCACTTTTACAGAATGGCCACCCCTGACCAGGCAAGCTGCAGAACTGCTGCTACAGTTACAATCTAAATGGGATTTATTGTACATTTGAAAATACACCTTCTTACCTTTTCCTTTCATAAAGTGCGCATAACTTGAATTGTATCAGGCAATAATAAGCTTTTCCTCCTCCTGCTGGCTATGTCATTGTCTGAGTCGAGAGATCCTCATTGTCATAGCACCTGCTACAAAATGCGCATTATTAACAGGACATCCCGCTGTTCTTTTGAATAGGATCACAGTGCATCACGTGATGTTTTGATCAGGTCCACAGAACATCCCACACTTTTTGACACAGGATACCCAGTGACCCATTTTCTACATGCTCCTGACCCATGCACAGGTCACAACCCCCACTTTAGAAAACCCTGATGCATATGGTGTTAGATTGGGAAATCGGTATCCTTGTCCACCAGCCACTGAAAGCAAGCATGCAGTGCAGTTAACAGCTAAGAAGGCAAATGGTATGTTGGCCTTCATTGCGAAAGAACTTGAGTACAGGAGCAGGGATGTCTTACTGCAGCTCTGCAGGGCCTTGGTGAGGCCACACCTGGACTATTGTGTCCAGTTTTGGTCTCCTTACCTAGGAATCCTTGTCATCGTGGGAGCGCAGTGAAGGTTCACCAGACTGATTCCTGGTATGGCAGGATTGATGTCTGAACAGAGATTGGTCAACTAGTCCTTGGAGCTGAGAAGGTTGAAACGTATAAAATTCTGACAGGACTGGACAGACTGGAGGCAAGGATGTTGTTTCTTCTGGATGAGGGTCTAGAACAAGGGGTCACAGAATCAGGATATGGAATAAGCTATTTCGAACTGAAATAAAGAGAAGCTTCTTCACTCTGAGGGTGGTGAACCTGTGGAATCCTCCACCACAGAAAACTGTGGAGGCCAAGCCACTAAATATAGTTAAGAAGGAAATAGATAGATTACTAGACTCTAATGGAGTCAAGAGGTATGGGGAGAGCGCAAGGGTATGGTGTTGACATAGATGATCGGCCATGATCATAAGGAATGGCGGGGGAGGCTCAAAGGGTTGAATGATCTACTCCTGCTCCTATTTTCCATGTTTCTCTAACTTCAGATTTATTCTGTTGCCTTCATTCTTCTTAAGTGTCTGAGAGATTTAGTGATCTGGTGACCAAGCTAGAGGCCAGAATGAGATGGCACCATGCAGGTATATTAATGTTTATCAAATTGGTTAAAACAGTGGTTCTTACTCAACAGAATCGTCAGAAAGTTTTCAGAACCTCAATAATAATAATTGGGGCTGTTTAGAATTAAACTGCATCTTCCAGTTACAAAATCTTCATTGTTAAGTGACACCCCTGTTTCCCGCCCTGTTATATTTGTGTACATTACAATAGAGGAGCGGCATTTGGTTTAATATGTTTGATTGCGTTGAAAACTGTTGAGGGGTTGAGGTACTAAAGAGGAAATAATTTTCCATCATGCGGTCGGAATTTATCTCCTGGGCTGGTTCTGATCCTGTTTTCCTTCTTTTCATCTCCCCCGGGAGATTATATCAAGCAAGCCCTTTTATCACTTCCTAAAATATTTCTGCCATTTAAGGGCGGCACACTGGTTAGCACTACTGCCTCACAGCGCCAGGGACCCGGGTTTGATTCCTGGCTTGGGTGACTATCTGTGCGGAGTTTGCACATTCTCCCCGTGTCTGTGTGGGTTCCTCCGGTTACTCCGGTTTCCTCCCACAGTCCAAAGATGTGTGAGTCAGGTGGACTGGCAATGCTAAATTGTCAGGAGGACTAGCTAGGATAAATGCATGGGGTTATGGGGATAGGGACTGGGTGGGATTGTGGTTGGTGCAGATTCGATGGGCCAAATGGCCTCCTTCCGTACTGTAGTATTCTATGATTCCTGTTATGCAACAAACCACTCATGGTGCAAGATTATTAATGCGTGATGATTTTCTCTGTGATTTTGTTTTTTTCCCCGCGTTAAGCTTTTGTCTCGTCTCTCACAGCCACAATGAGGAATTTGTGTGACGAATTGAGCTCGCAATCCTGCTACTTGCTAGTCTGTGGCCCGGAATATTGATAGGTCACCACGCTGCAGAACAATGCCATCATTCAGAAAACTCCTCCATGGAGAACTCTCTCAGCATCTCACTGCTTTGCAAACTGCTGACTGTTTTTTGCATGCATAAACTCGCGAGCGCGTACAATTATTTTTGAGCCTGAGTTTGCAACTTTGTTTTCTGGCTGCTCTACTTTGTTCAAATCATGTGGAGGTTCCTCTGCTTGTCTAATTGTTGGGATCGGATGAGTCACTCAGAACAGGCGACTGTCTCCATCTCCAACACGGCCTCTGAAGGTGTCAATGGAAGGCACTCAACCATCCATGTGTGGCTTATTTTTTTACACTATCATAGAAATTGCAGTAGTGCACAGTAGCCAGTGCCAGCCTGGAGAAAGAGCTGTCATTTTTTAAAAAAATAATTAATTCTTGAGACATGAACACTGCTGGCAAGACTGACATTTATTGCCTGTCCCTTATTGCTTTTGAGAAGGTGATAGTGCACCTTCTTTCTGAATAACTGTAGTCTAAAAAGGTGAAGATGTGAGGTGGAAAATGTACTGTACAATAATTAAATTCTGCATCTCTTTTTTTTCATTATCAAGCTTTATTTTTAAACATGAAAAGCTTGCTTATGATCAAAGAAATGAAACAAAATCTAAAAACCTTGCTTCCACTTTCTCGACACGAGGAACGCATTAGCTTTCTAGGTCCTGGTTTTTCCTACATCACAGGCAACTGTCACATACGAAGAACTGACTGCAGTTGGCACTTGCCTCTGCTTCAGGCTCTGCATAAGCTGCTTCAAGCCACATTTCTCTGCAGCAGCCTCTGTAAGTAGAAATGTCACACAGTTAATGAATTTGCAAATTAAAACGTTCTCCCAAGTAAATCTTATGAGACAAGTTTCATTCAACATGTCACATACTTGTCTATTGCACTTGAGTGAAGCAACCCAGAAATGAAGGTCATTAACATGCAAATAAATTAACATTGAGAACGTTACAATATTCCCCACATTGTTTTCTGTGGCTCTTTAGAGATTTTAATAAAGGAATCCCTGAGTGCGGCAAAAAGCTCAGAATCCGTTCTGTTGATAGTCTTTCAATGTAGCAACAGCATAATTCCAACAAAAAATACAACTGCTAAAATTCACACTATCCATCCTTTTAAGTTGTATTTTCTCAAACACACACAGACACACACATACTCGCACTCACGCTCACACACATACAGACACGCACACACAGACACACACAAACACACAGACACACACATACACACACACAGACATGCACACACAGACACATACACGCACACACAGACACACACACACACACACACACACAGACACACATACACACAGACATGCACGCGCGCACACACACACGCACACACACATTAATTTTCCCTTTGGGGAATAGTAGTGGGAGGATTTCTGAACTGATTATCAGCTTATTGAACCACGGTACGAACATTCCTTCCGTGGCCAGAGCGAGGAGTGATACCGGTTATAGGTAGATGGCTGATAAGTTTAGTGAGAAGTTCCCAAACCCCAGCATAGAATCCCTATGTGCAGAAGGAGGCCATTTGGCCCACTGAGCCTGCACTGAGAACAATCCTATCCAGGCCCTGTCCCCATAACTCCATGCATTTACCCTACTGATCTCCCTGACACCAAGGGGAAATTTAGCATGGCCAATCCACCTAACCCACACATCTTTGGAGTGTAGGAGGAAACCGGAGCACCCGGAGAAACCCACTCAGACACGGGGAGAATGTGCAAACTCCACACAGATCGTGACCCGAGGCTGGAATTGATTATTTATTAAAATGTTTCTTTTGATTTTACGGAGACAACCTCTCACATCCCCTTTCATCTTCTCACCAGGACTGCTCTCCAGACACTGAAGGTATGTACTGGAGACCCGTGTTTGTTATAAGTGACAATACAGTAATTGCCCTATCCAGGAGAATTCCACAATATGCTGCATTGCCATGTTGAATAAGAGGTTGATAGGGTGAAGATTGAAATTGATTCTTATTATCGACAAAGGTTGTAGAAAATCTTTAGGAAAAGTTAACTTGAAACATTGGGCTTGTACAATTGTAATGGTATAAACCAAAATCACTCCAGCGTTAGTCATTGAGATTTGGTTTTAAGTTTAATTATTAGTGTCACAAGTAGGCTTATTAACACTGCAATTAAGTTACTGTGAAAATCCCCTACTCACCACACTCTGGCACCTGTTCGGGTGCACTGAGGAAGAATTTAGCATGGCCAATGCACCTAACCAACACTTCTTTTGGACTGTGGGAAGAAACCAGAGCAGCTGGAGGAAACCCACACAGACACAGGAAGAGTGTGCAAACTCCACACAGACAATCACCCGAGGCCAGGAATTGAACCTGGGTCCCTGCTGCTGTGAGGCAGCAGTGCTAACCACTGTGCCACCGTGCCGCCCCACATTCAGTGTGCAATGATACTTGTGTACACTCTCACAGGGAAACTGAGCTCCAGGCCATTGTCAACTCCTTCTCTGAAGCACTCCTTCACTAAACACCCTGAAAACTAAGGTCCTCCTCCAACCAGCTCCCACAGCACAACACCTCTCCCCATTGGTTCAGGATAATGGTGAAATGCTGGAAAATGTGGACTATTTTCTGTATCTTGTGACCCTCCTCTCAATGAGGGCAGACATCACTGTCAAAATTCATCATTACCAGCTGGCTCCTGTCTACTTTATCCAGATGTGGAGATGCCAGCGTTGGACTGGGGTAAACACAGTAAGAAGTTTAACAACACTGTCCTGGATCTGTCAGGTCTGAAGAAGGGGCTTGGGGCTCCGAAAGCTTGTGTGGCTTTTGCTACCAAATAAACCTGTTGTACTTTATCCAGGACAGTGTTGAGCTCCTTAAGTGTTTTTGGCACTGCACCAATCCAGTTGAATATGACTGCTGATTAATGTTGTAGTGAGGCTTTAGGGAGACAGGAAAAGCTCCACTTACTGCAGAAGCCGACCTGTGCCATGGTTTATATGTGGCTGATCCCGCTCAGTTTCTAGCCAATGATAGTTCCACCTCCAAACCCCACCCATCCCTCCCCCCGCCCCACCCCAACCCAACCCAGCAAGTTAATGTTGGTGATTCAAACCTTACATGTAAAGGGGATAGTGTTACACGCTCCATTATTGGATGTCAATGTTACCTGCTGCTCATCCGCCCAAACCAGGATGTTTTTTGCTGTATGTGCGGGGGAGGTGATGGCCTAGTGATATTATTGCTAGACAGTTAACCCAGAACCTCACCTAATGCTCTGGGGACCTAGGTTCGAATCCCGTCACGGTAGATGGTGGAATTTGAATTCAATCAAAAAATAATCTGGAATTAAGAACCTACCGATGACCATGAAACCATTGTCAATTTTCGGGAAAACCCATCTCTTTCACTAATGTCCTTTAGGGAAATGAATCTGCCGTCCTACCTGGCCTGGCCTACATGTGACTCCAGAGCCACAGCAATGTGGTTGACTCTCAACTGTCCGCTGGCAACTAGGAATGGGCAATAAATGCTGGCCAGTCAGCGACGCCCATGTCCCACAAATGAATAGAAATAAATGTGAGCATTGACTGTTTCATTATCTGCAGAATTTCAACTAGAAAAGTTACAGCACAGAGACCATTCAACCCATCTTATCTGCACCGGCTGAAAAACTAGCCATCCATTCTAATCCCACTTTCCAGCGCCTGGTCAGTAGCCTTGCAGGTTACAACACTTCAGGTGCAGATCCAGATACCTTTTAAATGAGTTGAGGATTGCTGTCTCAACCACCAAACCAGGCAATGAATTCCAGACACCCTACCATTAACTGGGTGAAGAAGATCTTCCTAATATCCCCTCTAAATCTTTTACCAATCATCTTAAGTCTCTGTTCCCTGGTAATTCACCTCTCCACTGGGGGAAACAAGGCTTCCCTGTCTATTCTATTTGAGCCCCTCACAATTCTGAACGCCTCACTCAAATCACCCCTCAGCCTCCTCTGTCCTACGGAAAACAACCCGAGACTATCCAGTCTTTCCTCATAGCTGCAATTTTCCAGCCCAGGCAGCATTCTTGTAAATCTCCTCTGCACTCTCTCCAGAGCGATTATGTCTTCCCTGTAATATGGTGGCCAGAGCTGTACTCAAAACTGGAGTTGCCCGAGCTTTTTTAACCAGCTCCATTTGTGGCTTGCAAGAAGCTCTTTGATGATTTAATTAATTGAGCTCTGAGTGTAATTTGAACTCTGCCCTGTGCAGAAAAACCATTGAGGCTTTCCCCACAGGTGAAGAGAGGAAGACAATCCTAGACCAGAGGAAGCTGCTTAAGGGTTTACCTGCACCTCAGGGGCTGCGGCGGTTCAAAGGGGCAGCTCACCACAACCTTCTGAAGGGTAACTAGGGATGGACAATAAATGCTGGCCAGAAACACCCACATCTTGTAAAATGAGTTTTCAAAAGGGTAAGCATTTATTGAGAGGCCAAGAGGAGCATCTCTGACATCAGTTTGAACCACAGCAAAATTACACTTTCACTGAACTGCGTTATGATTATTTAATGTTTGGAAGACAGTCAAAATTCTCCAGGCGTTCCAGAATGATACAACAGTATGTTTAGCTGGCTTTAGGGATGTATGTTCCTTGCCATTTTTCCAGCTTATTGTTAACTCAGTAGATGATTATTTAAAGTGGCAGGAATCTGCAAGACAGCAAGGTGACTGTGCGTGCCTTATCCTCAATATTACAGCTGTTACCAACCTTTCCCTAAACCGTATCATTTAGCATTTGCTTGTACTGGGGGCATGTAATTCTGCTGTGGGTGGATTCAGTTTGCAGCTTAACAGATTCTAATTTAAAAACAAAACACTGCTGATGCTGGAAATATCTGAAATATCAGCAGAAAAATGCTGGAAATACTCCAGAGGACTGGTTGCAAACAGAGACAAACAGAGCGGCTGGTCCACTCTTCAAGCTGATGGTTCAGTGGGAGGTACTCCAGCTAAGGTAAAAGAGGGGGTGGGGGGGCGGGCAGGCGGGGGAGTGGGTGGGTGGGGGGTGGGGGGGGGCACTGGCGCAGGTGTTTGGGTGGGTTTTTAAAAAATTAATTAGTGGGACATGGGCCTCGCTGGCTGGCCAACATTTATTACCCATCCCTAGCTGCCCTTGAGAAGGTGGTGGTGAGCTGCCTTCTTGAATCGCTGCAATCCATGCGCTATGGTTTGACCCACAATGCCATTAGGGAGGGAATTCCAGGGTTTTGACCCAACGACTGCGAAGGAACGGCGATATATTTCCAACTTAGGATGTTAAGTGGCTTGGAGGGGAACTTGCAGGTGGTGGTGTTCCCATGTATCTGCTGCCCTTGTCCTTCTAGATGGAAGTGGTGATGGGTTTGGAAGGTGCTGTCTAAGGATCTTTGGTGAATTACTGCAGTGCTGTAGATAGTACACACTGCTGGGAGTGGGGCTGGGGCTGGTGGGGTGGGGGGTGGTGGTGGCATGTGTGCATGTGGGGGGGGGGTGGTGGGGAGTGGGGTGCAGGGTGTGGAGGCTGGGATCGCTCTTCAATTTTTAAATGAAAAATGCCCTTAGAAGTCAGGCCACTGCTGTGGAGGGGGTTTCTCTCCATCAGACAATCTGCAGTTGCAGCTGTAGCCATACAGTAAAGGAAGGCCCCAAAGCCTGCCTGGAGTGCTGGTCCTCTGACATACTGATGCCCTCATAAGAACAGGATATGGCGCTCGACTCATCGATCGACATGTCTGATGCGCCACAGCGAAAAACCGCACCAACCTCTTCAGAAGACAAACACAGGACATGGCGGACAGAGTACCCTTCGTCGTCCAGTACTTCCCCAGAACAGAGAAGCTACGACATCTCCTCCGGAGCCTTCAACATGTCATTGATGAAGACGAACATCTCGCCAAGGCCATCCCCACACCTCCACTTCTTGCCTTCGAACAACCGCACAATCTCAAACAGACCATTGTCCGCAACGGACTACCCAGCCTTCAGGAGAACAGTGACCACGACACCACACAACCCTGCCACAGCAACCTCTGCAAGACATGCCGGATCATCGACATGGATGCCATCATCTCACGCGAGAACACCATCCACCAGGTACACGGTACATACACTTGCAACTCGGCCAATGTTGTCTACCTGTTACGCTGCAGGAAAGGATGTCCCGAGGCATGGTACATTGGGGAAACCATGCAGATGCTACGACAATGGATGAATGAACACCGCTTGACAATCACCAGGCAAGACTGTTCTCTTCCTGTTGGGGAGCACTTCAGCGGTCACGGGCATTCAGCCTCTGATCTCCGGGTAAGCGTTCTCCAAGGCGGCCTTCATGACACACGACAGCGCAGAGTCGCTGAGCAGAGACTGATAGCCAAGTTCCGCACACATGAGGATAGCCTCAACCGGGATCTTGGGTTCATGTCACACTATCTGTAACCCCCACAACTTGCCTGGATGTGCAAAATCTCACTAGCTGTCCTGTCTGGAGACAATACACATCTCTTTAACCTGTGCTTAATGCTCCCTCCACTCACATTGTCTGTACCTTTAAGATTTGATTAGCTGTAAAGACTCACAGTCCAATCATTATTCATGTAAATTGAGTTTATGTCTTTGTGCCCTGTTTGTGATCAGAACTCCCACCCACCTGACGAAGGAACAGCCTGTTCCGAAAGCTAGTGGCTTTTGCTACCAAATAAACCTGTTGGATTTTAACCTGGTGTTGTTAGACTTCTTCCTCTGGCATACTGTCAGGAGTCCATCTCCAGACAGCAGGCCACTAGCTCTTGATGCCATTAAGGGGTCAACCCTGTTAATTGGCTACCTCAACCCTATTCCACCTCCAGGAAAATGGTCCACGGGCATTTTGGTGTGCGCAAACCAGCAGAGGCGCTGGTGGCACTAATTTCTGCATTCGTCTGCCTCCCTCACCCACCCGGGTTTAAAAACCCAGCTCAGTGTTTCAGGTCAATGACCTTTCATCAGATTCTGATGTCTTCAAGTTAATTATTGCTGTAAATGTGTACATTTCCCTTTTCCAGTTAAACATGAAGTTTGAATGATAGCCGTCGGTGGCTTTTGTGATTGTCTGAACAAACATATGAATAATGAGCATTTAGAAATAAGATGGAAAGAATTCTTGGGGCTGAATTTTGCCACTTATCTGCAAATCCCACCGTTGGAGCTGAAGATGGGAGGTAATCTTGTTTTGGTGGGACCCTGCGGGGAGAATGTTACTGGCGGCAGTCAGTTAAACACAGCAGCCCAACCCCCGCAAGAACTGACCCAATCAGAGGGCTGGAAATTTGGCAATCACCCCTAGTGGTGGCCATTCTTGAGGCTGCAGCTTCAGAGAGAGGACACCTCAATGATGGCGTGCACTTGAAGGCAGCTGGGTAATGTCGGGGGATGGTGATGATCAGGGGACATGGGGGGATTGTGAGGGGCACTAGCGGGGGTCATTCCTGTGAAGGTTTCCTGTGATAGACCATCCAGAAAGAAGGTGCCCCTCATCGGAACCCACTGAAAGTCAAGCTGGTCACCCCACACAGAGGCTTACCCGATCTGGCCTACATGTGACTCCAGAGCCACAGCAATGTGGTTGACTCTCAACTGCCCTCAGGGCAACTAGGGATGGGCAATAAATGCTGGCCAGCCAGCGACGCCCATGTCCCACGAATGAATAAAAGAAAAGGCTGGGCTTCTTGGTATGGACAAAATACCCTCCGAGATAGGAAGTGGCCCTTAATTGTCCATGTAAGTAGCTCGATTGGCTACCCAGTGTGTGGCTGAGACTCCATGTTTCCCACCACTGGCAATGTGACACGGTGACCGCAAGATGTCAGACTCCATTCCTGATTCCTCCCAATCTCCTCCTACATTTCAGTCCATCACCAATTAGCTGCAAAAATCCTGCCCTTAGTTTCTATAGACTACGGTATTTAATTAAATGTTACAGAAAGCTGTAAAAAACATTAAATTGAAATATCATTACATTTTGTTTGCCAGGTGCAACTAGCAAAAATAACTGTATATGCTAATGAGTGATTATTCAGTCTTAACAGATAGGATAATACTGGGGATTTCCCACATGGTTCCAGCTGGTTAAATCCCACCAGGTTACTGCATCCAGCCATTCATCAGCACTTGGAGCCTGAGATTCTGTAATTCGGAGGGAATTAAGGTCAGGATCAGGTGGGGGTTAAAGTCTTTCAAAGTTCATTTGCCAACCTTAACCTACCTTCAACCTGCCCATTGCTTGGTGATGGATGGGAGGGAGGAGGCCTGGCAGTGGGGTGGCATCAGGAATGGAGTCTGAGATCTTGCTGCCGCCATGTCCCGTTGCCAATGGTGGGAAACATGGTGTCTCAGCCACCCACTGGGCAGCAATTCGAGCCACTTAAGTGACCAATTTAGGGCCACTTCTTGCCTCTGAGGGTATTTTGCCCGTGCCAAGAAGCCCAGCCTCTGCGTGGGGCGACTAGCAGGCCTCTCAGTGGGTTCCAATGACGGCTGGAATGTGAGGGGATGATCAACCCATTCTAGAGTCCTCCATTTGGGACTGAGGCATTGGATTCAAGCTGAGTTCCCTGAATGCATTGCGGGATCATGCACTCCAATTGGAGGAATCTGTTGGTGTCATGACCATGGCACTGTCCTGGGCTGGGGAACACATGGTCAGCATCCATGTGAGAGTGGTCAACCTCATGGTGATCCCCTATCGTTCAGTACATGGAGAAGCCGTGAGACATCATGCAAGATGTCCTGTGCAGTGGCAATCGCTCCATTGCAGTAGTGAGGGAGAAGATAAGGTGACTGAACAGAACTATGTTGATGGTGGGAGGTCGGTGGCTAGAGTGGACGGTAGCTGAATCCCAGCCCCATAGCCCCAGGGGCACCACTCCAAGGGTTTGGTTTGATTTGATTTATCATTGTCACATGTATCGGGATGCAGTGGAAAGTATTGTTTCTTGCGCACTATACAGACAAAACATACCGTTCATAGAGTACATAGAGAGAGAAGGAAAGGAGAGGGTGTAGAATGTAGTGTTACTGTTATAACTAGGGTGTAGAGAAAGATCAACTTAATATAAGGTAGGTCCATTAAAACGTCTGGTGGCAGCAGGGAAGAAGCTGATGTTGAGTCGGTTGGTACGTGACGTCAGACTTTTGTATGTTTTTCCCGACGGAAGAAGGTGGAAGAGAGAATGTCCGGGGTGCATGGGGTCCTTAATTATGCTGGCTGCTTTGCCGAGGCAGCGGGAAGTGTAGACAGAATCAATGGATGGGAGGCTGGTTTGCGCGATGGATTGGGCTACATTCACAACCAGCATTCAGAGGAAGAGGGTGAGGATTCAATGCTTTTTGGAGGGAATCTCACTGTCTTCGGATTCCCCAGCCCGTCAGCCAGATGCCCCATCTGCCAGCTGCATTCAGTTGAGGGTGGCTGCCCCTGCAGGTCCCTGTCTGATGAGGCATGACGCAGTCACACCGTCAAGAGTGTGAGTAGCTGCCTCCACCTTCTCCATGGTGACAAAGGGAACACCACAACCTCCTGAGAGAAAATAATTCTCCTCATCCCTGCACCTGGGGGAGTGCTGAGACTGAAATCTTGTCACCCCCTGTACCTGCGCTGCAGCACCTGCGTCAAAGGAGATGAAGTGTTCCACTTGTCTGTTACCTGATGGATGTAGCTGTGTGCTGCAGACTGTCCGATTCCACACAAATTAGATGTAGAACTTTGGAAGGAACTGGTTACACAGTAATTGATGGCCGCAGTCACTGGGAGTGTCGGCCTCTGGTTTAACCCTTGGCTGAAGGGCTGCTCACAAAAGTTTGCGAAGCTCTGTCACCACGTCTCGAGTCAGACACATCAATTTTACCACCACGCCCGCCCCAGAATCCAGGGCAGGCATGGCTCGCAGAACGGAATTCTGCATTGGCCTCGGGTGAGATTTTACGAGCCTCGCCCGAGTGAGGTCATAAAATACCAATGATCCTCTGCCGACATTGCTTCTTGGTCATATCAAGTTCATATGGTCATGTATCCTGTTCCTGCATCGTTTCTTGAATAGTTCCTCGGCACCCCATGCCTCCTTCTCGCAGGCACTCGACGTTGTGGTACCTCTCTGCCTTGACGTTGTGCATGTGATGAGTGAGGGAGTTCAGGCTGCTGCTCCTGTGCCTCTGTGCACCCCAAGAGGCTGCTCAACTGCAAAATTCAAAAGTGCTTTTTTGAAAAGAATCATTGGGTGCAATCTTACCGGCCGTTCACACCACGCTCCCGCTGCAGTGAGATCAGAGAATTTGGTGCCCAGCCAAATCTCAGTTCACTGCAGCGGGATGGGAAAATCCCTCCGGCGTGAACTGCCGTAACATTCCGGTCATAAAATAGAATCCTTACAGAGCAGAAAGAGGCCATTTGGCTCATCGAGCCTGGGCCGACTCTCTGACAGAGTATCTTACCCAGGCCCTCTCCCCCACCCTGTCCCCGTAACCCCACACATTTGCCATGGCTAATCCATCAAATCTACACATCTTGGGACACTCAGAGGCATTTTTTATTATAGCCAATCCACCCACCTACTTTTGGACTTGGGAGACTGAGCTTGCAGGCACAAGGCTCCTTCTTGCTGCTATTCAGATGTGCTGGGTGTGGCTTTAGGGGAATCGCCCTCCACTCTCTGACAGACACTCAGTTTGCTGCGGCCGCATCCGGTGGTTTAAAAGCTGGAGAAAAACAAATTTGCTGCACTTTACTCACATCACTTCCTCATCCCAGCCTGGCGAATTTCTTCATTCCTCAACAGAGGAGAAGTGTGTATATTCAGTCTGCTAAACACCCAGGTCCTGATCAGAATGGCAGGGATTCGGTAAAGCGATTTTCACTCCCCTCTTATACTGGGGAAGCTGACATCAGAGGGGGCAGACGTACATTTTGCACCGGAGTTGATCCCGACCTGTGTGAGCGGTATACAAAAGTGTTGCACTTTCAGGAATGCAGAGCAAAATTGGATTTTCTCCAAAACATTCAACATCTGGCCTTTAGTGAACAGAAAGGAGTCTCTGCAGCCAGATGTAAATTCATCTCGATGTTTCTATTTATGAAGCAGATTATATTAGGGAACTGATGCTCCTGCTTAACAGTGAATAAGTTATTCCACAAGAGTTCAAAGGCATTTATTGGCTTTCATAGGAATTAAGCATACAGTGATAGCTATTATCGTCAACAACTACACAAAACATTCCTCAGGGGAATGTCTTGGCCCAACCATTTCAGCTGCTTCATCAATGATCTTTCTACCATCATAAGGTTAGAAGTGGGATGTTCGCTGATGACTGCACAATGTTCAGCAACATTCACGTTTCCATAGATACCAAAGTCATCCATGTCCAAGTGCAGCAAGATCTGGACAATATCAAGACTTGGGCTGACAAGTGGCAAGTAACATTTGTGCCACACAGGTGCCAGACCTTGGCCATCTCCAATAAGAGAGAATCAAACCAATGCCCCTTGACGTTCAAGGGTATTGCCATTGTTGAATTTTCCACTATCAATATCTTGGAGGTTACCATTGACCAGAAACGGAACTGGATTTGCCATATCAATACTGTAGCTGCAAGAATAATGTGGAGATGCCGGCGTTGGACTGGGGTAAACACAGTAAGAAGTGTCACAACACCAGGTTAAAGTCCAACAGGTTTATTTGGTAGCAAACGCCACTAGCTTTCGGAGCGCTGCTCCTTCGTCAGGTGAGTGGAAGATCTCCCAACAACTCTCACCCCATCCACCATCCTAAACATTCATTCCCTCCACCATTGATGCACAGTGGCAGCAGTGTGAACCACCTACAAGATGCACTGCAGGAACACACCAAGGCTCCTTAGACAGCACCGTCCAAAACCACAACCACTACCATCTAGTAGGACAAAGGCAGCAGACAAATGGGAACATCACCACTTGGAAGTTCTCTTCCAAGCTACTCACTATCCTGACTTAGAACTATATTACCGTTCCTTCCCTGACGATACATCTCCAAATCTGGTCCCAGGCTACAGTGCTGAAGTAACAGTGTTTGACCAAGAGACGCATGCACTGTTTATGTAATGTTTATTATTTTGCTGGGTCAAAATTCAGAGAAAAGTCCATATTTTCCTTAAAATAAAAATGGTTGGTAATGTGCCTCTTTCACAAGGTTTAGTGCCAGCCGCAAATGGCTCCATTTATTTTGGTCGTGACATGCCGGTTACACCAGTACCTGAAGTAGTACAAGCATGCACCTGTTTTTCAAAAATGGGGACCCCTTCTGTTTATGAAATGATATTAGAGCTATCACAGAATCCCACAGAAGACCATTCGGCCCATCAAGTCTGCAGCGACAACAATCCCACCCTATCCCACTAACCCCGGCACTAAGGGACAATTTACCACGGCCAATCTACCTAACCCGCATACCTTTGGACTGTGGGAGGAAACCGGAGCACCCGGAGGAAACCCACTCAGACACGGGGAGAACGTACAAATTCCACAGACAGTCTCCCAAGGCCAGAATTGAACTTGGGTCTCTGGTACTGCGAGGCAGCAGTGCTAACCACTGTGCCACTATGCCTTCCACAATTGTTCTAATCTACTTAATAGATACCACCAACAATCGTGATGATGAATACTGGGACTAAATTAAATGCCTATAATAAATTCAAATGCTCTTGAAAGGAGAGATATGATCAGCCATTTACATCATAGTTATTAGAATAATGAATACTAATTCATCATTAATGTTCAAAGACAAGACTTCACAGTTCATTCTATTAAAAAGATATGGGTAACTCAACATGAGGGAGTCAACTGCTGCTCAAAATCAGGTTGAGAGTCTAAAGGAATCATTGTAACTAAACTTTCCCATTGGAAAATCCACAGGATTGGGTGGAATGCTGAAAAATATTATTCTCACATATAGTGACTTGATGGCACGTTAGCACAATGGTTAACACTGCTGCTTCACAGCGCCAGAGACCTGGCTTTGATTCCTGGCTTGGGTCACAGTCTATGTGGAGTTCTCCCCATGTCTGCATGGATTTCCTCCAGGTCCTCCAGTTTCCTCTCACAGTCTGAAAGACGTGCTATTTAGGTGCATTGATCCGAACAGGCGCCGGAGTGTGGTGACGAGGGAAATTTCACAGTAACTTCATTGCAATGTTAATGTAAGCCTTATTTGTGACTAATAGATAAACTTTAAACTTTTGAATGCTGAAAAATATTACTCTTACATATAGTGAGTGACCTGGCAGACAATAATACATTTTATTTTTTCATGTGGCAATTTAAAAAACAGCTTGTCATAAAAAATTATCAATGGAACACAATTTTGCAAATTAATAAAAATGTCAGAAAAGCTCTCAGAGACAAACACAGTGCAACAAAACAGAAACAACCAGCGCTAAAAAGAGGATGCGGATATTACAGCCAAAATTGAAGCGCAAAATGCTCTCATGTTTAAAAGCTTTGCTTTTTGTTCATTCTTTCACTGGGTTTTGAAGTCATAAAATCCTATCCTAGTGCAAAAGCTGGAATATATTTGAATAAATGTGCCTGTATCCTGGAACCTAGATCTTGGGAGTGATTCTCCGACCTCATTGCATCGTTAGTAGATTGCGCCGGTCTCGGAGTATAGTGTGTGAGCCTAAAAATCCGTTTCATACCCAACGCCAAGCGGTTTGCGGGACTCCCAGCCCCTTCCTGATGGAGTGAACCGGATCACATCCAGAAAGGGCACAGGTCCGATTAGCGTATTTAAGAAAGCATTTAAATATGCATAGTTCATTCAAATCCCAGCACACGGGATTCACCAGCCTTCCGACCCGGCACAATAACAGCGAGAACTGCTACTGGTCTCCAGTAGTGGAGACCGGGCAAAGTGGCCAAACTAGGAAACCACTGAAGCTCCCAGGGTGTTGGGGGTATGGCCAGGCAGTGCCTATTAGGTGGCGTCCACTAGCCAGCCCAGCCGGTGCCAGGCAGTGCCAAAGGGGTAGTGCCTGAGTGGGAGCCTTGACGGGGAGGCTATGCAGGGGGGAGGTCTGATGGGGGGATGCAGTCGTGTAGGGGTTGAACATGATGGTGGCCTTGATGGAGGGGGGGCATGTGGGGGGTTTTAATGGAGGGGAGCATGACATAAAATCATAGAATCCCTACCGTGCAGAAAGAGGCCAGTCGGCCCATCGAGCCTGCGCCAACAGCAATCCCACCCAGGCCCTATCCTCATGTATTTACCCAGCTAATCCCCCTGACACTAAGGAGCAATTTAGCAATCAACCTAACCCGCACATCTTTGGACTCTGAGAGGAAACCGGTGCACCCGGAGGAAACCCACGCAGACACGGGGAGAACGTGAAAACTTCACACAGACAGTCACCCGAGGCCGGAATTGAACCCGGGTCCCTGGCGCTGTGAGGCAGCAGTGCTAACCACCATGCCACTTTGTCGCCTATGTGGGGGTCTTGATGGGCGGCATGTCGGGGGAACCGTTGGGAGGGCCCTAATGCCGGTGACCCATTGAAGAGGGGGGTGGGGTAACACGCTGCCAATGAGGGGTGGTGGGGGGGGGTCCCGACAACTGTGGGGGAAGGGTGGGGGTGTCACAGTGCACTGTGAGATAGGTGTGCCCTTGCGAAACAGCGCCCAAGTACTCAGAAGCTAGGCTCACTGTCTTGTTTAGGCACACCTGCCCCCACCAGTACCAGCATACAACTCTCAATCCTCCATAAAGGCGACTGAATGTGGGAGGGTTGCGATGCGGAAGCGCGCCTGAGAGACTGGCATGGATCATCCCGTTATTCTCGCTGTTACGACACTTTGAAATTTTTGGGGATAATTTCGCCCAGTATAAACTACGCACCTGTATGGATGACCCACTGTCACATTTACATGGAAATCAACTGTTTCTATGCGGCTTCCTTTATTTGATGTCCCAATATACAGCTGAGCAGGTAAATGTGGAAATGATGGATTCGCAGTTCAAATCCTCCAAGGCAAAGTACAGCCATGGTTCACATGAGCACATTTTTAATTTAAGTGTTTAATTAAGCTTTAAAAAAAAATCAGCTAACAGGCCAGTAAAGAATTAAGCGAGGTTATTTACCATAAAGATTTTTTTTTATTTTTATGGTTTGCAAAGCAGTTTGCAGGTGCCTTATTAATATTCTGTGTGGCTTAAAACAGATGATTTGCTGTTTGTTCGGCCAGTTACACATTAAACTTTAATAGCTTCTAAAATCCAATCAATCATTTATGATTCGGCAATTATAAATAAAACCAGACAGCTGAACAGAGAAATAGCTTTTTAGAGCAACTTTCTCTTATACATAAAAAAGGAGTACTGTATCATAGGTGCTGCCCCAAATCCCCGAGGATATTAGGGCCTAATTATAATGTGAATTTTATTATTCTTAATGACCTGTGCTATCTGATGAGATCATTTTAAAATCCTGTTTTTTGTTTATTTAAAAAGCACTGTACCATTTTATTGAAAGCCCCTATTGAGGGGATTTTTGTTCTATTTTGTAGTTAACGTCTAGATCGTAAATCATTCACTGTACCTTGCCATCACATTAAAGCTGAACGCAAGATTCTTTTTTTTAATGCTTCAGTGCTGATTTTCTTGAGGGCCACAGGAATAAATGAAGCATATGGCAGGAAAATAACACTTTGTCTGATATCAGTGCTGTGTGCATACATTTTATTTTGGACCTGATATGCATTTGCTGGAGATTACTTATATGGTTGCTAAGGCTTCCTGGTGATTGCTGTGATGATGATCCAAGATATAAAAGCTACAGGTTTTAAAGATTGCATATGGGGAGGTGATGGCCTAGTGGTATTATCGCTAGACTATTAATCCAGGAAACTCAGCTAATGTTCTGGGGGCTGGGGTTCGAATCCCACCACAGCAAATGGTGGATTTTGAATTTAATTTTTTTTTAAATGGAATTAAAAATCTACGCATGACCATGAAATCATTATCGTTTTCAGAAAAACCCATCTGGTTCACTAAAGTCCTTTAGGGAAGGAAATCTGCCATCCTGACCTGGTCTGGCCTACATGTGACTCCAGACCCACAGCAATGTCCTCTGAAATGCCACTCAGATCAAGTGAGATCAGGGATGGGCAATAAATGCTTGCCCAGCTATGCCCAGATCCCATGAATGAAAAAAATAAGCTACAATATTGTAAGCAAACATTTTTGAGACCTTTAGTGAATCTATTTCTGTCAGCAGATAGTCATAAAGTTGGCAGTGCCATGAAGCAAATTATGTAGCACCACTGTGGCACTAATGGAATACAAGGACATCAAATTCTTCAGAATTTCAGTAATGTAGGTAAATTACTGATGCGCGACAATCAAGCACGAGGTACAAGGCTTCAGCGATTGAAGGCTTTTATTGACAAACAATGGAACTATCTAACACGAGTACACCAATCCAGACTGGAGGGGTCCCGCCTGAGCAGAGGGTCTTATACCTCTCCCCAGGAGGCGGGGCCCGACCGGGATGTGCCATAACAGCATCCACCACAGGTATATTAATCCCACAGTGTAAACACCCTAACCCAACAACAACATTATAACAACCCCCACAGTGGCAACACCCTAACCCAACAGTAACATTGGAATAACCCCACAGTGGTAACCAACGATGGTTCACCACATTCACCCCTCC
This sequence comes from Mustelus asterias, assembly GCF_964213995.1. Classification (NCBI taxonomy): domain Eukaryota; kingdom Metazoa; phylum Chordata; class Chondrichthyes; order Carcharhiniformes; family Triakidae; genus Mustelus; species Mustelus asterias. Next base: position 75,804,598 of record NC_135812.1, on the reverse strand, counting down.
TTTGAAAACAAAGGCCGGCGGGGTGCGAAAACAGATTACATGTATACAAAATTTACAAGTCCAGACGGTCTGGAGGACCGCACCGTCGCTGTGATCTCCTCAACACCGGTTGCGACACCGGAGCAGGTGCTTGCGGTGGCGTTCTCTCCAAAACAGCGTCCGGCTGTCCCCTCGAGGACTCACGGGCCGGTTGACCCTGGTGAAGCAGTGGTGCAGGGGACCCTGGTACCTTCTGTGGTGGCGCCGATCTCCGAGTCTCAGGCAAGCTGTACATGGGAGTATAACTGTTATGCACTGGTCCCGGTGCTGACCGCGCCACGTCTGGGGAAGAAAGAAGTGAAAGGGGGTTCGTGACAGGGGGTATAGGAGCGACAGGAGTTGCTACGTCCCCTGCGGGCGCCAGGTCTCGAATCGAGACTGTGACCGCTCGCCCGTCAGGATATGCCACATAGGCATACTGAGGGTTGGCGTGGAGGAGTTGGACCGGTTCGACCAAGGGGTCGGACTTGCGGGCCCTCACATGTCGCCGCAGAAGGACGGGTCCTGGGTACGTCAACCAGGCTGGTAAGGAGATCCCCGAGGACGATTTCCGAGGGAATGAGAACATCCTCTCGTGGGGAGTAGCATTGGTTGCCGTACACAGGAGGGAGCGAATGGAATGAAGCGCATTTGGAAGGACCTCCTGCCACCGGGAGACTGGAAGGCCCCTGGACTTCAGCGCCAATAGGACAGCCTTCCAGACTGTAGCATTCTCTCTCTCCACCTGTCCGTTACCCCTAGGGTTGTAGCTCGTGGTTCTACTAGAGGCAATCCCGTATGAGAGCAGGAACTGCCTCAAGTCGTTACTCATGAACGACGAGCCCCTGTCGCTATGTATGTAGCAGGGGTACCCGAACAGGGTAAAAAGATCACTGAATGCCTTAATCACTGTGGCAGTCGACGTGTCCGCACAGGGGACAACAAACGGGAACCGGGAGTATTCATCTATGATATTGAGAAAATACACATTCCGGTCCGTTGAGGGAAGGGGGCCCTTAAAATCCACACTCAGCCTCTCGAAGGGGCGAGTGGCCTTGACCAATTGTGCCCGGTCAGGTCGATAAAAGTGCGGTTTGCATTCCGCGCAAATCCGACAGCTTCTCGTTACAGACCTGACATCCTCCCCCGAGTAGGGCAGGTTACGGGCTTTTATGAAGTGGTAGAGCCGAGTGACCCCAGGATGGCACAGGTCATTATGGAGTGCGTTCAAGCGGTCCTCCTGCATGATAGCGCATGTTCCGCGCGAGAGGGCATCCGAGGGCTCATTGAGTTTCCCTGGACGATACATAATATCGTAATTATAGGTGGAGAGCTCAATTCTCCACCGCAAGATCTTATCATTCTTGATCTTGCCCCTCTGCGTATTACTGAACATAAACGCCACGGATCGTTGATCCGTGATCAGGGTGAACCGCTTCCCCGCCAGGTAATGGCGCCAGTGTCTGATGGCCTCCACAATGGCCTGAGCCTCCTTCTCCACCGCTGAATGCCGAATTTCGGGACCTTGAAGGGTGCGGGAAAAAAACGCGACGGGCCTGCCTGCCTGGTTTAGTGTGGCGGCCAGGGCGAAATCCGATGCATCACTTTCCACCTGAAAAGGGATGGATTCATCCACCGCGTGCATCGTGGCTTTCGCAATGTCGCTTTTCAAAGCCTTGAAGGCCAATTGGGCCTCCGGCGTGAGTGGGAAAGTCGTGGACTTGATGAGCGGACGGGCTTTGTCCGCGTAGTTGGGGACCCACTGCGCATAATAAGAAAAGAAGCCGAGGCATCTCCTCAGTGCTTTTGCGCTAGCGGGCAAGGGAAGTTCAGTAAGGGGGCGCATACGGTCTGGATCAGGGCAGATGACCCCGTTTTCCACCACGTATCCAAGGATAGCTAACCTGCGCATACGGAATACACACTTCTCCCTGTTATAGGTCAGATTCAGGCGAGATGCAGTGCGCAGAAAGTTCTGGAGGTTCGTGTCATGGTCCTGCTGGTCATGGCCGCAGATGGTGACGTTATCCAGGTACGGGAAGGTAGCCCGCAACCCGTTCTGGTCCACCATTCGGTCCATAGCACGCTGGAAGACCAAGACCCCATTGGTGACACCAAATGGAACCCTAAGAAACTGATATAGACGACTATCCGCCTCAAAAGCCGTGTATTGTCGGTCCTCTGGGCGGATGGGGAGTTGGTGGTAGGCGGACTTAAGGTCTATGGTGGAGAACACCCGGTACTGCGCAATCTGATTGACCATATCAGATATGCGCGGGAGAGGATACGCATCCAGCTGCGTATAACGGTTAATGGTCTGACTGTAGTCGATGACCATCCGGGGTTTGTTCCCGCTCTTAACCACCACGACCTGCGCTCTCCACGGACTAGCACTGTGCTGTATGATCCCTTCTTTGAGGAGCCGCTGAACCTCAGATCTGATAAAGATCCGGTCTTCAGCGCTGTAACGCCTACTTTTAGTAGCGATGGGCTTGCAGCCTGGTACCAGATTCTTAAATAAAGAAGGTGTGGTGATCTTTAGTGTGGAAAGATTGCATGCGGGGCGCTTTGGGCAATTTGGAGGCTGCGGCTGATTCCCTACTGCCAGCGAAGGGAGTGGCCCACCGTACTGTAGGATCACACTCTTCATGTGGACCATAAAGTTTAGTCCGAGGAGAATTCGCGCGCAAAGGTGCGGTAACACAAGGAGCCTGTATCGCTCGTAAATTGTGCCCTGCACCTCTAGGGTTACCATACAATGTCCTTGGATCGGTACAGACCGGGACCGTGATGCCATAGAAATTGTCTGTTTGGCAGGTAGAACCCGGAGTCCACACCTTTTTGCAGTGTCAGGGTGAATAAAACTCTCGGTGCTCCCACTGTCAAACAGACAATACACAGTACGACCATTTACCTTGATGTTCATCATCGAACAGTCAAGCCTGTGATGCTTTGTCTGGTCCAGAGAGATCGACGCCACCGTTGGCCCTTGGGCGTCACTGCATGCAGCCGAGGTTGATACTGAGGACCCCTGCTGGTCGCTCCTGGTCGTCGTCGACCACGATGGCCGCCCCCATGAATCGCACGTGGGTGAGGGCGCCAAGCGTAGCGACTCCTGGTGGTCATCCTCCTCCTCCGTCAGCCACGATGGCGCCGTCCTGGATTCGCACGTGGTCGGGCCTCGCGGGTACTGCGACGCCGAAGGAGATTGTCTCCGCTCTGGAGGGTCACAGGCTGCACTGCCGTTCTTGGGCTTCGATCTGCAGACTTTAGCGTAGTGCCCCTTTTTACCACACTGACTGCAGATCACCGTTTTAGCTGGACACTGTTGCCGTGGATGCTTGGTTCCTCCGCAAAAATAGCACCGCTGGCCGCCTGGAGCTGCCGCCGTCGTCGGGTCGATATGGGAGCGCGAGCCCGTGGGGCGAGGAGGGATTTGTGCTTGCTCCTGCCACGTTGTCTCCACGTGGTCTTCGGGGTACAGCGCCAAGCTTTTCGACGCTGCCTCCAGCATCTCAGCCATCTCCATCGCTTGGGTCAAGTTGAGGTTCCCTTTCTCCAATAGCTTAAGCCGGATGTACGAGGACCCTACCCCTGCTACAAACGCATCTCGGGCGAGGTCGTACATGTACTGCTCAGCCGACACAGCTTTGCAGTCGCAGCCCCTGGCAAGCTGCAAGAGCTCATTGGCGTAGTCCTCCATGGTTTCGCCCGACTGCCGACGTCGTGTAGCGAGGAGGTAACGAGCGTGAATCTCGTTGGGTGGTCTCGTGTATCGTTTTTTAAAGAGCTCGATGGCCCTCGGGTAAGTGGTGGCCGCACGAATCGCGAGGTAGACCGTGTCGCTTACCCTCGCGTGGAGGACCTGGAGTCTGTCGTCGTCCGTAGTAACTGCTGCAGAGGCCGCCAGGTAGTCCTCGAAACACTTCAGCCAGTGGTCGAAGGTGTTAGAGGCACCGACCGCACGTGGGTCCAGCGTCAGACGCTCTGGTTCCAGCATTTGCTCCATACTCTCTTTACTGTCGAGAGTTTTATGTTTGTCAATAAAATTGATGCGCGACAATCAAGCACGAGGTACAAGGCTTCAGCGATTGAAGGCTTTTATTGACAAACAATGGAACTATCTAACACGAGTACACCATTCCAGACTGGAGGGGTCCCGCCTGAGCAGAGGGTCTTATACCTCTCCCCAGGAGGCGGGGCCCGACCGGGATGTGCCATAACAGCATCCACCACAGGTATATTAATCCCACAGTGTAAACACCCTAACCCAACAACAACATTATAACAACCCCCACAGTGGCAACACCCTAACCCAACAGTAACATTGGAATAACCCCACAGTGGTAACCAACGATGGTTCACTACAATTACTTAAGGATATTCTGCCTGGGGGCCATTTGAGCAACAAATCACATTCATAAAACACCTTAGTAAAACTTCCCAAGGTGCAACACGGCAGATTCATTAAGCAAAATATCATACTGAGCCACATAAGCAGATATTAGGACTGATGACCAAAGCTTGGTCAAAGAGATAGTTTTTAAAGAGCATCCTGTAACTGGAGAATGAGGTAAAGAGGCTGAGAGTTTTAGGGTGGAGAATGGAGATTTGGGCCCCGGCAGCCTAAGGTACAGCCAAGATGGAGTGAGGAAAATTAGGGATGCTCAAGAGGCTAGCGTTGGAGGAGCGCAGAAAGCTCAGAGTGTTTTGGGGCTGGAGGATGTTACAGAGTCAGGGAGGGGGCGAAGCCAAGGAGGGATTTGAAATCAAGGATAAGTATTTTGTACACAACCCGGATCAAAGGATATTTTTCTCCATCATGAAAGCAAAATCCTGATGCCAGGAGCAAACAGGACATGGCTTGAGGTGGCTGAGCCCATCGACAGCACCACCACATTGAAATAACGGCAGAAAATGTATAATTGGTTCACCAGGAGGGGAAAAGTAAAGATAAACTTTTAATGTAGAAGTGAAGTTGTTTGTTTGTGCCCTGTTTCCTGTCACTCACTGTTTTTTAGTTAACGTGTTATAAGCACTGCTTCATATTACCTTGAATAGAAAGAGAAACATCAGCATCCTCCTCCTAGTCCCACACTATCGTTCTTCATAACCACACTTGTTTTCTTAATTCCTCCACTTACTGCTTGGCACCATGGCACCACATGTTACCAGCTCATTCCCATGCTTGGCACCATGGTGCCACATGCTACCAGCTCTTACCATGCTTGGCACCATGGCACCACATGTTACCAGCTCATTAGCACGCTTGGCACCATGGCACCACATGTTACCAGCTCATTAGCACGCTTGGCACCATGGCACCACATGTTACCAGCTCATTAGTACGCTTGGCACCATGGTGCCACATGTTACCAGCTCATTCCCACGCTTGGCACTATGGTGCCACATGCTACCAGCTCTTACCATGCTTGGCACCATGGCACCACATGTTACCAGCTCATTAGCACGCTTGGCACCATGGTGCCACATGTGACCAGTTCCTTCCCAGGCAGACTGAACAAAAACCCCTGACTCCTGCTTGCGATGTTCCTGCCATCACTGACATGGCACAGAAACACAAACTCATTCACATGAAATCAAACATTTAAATAAACATAAAAACTGTATAGCCAAAGCTTCCAGGGGGCATAAAGCAATTTAAAAACTTAATAGAGTTCATCAGAATCGGTTACAATTAAAATCCTGCCTAGTGACCTATAAAATCCACAGGTCTTCTGTGAGACTGGGTTTGATCTGTCCCTTTAACAGCGCTGCTGCATTTATGACTCAGGCAACACCATACAGCCTTTCCTTTCTATCCCAGTACCTGACAGAAAGCTTCAACACACACCTGAAACCCTTCGCTGTTAATTAGGTTCCACGGGAAGGCCATGGTGTGACCGCAGCAGAGAACACGCATAGAATTTGTAACAGAGAAACAGGCCATTCGGCCCAACTGGTCTATGCTGCAATTGATGATCTGCACCCCACTCTGCTCCATCCAGTGCTGTTGGAATAGTGACAGTGGAGGAATATTAACCCTTTGCTGCTTTCATCGTTCAGTAAATGGTCCAACAGAAAGACTGATTGTGCTGACACGCAATGATTAGCAAAATCTGAGTCAGTGACTTGAGAATTCAGAGCCAAGCTTAGAAGTCTGGGTGAGAATGTTAGCAGAGTCTTAATGACTTCCTTAGAGAATTTTTCAAAAATGTCACTTTAGTTCATCACAGTGTTTCCATGCCAGAATGGGAAGGAATAACTCAGCAACATAAACTGAGGGGGTCATGACCGGGAAAACCCGAATTTGAGTTTTGTCTTGAATAGGAGCTTCAACATGGAACATGAAAATCATCAGAATCTGACGTTTGACACCTAACTCACGGGTCTTTGATACTGTGCAACAGACGTAAAGGTAGGATTATCTTACCAGCCTCCTCTGTGGGATGCTTCGAACCCCTGTGGATGCAGACATCGAAACTAATCCTCCATCCTGTCATCGCCAGGGTAAACTCACATACTTCACTGTGTCAAGTTGCTTCATTTACATAAGAAGTGATTACACACGCATAACTTCCTGTAAAAACTGAAAGATGATTTAAATAATTTTATACAGAAATTAAAACTGTGCATCCGGAATAGCTAACTCACAGGAAGAAGAATTGTACCGGAGGCATTAACTCTGAACTTGATTCCAACAACAACAACTTATAGCACCTCTAACATAATGAAATGTGGAGCGTTAGAAAATAATGCTCACAGGAGCATCATAAAATAAAAATTGACAGCGAACCACATAAGGAGATCTTAAATTAAATGACCAAAATCTCAGTCAAAGATGTACAGATGCCGGTGTTTGCACTGGGGTGGGCACAGTAAGAAGTCTCACAACACTAAGTTAAAGTCCAACAGGTTTGTTTGGAATCACGAGCTTTTGGAGCGCCGCTCCTTCATCAGGTGAGTGGGTGATGAAGGAGCAGCGCTCTGAAAGCACATGATTCCGAATAAACTTTAACCTGGTGTTATGAGACTTCTTACTCAGTCAAAGAAGCAGATTTTAAGGAACCTTTGAAGATAGGAGAGAGAGAGAAAGGCGGAGAAATTTCAGGAGGAAATTCCAGAGCTTGGGAAGTAGGAGACTCAGGGCACGGCCCGCAGTGCTGCAAAAATAATAATTGGGGATGGACAAGAGACCAGAATCCGAGGAGCGTGGATATTTCAGAAGGTTGTGGGATTGGAGATAAGGAGAGGCAAGAGGAGGAAGAGGTTTGAAAACAAGGATGAGAATTTTAAAATCAATATGTGGCTTGACCGGAAGCTAGTGTAGGTCAGTGAACACAGGGGTGCGAGGGGAATGGGGCTTTGCTGCACATTAAGACACAGGCAGCAATGTTTTGGATGACCTCAAGTTTGCAGAGGGTAGAATGTGGGAAAGCAGCCCGGAGTGCGTTGGAATAGACAAGTCTGCGAACAGACTGGCGTCGTGTCAGACTGTTATCTCTGACGGGGAGAGGGACAGGGTCAGTAGCTAGGGAACGGAATTTCGAGCCAGGACTGAAAACAATGGTTTCATTCTTCCTAATATTTAATTGGAAGAAAATTTCTTCTCATCTGGTACCGGGTGTCAGGTAAACAGCGCGAGAATTTAGCAACAGTGGAGGTTGCCAAGAGCTGTGTGTGTCACCAGGGTTCATGTGAAAACTAAAGCTGTGATTCATGGATCCCCTGCAGTGCATTCCCTACATAGGGAATGTAGGGAATTCCCTATGTAGGGAATGCACATAGCCCATGGCCCATCGAGCGTGGACCAACAACAACCCTACCCAGGCCCTATCCCCTGAACCCCACATATTTACCCTGCTAGTTCACCAGACACTAAAGGGAAATTTAGCATGGCCAATCAATCTAATTCACACATCTGTGCTTTTGAATGGTGTTGCCAAGGGGAAGCATGTAGCATTTATACATGTGATGAACTAAAAGCTTCATTGTAGTTTCTGGATATCCAGTGCAGTCGTGAATTGTCCAGAACTGAAAGGTCTGTTGTTTGATTATGATATTTGTGCTGATCTGAGCCAAGGCAGCAGATGGGGTGCTAAATATGCCTTCAGCACCACAAAGATGCAATCATCCTTCAACTAACACTACCGGGACTCAAACTAAGTGTTTATTTATCCCAATTATTGTTTGCAAATTGGTTTCTGTGTTTGTGTATGTGATGATACATTTGCTGTGTCAGACCTATCCTCTCTTGGTAGGAGGTCCTGGAATGTGCCACTGGCATCAGCAGACACTCATTGCTAAGTCAATAATGCCTGCGTTGGCTTGGCCACCTTCATCGGTCGGTTGATGGCCACGTGCCCAAGGACCTTCTGTGCAGTGAACGGGTCACTGGGTCACGACCTCCTGAGCGTCCATTCACCTCCAGTACAAGGACACCTGCAAGTGAGATATGAAGATGGCCGACACTGTGACCTCTGCAAGCCGACTGTTTGGAGGGAAGAGGCAAGCAGAAGTGAGAAGCTCAGCTTAGCCGAGAAGAGGGCCCAGAGAAATCAGGGACCAGTGAATTGCGCACAGCCTACTGTCTTCCTCTGAGGCAGAGACAGCCATGTCAGAGTGGGGCTCCTCCGACACGCCAGGTGATGCTTAACACAGAGTTGGCCACCACAGCACGAACCATCACCACCAATAACAAGAACTACACTTCAGACAATATTCCATTGGATGTGAAGCATTTTGGGTGAAGGATGTGATAAGCGACACGATTTTTTCTGATTGTTATTCATGAGTGAACACCAGCCAGCAGTCAGATTGGCCTCAGCACTGATGTTCCCCAGGATTGAAAGATCTATCAACATTCACAAGATTCAGAACTAAATAATGGGCACTTGTCCGACAAATACTGCTCTGGGAGTTCAATAATAACAATAATAAAAATGTCCATTCTCCGTTCCAACAAATTGTCCTTTAAAAGCTGTACCAGTGGCAAATGAAAAGCGGGTTTATTCTGCCAGTTTACTTAAGAAGGGATTTTCCAGCCCTTCCCGCAGGTGGGATCTTCCGGTCTTGCTCAAGATGACACCCTCCCCCCCCCTCCCCTCCACTCCCGCGGCAGGATGGGTACACCACGCAAAACACTGTTGACATCGGCAGGAGCAGAAGATCCCACTGGCGGCCAATGGCGATCTGCCTCTACCACCAGAAAAGATGGTGCGGGGGAGCTGGAAAAATCCCGCTCTCAGTTTAAACGATATTCCGTATTTTCCTTGTGCATCAGTCACATTTTGATGCAAAGAGACCATTCATGGAACGGGATTAATCATATGAAAGCTTAGCAGGTTTACAGTCAAGTCTATTTTATGTCTGTTCTGTATATTGCTCCTGCCTATTGTAATTACTTTTCCCTGTGCTGACTGGTAGATTCTGCGGGCGAGATTTTCCAGCCGTGTTTGCCCCAAAACCGGAAAATCCCGCCCGAGGCCAACGGACCTTTGCATTGTCCGAGTCCCGCCGGAAAACTCCCCCCTGCATTTTTTAGGGTGGTCACTATGCTTTTTGATTAAGTCCATTTATCCATTTGCTGATCATTTAATTCAGCCATTTTAACAGGGGAGCAGTTGTTTCTCCCGGTAGGATGTTTGAGGCAGTATGAATCCCTGGCAGATGCAATCGGTAATATCAAGGTGGAGGTTCAGGGGGTGACACCATTTCTGCAGATTCAGTTCACGGTTTGCTCAGCTTGGATTTATCTGAGGTGAGTCAGAGACTCCTGGAAACTCACTGACTGTGTACTGAAATGGCACTGAAATGCATGTTGCTTGATTTAATGTTTGAAGCCCTGAAATCTCACAGTTCTAAAACAATAAATACCCAAATTAATTTTGTAACTGTTTTTACAAAAACAGGAAAAAAAGCGTATAATGAGTTACACTCTCAATTCACAAAAATATGTCAGAATGCAGCTCCTAACCGGCTCAGTGCGTGACATTAACATCAGAACGGCCATGGACAAGAAAAAGATATTTGTTTCATTAAAGATTTGGCATCATAATCCTCCCCGATATCGGCATCCAGCTAGATTGTGGGTTTTACCTTAGTGCCATGACAGACACTTGTCACTTATGTGTGGGGGAAGAGGGGTGGGCACAATGGCACAGTGGTTAGCACTGCTGGCTCACAGCGCCAGGAACCTGGGTTCAATTCCTATGGTGACTGCCTGTGTGGAGTTTGCACATTCTCCCTGTATCTGTGTGGATTTCCTCTAGGTGCTCCGGTCTCCTCCCACTGTCCAAAGATGTAGGTCAGTGGGATAAATCTTTCGGGTTACAGGGAAAGGGCTTAGGTAAGATGCTCTGTCGGAGAGTCGGTACAAACTCGATAGGCTGAAGGGCCTCTTCTGCACTACAGAGATTCTATGATTCTTAGATTCTATTTTGACACGAGATATTAGTTACTAAAAATAAAGCTACTAATGAATTCAGGAAGGATATCCTGTATGTTTGAATGTTCTCCGTCGTGACTGATGGGCTTTGTACTTGGGGATTCTCCACTCCATTCCCCTCCACCTCTCTCTCCATCATTAAAAACTTTGTGACCATTAAGTGGCCACATAAGGACCTCAATTGGCCTAATGTTAGGTAGGCCTCTTGATACCTATCCTGCCACTGGTAAAATACCACAGAGGTGGGTACACAGTAGGCATGGTGCCTCTACTATGCTTCTGAATTTTAGGCCATACCTAGGTTGGGGCTGGAGGGTGTAAAATTCTGGTCAGAATTTCCAAGATGCTACATTGATATTGATAATCTACCCAACAAGCTTTTCCCCAAGTATCGTTGTTACCTTCTCTAGCACTGCAATTAAATGTTTTGAACCCTCTGCAGGATTTTCCTCAATATGGGGAGGCAATGACGTAGTGGTATTGACACTGGACTAGTAATTCAGAGACCCAGAGCAATGCCCTGGGTCCGGGTTTGAATCCCACCATGGCAGATGATGAAATTTGAATTCAATAAAAGTCTAATGATGACCCTCTGGTTCACGAATGTCCTTTAGGGAAGGAAATCTGTTTTCTTTACTTGGCCTGGCCTACTTGTGACTCCAGATCCACACCAATGCGGTTGATGCTAAATGCCCTTTGAAATGGCCTAACAAGCCATTCAGTTCAAGGGAAAATTAGGGATGGGCAACAAATCCTGGCCCAGCCAGTGACATTACATCTCATGAACATTTATAAAAACACAGAGCACTGTTTCTGACACTCCAGTGTCCAAAAATCATTTCACGTCTATCAGATGCTGAATACCAAAACTAGTATAATGGTTTGTATGCACTTTGTGGAAATTAAAATGCTTTTGAAAGTTGTGTGAATTTTTAAGGTGTTCCCTCCCATTTCCTCCCTCCTCCCCTGGGATGTTCTGATTTCATAGGGAGTGGTTATTAGTAACATGGTTTCAGAGGGAGCGGCTATCTTCCAGTAACCTGGTTAAATTTCTCACCAGGAAAACATTTAATTATATCTTTCATGGATCTAAAGCAAATGCCCTCACATTGAACTCCATCGGAAGAATCCTGCTTCAGACACCATGAAGTCAGCTTCAAGTCTGGGTTATGTTAACAGCGAATCTTTATTAACAACTCATAACTATGTACATATTTCCTGTTGGAATTACAGGGATGGGGCTGATCCCATTCTAGGTCTTAACCCAACTGTGTCCGTCTCCACACTGACCCTGGCTCTGGGCCAGGTGTCTTCTTACATCAGTGTGCAGGTGCTACGGTACTCAGTCCAACGTTAACCCTTCACATACCAGATCCTTCAACCACACCTCCCTCCAAGTTTTTATTCCATGGATATAGAGTTTCTTTAGTTTTACTTTCAAGTCTTATATTGCTCGAAGTCTTGTGCCTGAACCTTATTGTTCTAACATGAATGTGATTCTAACATTATTGTTATTGCAGTTTTGACATTAACAATATTCTCAATTTTCTCATAACCCCCTCTCCAAATCCTTGAAGTTAGAGGTTCAGACGGTCTGGGGGCTTTATAATCCTTCCACATCCCATTCACCATTCAGTCAGGCGAGTGGAAGACTCTGGTGTTGCTCGTTCTTGTCCTTGGCTCAGTGTTGGGTACGGTTTCAGTTGTTTCTTCCTTTGCTTGATGATAAACCAGGCTTATTTGGTCTAGCTGGTTTGGCAGTGTATGGTTGTTGTTCATAGAATTATAGAATCCCTACAGTGCAGAAGGAGGCCATTCGGCCCATTGAATCTGCACCGACTTTCCAACAGAGTGTCTTTACCCAGGCCCTATCCCCATAATCCCACATATTTACCCCGCTAATCCCTCTAACCTACACCTCTTGGGACACTAAGTGGCAATTTACCATGGCCAATCCACCTAACCTGCTCATCTTTGGACTGTGAGAGGAAGCCAGAGCACCCGGAGGAAACCCATGCAGACATGAAGAGAATGTGCACACTCCACACAGGCAGTCACCCAAGGCCAGAATTGAACCCGGGTTTCTGGGGTAGCAGTGCTAACCACTTGACCGTTATTCTTGACCGCTTCTTGGAGAGTGAATGAAAATGGTATTTGGCTACTTGATGGTGTTTTCCTTCTTCCTTCTCTGTTTAGGCCGTCTGAAAGCTGTCTGAGGCTGAGGACGAACATTCCTGTGGGAAGAACATGATTGAATAGCACATTCATCTCTGACTTTTGATGTTGATGGTATGCAACTGCTACCAGATTCCAGCATCCCTTGTGGTTTTGGAGTCCTGGCTGGAAGTTACTGTGTGGGCAGAGTGGTTGATGTGTCGACCCACTGTACCATCATCGTAGTTGGAGGTAGGGGCTCCTCAGGCCATTAGTGTGTCTCTGGTTTCAATGCAGTGGCAATCTCATGTGCAAAAAGTTGACATGACCATTGGGAACTTTCAAGGGCCTGGAAGGACAATGGGCTCCGCAACAAGAAAAGAAAGATCACAGGTGACATTAGAGTCTGAATAATGTTTGAGGGCTCAGGACTGTACTGTTCTGGCCAACTAATGACTGTGGTAGTCTTAATGTCTCCCTCCTGCTGGATAAGATCGAGAGTTTTTTTCCATAGATTTTTCATAGAATCCCTACAGCGCAGAAGGAGGCCATTTGGCCCATCAAGTCTGCGCTGACCACAATCTCACCCAGGCCCTATCCCCGTATTCCCACATATTTACTCTGCTCCTCCCCCTGACACTAAGGGGCAATTTAGCATGGCCGGTCGACCTAACCCACACATCTTTGGACATTGACAGGAAACGGGAGCACCCGGAGGAAACTCACGCAGACACGGGGAAAACTTGCAGACTCCACACAGACAGTGGCCCAAGCCGGGAGTCAAACCGGGGCCCTTAGCGCAGTGAGGCAGCAGTGCTAACCACTGTGCCACCGTGCCGCTCCACACAGGCATCTCTGCTAAGAAATGAGAAAAGCTGATTGCGGATGACATACGTCAGCTCAAAGATTTGTTTGTCACCATACCTCAGTGGTTCAAGGACCATGCCGAGGTCTGTGAATCAAACTCCCCCTGCTCCAAACAGCGGAGTGTCTGCCATTTAAATCCAACAATCTCGGAGCCATGGTTCTTCATCTGATAGAACTGTCTTGCTGGCACCTGAATTTAATTTAAAATTGGTTCGATGACCATTTACCAGGATATCAGCATTCCAAAATGAAGGACCGCATTTTCAGATACCCCCAAGAAAAATGGCTGTGCATTTCCTGGGTCTTCGGTCTCGAACTTGCGTTGCTGGTGTTTTGACTCAGACAGTCTACCAAAGTGTCCCTGATTAAAGTTTATTTATTAGTGTCACAACTAGACTTACATTAACACTGCAATGAAGTTACTGTGAAGATCCCCTAGTCGCCACACTCCGGTGCCTATTCGGGTACACTGAGGGAGAATTTAGTATGGCTAGTGCACCTAACCAGCACATCTTTCAGACTGTGGGAGGAAACCGGAGCACCTGGAGAAAACCCACGCAGACACGGGAAGAACGTGCAGACTCCACACAGACACTGACCCAAGCTGGGAATCGAACCCGGGTCCCTGGCGTTGTGAGGCAGCAGCGCTAACCATTGGGCCACCATGCTATCAGTTGCAGTGAAAGTTCTGGCAGTGCTCACAGGACATTGGTCTTTCCTGTGAGGGCATTTTGCACTGCGGCGCTGACAAGGTCGCTCTGCTTGACTGTTCGGGGGTTGCTTTTCCTGATTTGGGTGGTCCCCGCATTTCTGTAGCCTGATGTGGTGGACTGAGGGTTGGCTTCTGCCCCATGATGTGTTCTCTATCCTTAAGATGGCCCTGTGTTGTTCACGTAGCTTAGACTGTCCTTATTGGCTGGATTGTCGTTCTAAGGTAAGGTGATCTTTAGCTTGTAGACAGTCCAAAAGAGAATCACCTGCAATACCCACCAAGATTCTGTTTCAGATGAGCTCAGACTTTAAATCACCATGTTCACATCCTCTGTAGTGATTGTTAAAAAGGGAATCAATAGGTTCTCCAGAGAGCGGGATTCTCTTATTAAATTTATCTCTTTCCAGTATTTTACTGGATCTCAAGTTGAACTAAGCATCGAAAGATTTCAAAACGTCATCAACTTTGGCAGATTCTTCAATGGCTTGCCATGCAATGATGTCATCTGCTATTGGCCCAACTGAGTAAAAATGTGTGTTGACTTGTTCTGCCTCAGAGTTTTGACTGGGACCTGAAGCTATGCTGTATCTTTAAAATCTTCACCTCCAAAGACTCGAATTATATTTCTGTTCTGGGCCATGGGTGAATTCCAGTGGAGCTGCGGGGGGTGGAAATTACAATCCAGTTTTGAGGATTTTGGAAAATATGGGTACAGGTTTGAGAGGTTACAGACTTCTGAATGACATTGCCGGTTACTGCTGAGTAAAGCATCTTCCCGCACTTGCCGGTTTTTGACGAGCTTTTCAAAATGGTGGTGATGTGCTTCTGCCTAAAGAAGATGGGATCGCAATGGCAGTGGATGTCGACTGGCTGCCAATTTAATTGATTTGACAGTATCATGTTATGAGTCGGGACTCTTGGAAAGGAACCACGGGCTTACTGTTTCCAAACCTGGATGGCCACGAGGTCCCAAAGCGGAGATAATGAATTATGATCATTTTTTTTCTCTCACTGGACTCGGGGAATCCTGCTTTGGACACCAGGAAGTTAGCTTCCAGTCTGGAGTATGTTAACAGCAAGTGTTTATTCATAACTATGTATGTATTTACAGTATAGAGTACACATATGGAGCTGACCCCATTCTAGGTCTTAACCCAACTGTGTCCATCTCCATATTGACCCTGGCTCTGGATCAGGTGTCTTCTTACATCACCGTGTGGGTGGTACTGCACTCCATCGCACATTAACCCTTTATGTGCCAGACCCTTCTATGTGCCACAGTTTTCTCCATTAACTAATCTGTCGACATCTTTGAAATTTCCTGCTATGCAAATTATTGCACCTTCTAATTGTGGGAAAGGAAGAAAGAAAAATATTTTTAAACTTTCTCGACCTTGCAGCTCTGACAAATGTCTCCCACAACTGTGTTATTCACCGAAAACCTCCGACCTCGTCCGCGGCTGAATGGAGTTTTGACTGAGCGCCAAGTTCTCCATTCTCGCTGGCGGCGGGGAGGCCCCGAATGGGATCGGAGAATCCCACCCATCGTTTCTGACTTGGTGACAGTTCTAATTTACCAAGTATTGATTTTCCTTCAACAAAGAAGCTCAAAGTCTTTTCACTACAGTGTTTATAAGTGAAGTGTCACATTTGCTGTAAATAGAATAATAAACGATTCTCTTCAAACCACGGAGAGATCAGTCACCTTCAACAATACATTTAATCAAATGCAGAAATCCCTCCGTTGAAAGGAGTGATACTATATATTTAGATCTTTGACACTGTTTTGAATGAGAAACATCCATTCTTGACTTAGATTCTGTGTAATGGTGTTAGGAGAAATACATTATCTTGTAAAATGAAGTGACATTGTTTAGGTACTTTTAACTCCCAAGGTTTGTATTTGTTCCTCTACTGAAGTTTTCTTTTTTGTTAACAACAGCTAAGGTTCACCTAAAAACCACAGAATGCTCAGTATTCTGGCTGATATTTTGCAGGCTTGATCCGTGTAGGTATAATCACTCAATACACTGCAGCAGCATGACGCAAATCTATGGAGAATGAATAAAGCTGAGAAAATGTCTTGTCCCAGGGGATTCGGTGACTCATTGACATCCTGCGTCATTCATTCTTTTATTGAATGAGCTGCTCCATTGCCAACAGCACAGTGACAGGCTGAAATGTTGTAATGCCTTTGGACTGCTTGCTGGACAAAGTTAATGTGGAGCTATTGGTGAAATAGCAGGGTACCATGTTCGCACTCCTTGTTATTCATTTTAGTCAATTTAATTTGGTACGAAAATTTTTTTTGTCAGCGTGAAGATTTGGGAAAACATCTGTGAAAGCAAGAGGTTTTCAGTTATGCATGGGTAGCAATCGACAATTGAGCTGGCAGAATTTCCACAACACAAATGTGTCCGGATGATCTTTTGTAAAACACTGCCACCATCCGAGACAAATGGCTAGTGTGTGCAGGATAAATATTCTGGGCCTTTTTGGAAAGAGTGTAGAAACTGGGAAGGCTGGCAAATTTTGAGGGAAGGCACCTGGAGGGAGCCATATTGTCAGCAATGGGGAAGATGATGGGTCTGACACCGTTCCCCCTCCTCCCGCCGCCTCCCCCCCTCCGCCCCACCTCCGCCACACACCCCCCAACCCCTAAGAGGTCAAGTGAATCACTTAAGTGTCTGATTAAGAACTCACCCAGAGCATTTTAGGAGACCACCGCTGTGCGGGATGGTGCAACAGGCTCCTCCAGTTCAAAGGGTTCACTCGTTTAATAGCACTCCAGGTGGACATCCAGAGGCAATGGCTGCCCTTCGATTGGTCTAGTTGGACCAAGGAGCGGCACAGGCTTGGAGGGCCGAAGGGCCTGTTTCCTGTGCTGTACTGTTCTTTGTTCTTTGTTCTTTGTTCGTGACAACAAAGGCCCTGGTGTTTCACCTCCTCAATTGCCACGGTCTGCCTTCTTTCCCCAAAACCTACCTTAACTCTCTTTGAGGGCATCCCAGTCATTGAGGCACCCTTTCCCTGGAGCTATAGCCTCAGCAGTGTCCACCGCAGACAGTGGTGCTGTGGAGTTGCTAACTCTCTGATTGGGCCAGCAGCTCTTGGGGGTGGGTCATTGTAATTAATTGATGTTCTTCCACCTCCTGGGTCACCCCCTGCTTTCAGCCCTGGCAGCAGAATTCGTGGCAATCAACAGAATTCATTTCTTTAAAGTATTTGACTTGGTCTCTACTTTCTCAGAAGGCTAAGGAAGTTTGGCATGTCTACTAATTTTTACAGATGCACCATAGAAAGCATGCTTTCCGGATGTATCACAGCTTGATATCGCTTCTGCCCTGACCAAGACCGCAAGAAACTACAAAGAGTTGTGAACGCAGCCCAGTCCATCACACAAACCAGCCTCCCATCCATTGATTCCATCAACAATTCCCACTGCCTTGGAAAAGCAGCCAGCATAATCAAAGACCACATGCATCCCAGACATTCTCTCTTCCACCTTCTTCCCTTGGGAAAAAGATACAAAAGTCTGAGGTCACGTACCAATTGACTCAAGAACAGCTTCTTTCCTGCTGTCATCAGAATTTTGAATGGACCTACCTTATATTACGTTGATCTTTCTCTACACACTAGCTGTGACTGTAACACTATGTTCTGCACCCTCTCCTTTCCTTATCCCTTATGTACGCTATGTACAGTATGCTTTGTCTGTATAGCACGCAAGAAACAATATTTTTCACTGTATTCCAAGACATGTGACAATAATAAATCAATTCAATTCAACGGGTCAAATTTTACCGTCCCACCCGCTATGGGAATCGGAGCGGGCAAGGGGCGGACCATGGAAAGGCTGTTGACTTCAAGCGGGATTTTCCAGTTTCGGAGCAAGCGAGGCCAGAAAATCCCAACCAATATTTCAATTAGCTCAAGATAATAGTTGGTGATAAGTTATAGCTGCTATTCTACCACTTTCAGGCTGTCATAAGCCAAGCTTCTTGTTGACTAATCACTTTTGCTGCCCTTCCTTTCAATCTTTGTGTTGTCCTGTACCATCAACCTTGGTTTCTCAAGAAAAATAAATCCCCTTATTCCTGCATTGTCCTGTCTTTGGAATACTTTGTATAATGCTTGTGTTTGGGGAAGGGTTCCATACATGTGTGACACAGACACTAGCAACGACAGTACACATAGCATTTTTAAAAATTCATTCAGGGCATGTGGGCATCGCTGGCTGGGTCAGTATTTATTGCCCATCCCTAATTGCCCTTGAACTGAGTGGCTTGTTCAGCCATTTCAGAAGGCAACTAAGAGTCAACAACATTTCTGTGTGTTTGGAATCACATGTCGGCCAGACCGGGTAAGGATGGCAGATTTCCTTCCCTAAAAGGCATTAGTGAACCAGATGGTTTCTGATGACAATCGTTCCACGGTCATCATTTGTCTCTTAATTCCATATTTTTATTGAATTCAAATTTCACTATCTAACGGGGTGGGATTCAAACCTGGGTCCCCAGAACAGCACCCGGGGACTCTGCATTACTAGACAGTGACAATACCACTTCATCACCACCTTCCCTTGATGGTATCCTATAATCAACTCCTGGCCGAACAGGAAGCTCTATACAGATGTTTACAAGTGTTAGCTTTATCCTTGTTGATATGGCAATGCCTCATTTCTATGCTGTCGCCAAGCCAGTAAACAGAGAAAATATACTCAATGGATCCTTAAAGCTTGACATTCAAGTTGTCAACCAAATATTGTTTGACATAAAAAGCTGAAAAGGTCACCTTTTCCAATCTTCTGAAGAGATAAGAAACTTTTCTTCTCAGTATAAACAGAACAGAATCTAATTCCGTTAGTGAAAGGCAATCATACTCTCAACAGTGAACAGGATAAGAAGGAATGTGAAACAGGTTCTGGTTAACGCTATTTAAAACATGTGATTAAACTTTTGTCTTTAGCTCTAAATCCTCACCAAATTTTTGTAGTCAGCGTGGTTCCTTCTCTGAGCAAGTCCTTGACAAATCAAGCTTGATTGTCATCAACTCCATATCAAAATGGATTGCTGCAAATGAACTGCCAGAGGTGAGAAAGGATGATTCTGATGAGCATGAAGGCCAAAGGATAAGGACACCTAAGAAAAAAATGAAAATGATCAAAGGAATTAAAACCAAAAAAGTAATCATTTAATAGAATAGAATTCCTACAATACACTAGGAGGCCATTCAGCCCATCGAGCCTGCACCGACAACAATCCCACCCAGCCCTATCCCCATAACCCCACACATTTACCCTGACAATCTCCCTGACACTAAGTGGCAATTTAACGTGGCCAATCAACCTAACCTGCACATCTTTGGACAGTGGGGAAAACGTGAACACCCAGAGGAAACCCATTGCACCAATGAAAAAGACAAATACTAAATAGGGTGGATGGAACAAGAAGCAAGGTTGTGGACTAATAACAATCCATATTAAATACCCTGCAGTTTATTGTCATAGGGATTATAAACTGCAGTGTGCCTCTTGGAATTAACTGTTGGCATCCATATTGTTCTACGTAGCTATACAGAATGTGTCAGTGTCAATAAGCATTTGCAAATTCTTGGCAAGGCTTGCTCTTGGCAGCTTTACATTATGAAAACAGAGAGCAGGAAAAGCTGACAGCTCAATCCAAGTGAAACTCATCGCCAGCCGGATGATCAGTGAGGGATATTAACGATTGCGTTGATAATAAGCTGAATGGTCCAGTTGTCAAAAATCTGCAGGGCGTGAAAGATGGGGAACAATAAGCATTATTAAAAATTCACTTTTTGAAATGACTATGCCCCTCCCCGTTGCGTTGGTGCCACCCTCTCAATCCATATTTAGTGAGTGATGTTGTGCTGACACTGTGGGCCCGATTTCAACTGTGTGACCGAATGCTTTTTTGAGTGGGTTAAAATCACCAAGTCTGTCACCAAGACTTCCTTCCTATGTGTTTAACCCTCTCTCCACTCACATTGTCTGTACCTTTAAGACTTGATTACCTGTAAAGACTCGCATTCCAACCATTATTTTGTAAATTGAGTTTGTGTCTTTATATGCCCTGTTTGTGAACAGAACTCCCACTTGCCTGATGAAGGAGCAGCGCTCCGAAAGCTAGTGGCTTTTGCTACCAAATAAACCTGTTAGACTTTAACCTGGTATTGTGAGACTTCTTACTGTATTTACCCCAGTCCAACGCCGGCATCTCCACATCATGACCAAGACTTCCTGCCATGGAATCATAGAATCTCTGCAGAGCAGAAAGAGGCCATTCAGCCCATCGAACCTGTACTGACAACAATCCCATCCAGTCCCTATCCCCATAAACCGACGTATTTACCCTGCTAGTCCCCCAGACACTAAGGGGCAATTTAGCATGGCCAATCCATCTAACCCGCACATCTTTGAACTGTGGGGGAGAAACTAGAGAAAACCCATGGAGACATAGGGAGAATATGCAAAGTCCACACAGCCAGTGACCCAAGGCCGGAATGGAACCCGGGTCCCTGGTGCTGTAAGGCAGCAGCGCTAACCACTGTGCCACTGTGCCACCCCAGGAAGCTCTTTGTTGAAACCTGGCTTTGTCTGAGATTGAGCACATGCCATCTGACTTAATCCACTGCCTTCAAGTACAAAACTCCTTTTATCGTAAAGCAGGATCAGATGTGGAATGAGTATCACAGGCATTTCGGCAGCACGGTGGCACAGTGGTTAGCACTGCTGCCTCACAGTGCCAGGGACCCGGGTTCAATTCCGGCCTTGGGTCCCTATCTGTGTGATGCTTGCACATTCTCCCCGTGTCTCTGTGGGTTTCCTCCGGGTGCTCCGGTTTCTTCCCACAATCTAAAGATGTGCAGGTTAGGCCGATTGGCCATGCTAAATTGATCTTAGAGTCAGGGGGACTGGCAGAGTAAATACATAGGATTACGGGGATAGAGCCTGGGTGGGATTGTGGTCGATACAGACTTGATGGGCCAAACGGCCTCCTTCTGTACTGTAGGGATTCTATGATTATTCTATTCTATGACATGTTGGTAAAGAGTTACTCTAAATGAGTTGCACCTGCTTTATACAACATTAAAGCTCTTCAGGCTTGAGGTAGTTTTCCTATTTATCTTCCTGGATCGGCAAGGATCTTACCTTGAGAGACGGCAAGAGAAAGAAAACAAGATGGAAAATGAAAATACTAGCAAGAAAAAAAAAGCCTTTCAATGGTCAGCTTTTCTGCCCTCTCCTTTCATATGTTGAAATCTGAGTGAAAGGTATTTTATCTGATATCTGGAGTCTGCTAATCCTTGCAGCCAGAGTTTATAATATTTTAAGCAGATAAATGAATTTAGCACTGCAGCATTTTGCAGACACTGTGTGGGATGTTAAAAAAGTCAAACGACTTAAGGACTATGACTCATACTTTTCTTGTGGGATTTGTATTACAAAGTCTGAATGCATAGTTAGCTATGTTCATACATCAAACATTTCATTTTTTTTTGCTTTGAATTGATTCCTGAGGAAAGAAAGAAAAAGTTCAACTATTACAATGTCATATGGATTGAAATATTTCCCGCGCCATATACCGTTTAGTTAACTCGCGAATGAAAATGTTGAAGAAAATTGTAAAAAATTCTGCATGACCGGTTCTGGTCGATCTATTTTTGTCTCAATTTAATGGAGTGAGCATGCTGATTTTAATTTGAATTTACCAGCTTCATTATCTATTCCTCTGCAGTGTGGCTATAAATAATCGGTCAGCGTTTGATCCAGTGTTGGACAAGTTCCACCAACACTTGTCACTCTCAGGTAACAGCACGTGCACCAATAAACCTCTCACTGGGGGGAGTTTCCCCAACAAATTCCAAAGTGTCCTGACGGTGGGATAAATGGGGTGACCCTTCCGGTCTCTCAGGTTCATTCTGCATCACAATCTTCCGACACTCAGTCTCTTTTTGTGCATCGGTACTGGGGGGGTGGGGGTGGGGGGGGGGGGGGGGGGGGGGGGAGGGATGGTGCTAACAACACTTAAAACAGGCTGCAGAGAGCTCGGGTGCCATTTCACAAGGGCGCTCTGATCTCTCAGTGCACTGTAGAGACCCACTCCCATCCCTCACAGATATCGGGACCCCCACCCCTTCATTGGCAGCATTCCCCCTGCCCCCCCCACCCGACACAAGTCGCCCGCATTGAGGCATCAGGGCACCTGCTTGACCCCCGACATGCTCCCCAACACAGCCCCCTCCACGATCCAACTCTGTACAACTCCCCTCGCAAAGGCCCCGCCCCTCCCCACTATCATGGCCTCCACCCAGGCCCTAACTTCCCAGCACTGCCCCGGGGCACTGGTGGTGTCCAACTGAAGCTGCCAGGGTGCATGGTGCCCATTGCCAGGGTGCCTGACAGCCACTTTTGGGGTGTCCGGTGGGCACTGTCAAGTGGGCACTGCCTGGTCGTGCCCCTAACCAGCCGGGCAGCTTCATTGGCCTCCAAGTCGTCCCCCCACCCCCTCCCCGGTGTGTGCGCTAGTGGAGACCAGTAGTGTTTCTCACCATTATGGCGCTGCGCCCAAAGGCCAGAAGATTCTATGCACTGGGAATTGAACAGGCGATGCATATTTGAATGTTACGTTAAATATGCTAATCAGCTTCTGGTTGTGAAGCTGTTCAGAGAGGGGCTGGGAACATTGCAAACCATTTGGCACCAGGCGGTAATCGGATTTTTAGCATCACACGCTAGTTTCCAGGCTCGCCGCGCTGTTCACCAGTCACGGTGAAATCGCGCCCAGAGTGTCAGTCTCTGGCTGAAAACCGACATGTATCTCCCCAGATACACAGGCGAGTTTTCAGATCTTGAACCATTCTGACCAAAAAACTGGTGATGTGGTTAACGCCGTAGGTCTGGCAGGGCGGGGCCTGTTAGATCCAGCAGCCACCATCCCCCCACCCTCCCCCCCCCTCACCACAAAGGTATTGGGGGAGCTCACAAACCCCCGCTCCCATCACAGAACAATCATCAGAGACTCCCCCCTCCCCCACCCCGCTTCCCGCTCAAAGCCCACTCTCCCGTGACCGCAAACTCCCCCCTCAATGCATGCTGCCCTTTCACTGCCAAGTCCCCCTCCCCGCTTCAAAGGCCTCGGTGCTCCCCCACCTCATAACCAGAACCACCCCCTTATTGAAATCCCAAGGGGGCCCACCCCAGCACTGCCCTCTGGCACAGGTTGGCACTGGCATTTTGGCAGGGTGGGGAAGTTGGAAACCTGAAAGGTGGTGGAGATAGATGGTGGGAGGTTGAATTGCAGGTCCAATGCGGGGCGGGGGAATTCCGATGCCTCCTCTGGGAGGGATGTGGGGGGGAGGGGCGAGATGGCAAGCCTGAGGGATAATCACAGGCCTGAAGGGGGAAACCAGAGGCAGTGAGATGCCATGTGGAATTTCAGGCTTCATGGTGAGGGAGTAGCAGCCTGGTGATGAGTGAAGAGATTGGAGATCTCGTGATGGATTTAGAGGTGTTGCCGGGGGAGGGGGGGTGGGGGGGGGGGTGCAGATGGGAGGTGGAGGAAGGTCGTGGAGGCCCCTCAGGCGAGCACCTGGAACTAGGAGATAGATGCAAAGGCCTTTTGTATCCATCAAGTCCTTGCCCTGGGGGTAAAAGCTAATAAAGCTAACAGACATCCTGACCAATCGCAGTTATGGCAATGAGATCATTGCCATAATTAAAATACCAACTCACCCCCTTGGAGTGGATTTGTCACCTTCCAGTCTCAGTCAGAGCTGGAAATAGAGATGAACTGGGTTAGGGAAACTGATTTCTAAACTCCCACCCAAACCAACCTTGGGGATTTTTCTAGGTTAAAATCCCCCACTCCCCCCCCCCACCCCCCCCCCCCCCCCCCCCCCCCCCGCCCCATTGTCCAGATGCATTTTCCACTTTGCAAGCTTAAGATCAGCAGTTAAACGGTGTTAAGAAAATGACGGGAAGATATGGGAAATATGATCAAGGTGTCTGTTAATATACTGTTACTGAGGATAATTTCATATCAAAACCGATCTCAGTTCTAAGAAAATATAGAAAAGATTAGAAAAAGTTAGAAAGTTTATGTATTAGTCGTAAATAGGCTTACATTAACATTACAATGAAGTTACTGTGAAAATCACCTAGTCGCCACACTCCAGCACCTGTTTGGAAACACTGAGGGAGAATTTAGCATGGCCAATGCACTTAACCAGCACGCCTTTCGGACTGTGGGAGGAAACTGGAGCACCCGGAGGAAACCCACGCAGACATGGGGAGAATGTGCAGACTCCGCACTCAGTTACCCAAGCCGGGAATCGAACCCAGGTCCCTGGCGCTGTGAGGCAGCAGTGCTAACCACTGCACCACCATGTTATGTAAATTAGATTCTGTTGAACCATTATTGCTTGTGCAAGTTTTCCCTTGAACCGTTGGTAAGGTTACTAAAGTGTTCTTAACATCAGAAAATGAATACTGCCACCTCCTGCCTATGATGTGAAACTGGTGAACACAATTGGTAAAGTTGTGTTGAGACTATGACGTTGATTTTCTGTCAGTGGGAATGCTGATCAAATGCAGTTTGGTGCAGAACCATCTGAAAAAGAGGGATTTCTGCTATCCCCGAGGAGTTTAACAGTTCAGTTTTATTAAACCTTCAGTGCTAGTTTGTTACCAAAAGAGAAAATGCTGGACAATCTCAGCAGGTCTGGCAGCATCTGTAAGGAGAGAAAAAAGCTGATGTTTCGAGTCTAGATAACCCTTTGTCAAAGCTTTGGTTTCAGATTCCAACATCCGCGATAATTTGCTTTTATCCAGTGCTGGTTTGTCCTTGAGTTTTCAAAAGTTTTACTTCTAATGAAAAGAGGGAGGGAATCTGTTAATGTCTTATTAATTACATTGTTAAGGTTTAATGACAATTACATTGTTAAATAGGTGATGGGTATTTGTACGCCTATAAATGGGGATAGCTGGAATGCTGGCGGGTTGGAGTGGTGTTATCTGTGAACGAAGTCAATATCTAGAATTGTGTCATTCCACTATGCAAACATTGATTTATAATGATCGAGGAAGTGTGAAGGGTCCACTTTCACACTGGTTACAATCTCATCAAAAAAGTAGACTTGACTTGCAGATTTTACAATGCAGCAACTGCTTAAAGGGTACACCAGATGATAAAGTTTAAAAAGTTAGCTCCTTTAGTTTCTATATATCCTTGATGTGGAAATTCCGGCGTTGGACTGGGGTGGGCACAGTAAGAAGTCTCACAACACCAGGTTAAAGTCCAACAGATTTACTTGGAATCATGAGCTTTCAGAGCCCTGCTCCTTCATCAGGTGAGTCTACATTTCGTGATATTGATCCAGGAGAGGAGGAATGCTTCTCCTGGCCTCACACCTAAACTGTGGGTAGTTACCGACCAGTGCATGCCTACATTCACCTCCCATTCCTCTTACCCCACCCCCCAACACGCACCCACCCACCCATGCTCCTGTCCACCATGTTTGCCTCACTCTCTCTTATAGGACTTACCTGTATCTGAGCCAGTCCGCATTAGAAAGGCCCGGATCAGAGAAGAGCCTTTATTATTTGATGACTGAGTTGATGTTCTTCTTTGGCCACAGGGATCCTATATTGTTCCAAACTAGCCAAAACCCACTTCTATTCAAGTGAATTTTAACAAAGCCAGCAATTTATTAGTTTAACCACATTTAACTTATTTTTAACAATGACTAATTTAATTTAAAAATTATGAACACTCAACAGCTGCTACTTTTTGAACTTGAGATACCAAGAGATCCAGCAGAGGTCTCTATTGAACTATTGTGTTATATTTAACTGTTACTTTTACTTTTTTATATCGTTCTTACTTTTCATCCTGCTACCTTTCTTGCCTTTGTTAACCTTTGCTAGGCATTCACAGACGGGTCCTCTCTCTCTCCAGAATTATCTGAATATTCAATGTAGATGTGTTGAACTCTTTAATTAAAGGCAGCAAAGGTAAATGGGAAATCTTGTTTGTTTAAACTCTAACAAATCCTGGTGTATCCATATGAATAGCCATGTGACCATCAAGAACGTCCAATTTGTTACAATCCCAATAGAGGACAATAACTTTAAAAAAACAGATATAAATTTCCAGCAACCAACAGGAAGAATTGTATAACAAGATTTCACAAAAAACACAAATCAATATTAATTAAACATTACATAGTAGACTACTAATGGACTAAAACACAGAAATGGTACTTTCCCTATTAGCCAATGAACACAACCAAAAATCTTATACCCTGTTTATACATTGTGATATACTCTCAGCAGGCATGTAGCCTCGGACAAGCCACCCAGAGTATTTTTAAAAGTTCCTTCACACAGCCTCTTGAGTGTAATCAAACTGACTTCCAGCACCAAGGCAACCTCTGCCAACTCCATTCATGGGATGAAGAGTGAATTGTGGAGCTCACAAGTGCCATCGTAGTCAAGATAACAATTCCTATTGGGAGCCTAAGTAAAGTAAATGTACCACTGATTGTGCTGTCTCAAAAGCGTTGTCATCTATCATGACGATTTCATAGCAATTAGACTTTTGCCTTCCCTCTCTCATTTAGAGTTAGGTAGAAAATGTCTACTGTTAAAACATATCTGTATTTTACTTATTTGCTGATTTGTATCTTGGACAATAAAATTGCTTGATTCTTGATTTGAAAGTTGGTACTGAATTTTTACATGCCCCTGTTTTCAGTGGGGGTGAGGAGCATGCCAACCCTATTAACTGGATCCATGCTGGTCATGAAATTAAAACTAAGGCATAGCACCTTTCTTTACTGGAGAGAGTTTATTAATCTAGTTCACAGTCAACACCACTCCGACCAGCCAGTGTCCCAGGTATCCCCATTTAAAGATGTACAAATACCCAGCTTCTGTATAACAATGTAATTGCCATTATACCGTAACAATGCAATTGGTTAAACAATGACAAATTCCCTCCTTTCATCAGAATTAAAACTTTTGAAAACTCAAGCACAAATGTTCAAACTGACTGAAAATGAATAAAATTATGGCTGGGATTCTCTGGGCCAGCTAGCCCCAGCTGGGAATCCCAGTGGTCCATTGCATCAGGTGAGAGGGGAAAATCGGGATCCCGCTGGGCATTGATCTTGTTCCCAATATTATGGCCCGCTGCGCTCGCAAAAAAGCAGATTCTCAGCCAGTGCAGGCGAGAACCTGATGCCAGCTGTTTAAATAGAGCTACGCGCTATCAGTACATTGAAGCCCGATTTGACCCCCTCCTGCGACGTCCCCCCCCCCCCCCCCCCCCTCACCAACGGAAATCCCATGGGTGTCAAGCAAACATAAAACAAAGTACAAAGAAAATTATAGCACAGGAACACGCCTTTCGGCTCTCCAAGCCTGCACCGATCATGCTGCCCGTCTGAACTAAAACCCCCTACCCTTCCGGGGACCCTCTATTCCCATCCTATTCATATATTTGTCCAGAAGCCCCTTAAAAGTCACTATTGTATCTAAGCAGTGCAGTTCCTGACAAGCGTCGACCTCATGTCATGGATTGTGAGCAGTGGGGTGGTGGGGGGGGGGGATCAAAAAAGTAAATAAAGCCTCCACATATGCCCATGGGCTCCTCTGCCACTGTTAGGCTACAAAGTGGGATGAGGAGTCCCTCAAAGGACCAGGGGAATGGGGGGTACTCAGGCTGGGAGGAAGGGCTTGACCTTGGGGGTCTCGCACGCCATGGTGGTCTTGTGGCTGGACTTCTCCTTGTTGCCCTGGAAAATGTGGTGATTGCTCTCAGGAAGGTGATTTCAGATACCATTCTAGTAAAATCTTCATTATGTTTTGTGTTCTGTAAAACCTTTGAAGTGGCCTGGTCACTTTAAAATCCATGGTCCCTGAACACCTGGGAGCCTTCAAAATCACAGCAGCACTCTATTCTACAGAAAGGATTGCTATTGCTTTCTCTCAGAAGCTCCAGGTGTGACCAGATTGCTTTGATGTACTCGATTGACAGGAGATGTCAGTTTCACTAGGGGGACTTTCTTTGTAGCTGTAATGAGCCAGAGGTGCTTCCTGACCACATTGAACTGCTTCGACCTTTCATGCTGGAACAGCATCCTGCACTGGAGGTAGCATTTAGCCATAGAGGAGGCTGGCACCAATCCTTCTGCCACCCTGGCAATGCCCCCTGACACTCTGGCACTGACACCCTGGCAGTTTAGTGTCACTGCCAGCATGTCACTGTGACACTGTCACTGCCAGGGTATCACTGTCACTGCCAGTGTGTCAGTGCCAGGTTGACACTGCCAAGAGGTGGGGCCTGACGGGGGGGGGGGGTGGTGACTGAGGAGGTTGAGACCCCATATCGAGTCTTGTGGAGGGTGGTGTGAGGGTGAGGCCTCTGACTAGGAAAGGTGGTTGGCTCATGATCACGCCCTTGTGGTGTGGAGCAGGAGGGGGGTGGGGGTGGGGTTGGGGGTGCTGGGTGGAGGTGACCTGTACATCTTGTGGTGGGGCGGGGGGGGGAGGTTGCCGCTCGGTGGTAAAGGTTTGGAGGAGGGCGTTTGCGGCTGGGTTGCCATTCTGTTGGGCGGGGGTAAAAGAAGGGAGCCGAGTATTGAACTCTAAAATTGGGTCGCCCTTTAAAAATGGCGCCCTAATCTCTGTGAAGCCAAGCTTGCCGGCACGTTCCCCGTTGGGGAATCTTTTCCCAACAAAGGGTGGTTGAATCCCCTCCGATTAACGCTGCTGGAGCCAATGGGAAACACTCTGGTTTTTCTGCTGGTGGCTATATTTTTTACATCTTCTATGCTTCACACTATTTTATAACCAGCCCACATTCTTTTTACATTAAACATTTTTTTCTTCTTTACCATTTATAAATAATTACAAAGCAATCAAAGAAAATATTGGTTTTCCATATTTACGTTATAACACAAGGCATCCCTCATCCAGTGCATCTAATCATTTCTTGGAGCAAGCACCTTTCTTTCTGACTATCGGTGACTTGCATTCACCCATTTTATTTTGGAAATCTTTCTTCTTTCTGACATTTCATTTTTATACTCAATCCTCAACCTTTTTTAAGTGACATCTTTTGTCAAATGAAGATGGTCCAGAAGAGAATGGACATTTCTCAATTTGGCCTTGTATAGTATTCCCTTCAGTATATTGGATACGTACACTCCTACATCTATTGCTTCCATAGTGCCAGTTTTTCAGCAGATAAAGTGCTATTAACTACCCTTTTTATTTTTTTCTCTTCCCAGGCCAATGGATAAAATTTGTTATTCTTTCCCGCCAAGAGTATGATAAACCCTGCTGTAATAGAATATCAATCTGGAAAACTGGCATGTGAAGCATTGCTAAAAATAACTTAACTCATATCTTCTGGATCGCCCAAGGCTGAAAACACAAGTGCACATTTTTCCGAATTTAATTCCTTCAATGTTTCATTTGCCCTCAGAACTTCCTCAGCTGTAGTTTGTTTCATCGTAGTATTCAGGTCCAATATGTCATAATTAGTATCAGGTGTAGTCTTAGTGCACAACCAATTCAACTGTCCGATCAAACTTCTCAATGGGTCTGTTTCTTCCTTGGATGCAGGATCCTCCTTTTGTGAAGATCTGGCCTGATTTATTGAGATGGAATTCACCTTTTCTAACTAAGTCTGTTGATTCAATTCCTGCCTCGGGTGATTGTATCTGTGGAGATTGCAGTTCTTCCCCATGTCTGCAGGGGTTTCCTCCAGGTGCTCCAGTTTCCTCCCACAGTCCAAAGATGTACAAGTTAGGTGGATTAACCATAGTAAATGTGCAGGGTTATGGGATAGGGCAGATGGGAGGGCCTGAGTGGGACACTCTTTCAGAGAGTTGGTGCAGACTCGATGGGCCAGATGGCCTCTTTCTGCATTGTGAGGATTCTATGATTCTATGATGCAAAGTCACTCCCAACTTATTCTGCTTAATGTCTAACCCTAAATGCCCTGAAGCCTGACTTCCAATCTTAAATTCCTTCTTTATTTTATCTCTTACCCATTGCTCAAATTCTATAGAACCTCCCCAAAGAAAATAATCAAAATGCATCATAAAGATGCATGCTAGTTTCTTCCTAGCTTATCAATAGAACATTGCTGGGTCTGCCTTTAGCTGTATACAACCTGTTTTCAAAAGGACAGACCAAACTGGGAGATACCATTCACTTTATGTACCATTCAACCCATTAACACTTATTCAATTTTCACAGTGCCCCTTCTATATAGCCAAATTCCTTCGGCAGCTTCAAAAACATATCCCTTTGAAATTTCTCACCTTGCAAAAATGTAGCTTTTATATCAATCAAAGAACAAAGAACAATACAGCACAGGAACAGGCCCTTCGGCCCTCCAAGCCCATGCCGCTCCCTGGTCCAAACTAGACCATTCTTTTGTATCCCTCCATTCCCACTCCGTTCATGTGGCTATCTAGATTTACGATCAATCGATTTACATTCCCAGGAATATGTTGCTGAAAGAGTTAAGGAAATCTTCAAGCTCGTTTTTCCTACAACGGCGGAGTCCACTCTGACATCTTGATCACCAAGACTTTCTTGGATACTCTACTAAAGCTACTAGTCTAGCTTTAGCCTTATACGTGCCACCAGCAGGTACCTTTTCTGTGCATATTAACCTGTTTGATAAGGCTTGCTGTCCCCTATCTGGTATTTCAGTGCATACACCAAATTCTTTCCAGCTTCACAACTCTTTCGTTTGGCATACCTTATCAACTTTGTTCATTGCTACTTCTTGATCATAAGGGCTTCTATTTCTGGTGGCTTTCCTAACCTCTTCTATGGTTCTTCATCTTGACAAATTATGACCTCTGCTTCCTAGTACCAGCCATTTCTCTAAGCTTTTGAACACTTTACTGCAACAATTCTTTGCCTTTTATCCAAATTCCTTCTTTTTAAACTTGAAGCCACAGCTCTTGTAACCAGCTCTGCATGGCCAACTTCTCTTGTTTTTTAAAATCTGCATGTTTGTTTTTTAAACCTTTGCCTCTGCTGGCCAATTTTACAGCTTTGTTTTTCTACATCTGTCTTTCAGTATCTTGAATGCACTCGGCATCCTGGACCACACCTAGTCTGCAAGGTGAGTAGAGGCACATTTTTGTGTTTCGCTCATCCTCCTTGTGGATTCTGACCTGGGGGTCTTGATGTGTTCTCTCTGTTGCTCATCCATCTTGTAACTGTCCATCTTTTCCAATTCTGCATTACTCAGGGACTGACAATATCTCAAGTGGGTCTATTCATCCAAAGAGAGGCATTCTGGTGAGTATTTTGTTCAGACTTCCATTAAAACAAGATACTCACAGGCGTCGGTTCAGAGGCAGTAGCATGATAATTCATCCTTGTCACCAGAGGCAATGATGCAATTTCACAGACTTCATTAGTGACCACAAAAGGTGTTTATTAATAAGAATTGTACAGCAGCCTCATGGCTGTAGCTAGCTCCCAAAATGTCTCTTTGCTAAGTTTTAAGTTTATTTATTAGTGTCACAAGTAGGCTTACATCAACACCGCAATGAAGTTACTGTGAAAAATCCCCTAGTTGCCATACTCTGGCGCCTGTTCGGGTACACTGAGGGAGAATTTAGCATGGCCAGTGCATCGAACCAGCATGTCTTTCAGA
The DNA here is from genome assembly GCF_964213995.1 of Mustelus asterias. Classification (NCBI taxonomy): domain Eukaryota; kingdom Metazoa; phylum Chordata; class Chondrichthyes; order Carcharhiniformes; family Triakidae; genus Mustelus; species Mustelus asterias. Next base: position 75,772,683 of record NC_135812.1, on the reverse strand, counting down.
CTGTGGGAGGAAATCAGAGCACCCAGAGGAAACTGACACAGACACGGGGAGACCGTGCAGACTCCGCACAGACAATGACACAAGCCGGGAATTGAACACGGGTCCCTGGCTCTGTGAGGCAGCAGTGCCAACCACTGTGGCCACTCCCACAATGGGGTGATTCCACACTTTGAGTCCCGATTGGTCCCTGGGGCCAGGTGACACTTAATCTGCTGTGTTGCCCTTGAAGAGACAATCATAACACCTGGTCATGTACAGGCTTAGCAACTCAAGGACATTGTAGCAGGTCCAGGATTCTCACCTGTGCCTCATCAGCAGTGAGGCCTTTGCTTAGAAGGGGCTCTTTTATCTTGTCATTGCATATTGTTCCCTGTTTTCCTCATGCTTTTTCCAATTCAATGGTAGCTTAGTGGTGAACGTTCTGGCATGGCTAGGCTCAGACTGTTGTACAAAGTGTCTATACAAGTGGAGATGTGAATGATTAACTAATCGGGGTCAACGGTATTTGATTTATCAAGTTGTGCATTCTCTTATTTTAGATTTTGTCCTGAGCTTTAGTCTTATGCAATCTAAAATCAAACCCATTGATTTGTCTCTTCATTACTTTGACATGTACCCATGTTTCTGAGATATACTTAGACACAGCTATTCCTAATCCTGAGCTGTGCTTTTCAATTTGTGATTTATGTTCCAGCTCCATCCATGGGATGAAGACAGTGCAATGTCTATGGTAGTCGAGACAACAGTTCATATTGGAGGAAAAGTTATCGTCTAAATAAGTGAATTGTATCACTGATTCTGCTGCCTTGGAAGGATTGTCATTTATTATGAAGGTATATAAACCATGTGTCCCAGTGATTGGACTTATGTCTTTCTTCTCTCATTTAGACTTAGATGGAAAAATGTTAAAACATTTGTGGCTTTTACTTATTTGCTTATCTGCATCCCTTCCAATAAATTCGCTTGATATTTGATTTGAAATAACGTGGTAAAATAATTTTCCAGCGCACACTGTCTACAATAACAAATAAAGAATGGTTCCTTTGGCGATACACCACAGACGCCAGTGGGTGGGAGGGTCAGTGCTTTCAGGAGAGATTGGGGAACAAATTTGGGGAATCTGAATAGAATCATAGAATCCCTACTGTGCAGAAGAAGGCCATTTGGCCCATTGAGTCTGCACCAACTCTTACCGAGGCTTACCCGCAACCCCAAGTATTCACCTCGCTAATTCCTCTAACCTATATCTTGGGACACTGCGGGCAAATTTAGCATGGCCAATAAACTAAACCTGTACATCTTTGGACTGTGAGAGGAAACCAGAGCACCCGGAAGAAACCCATGCAGACACAGAGAGAACATGCAAACTCCACACAGTCAGTCACTTGAGGTCGGACTCAAACCTGGGTCCCTGGCGCTGTGAAGCAGCAGTGCCAACCACTGTGCCACCATGTGGCCCAATGTAAAGAATGTAAAATATAAAGAAAGATATTGAAATAATCTGAATTGCCACACCGCCGCCAGAATTCTAACGCTTCGCCCGCCAAGGAATCGGAGCGGGCAAGGGGCGGACAACGGAAATGTTTGTTGTTCTTGGGCGGGAATTTCTGGTCTCGCTCAAGTGAGGCTGTAAAATCTCCGGATATTGGTGCTTTCTGATTCCCCTCTTATTTCTGTGCTTGTTGCTTGTGGGCTTGATCGGGTCAGGCAGTGGGGACACAGACCACTGGAAATGTTTCTAGTTTCACGAGAGAACAACTTCATGTCATCGTAGTGGAAGTTGTACATCTATATTTTCTCCAGCCTCTGACTAATCTGCTTCTAACAAAAGGCAACTGCGAAATATGTAGAGAAACAGATGGTCCCCTTTCTGATTTATTCTGGATGTAGAACATGTGATCTACATTTGTGCACTCATATGTACCTTTAGAGATTTAAAAAAATATGTGAAGCTCTTATGGAAACGGATGGTTTTATGCACAGGAACCAAGGACCAGGGCTAAGGAATCAATCATCTTGCACAACAATTGAGCCATAAACCTACTTCCAGTTTGCACTACATCTGCTTTATGCCGCTGTCAATTCAGAATGTATAATCCATGCATTTGGTAATGACAAGGTCACATTTTAATTCTCTTTGGAAAGAGTCCATGTCCTGTTGCAGCCATTAGGTCAGTTTCAATCTGCCTGAAACCTCCAAAACAGAGCAATGTCTCAATGAAGAAATCCTGCTCCTCCAACAGAAATAAAATGTCATCTGTTCTTGTGATGTTTTGCCACATTACTTTTAAGGTTCCTTTTGGTCATCTGTCCTCCTCTAATTCTGCCTTCTTATCCATCCCCAGTTTCAATTACTCCACCATTGACGACCATGCCTTCAGCTGCTGAGGCCCCAAGCTCTGAATTCCCACCTTAAATCTCTTGGCCGCTCTACCTTGCTTTGCTCTTTTAGGAACTTATTTCTGTGAAGAAATAACATGCACTGTGGATAAAGGGGAACCAGTGGATGTACTGTACTTTGATTTTCAGAAGGCATTTAATAACGCGCCTCACCAAAGGGTATTGCGAAAAATAAAGCTCATGGTGTAGAGGATAACATATTGGCATGAATAGTAGATTGGCCAGCTAACTGGAAACAGAGAGTAGGCATAATTGGGTCATTTGATGATTGCCAGGATGTGATGAATGGTTTGCCACACTGATCAGTGCTGGGCCTCAACTTTTTACAATTTATATCAATAATTTTGATGACGTGACTAATGATATGGTTGCTAAATTTGCTGATGACACAAAGATATGTAGGAAGGTAAGTTCTGAAGAGAACATCAACCTAACCCACACATCTTTGGACTGTGGGAGGAAACCGGAGCACCTGGAAGAAACCCACGCAGACACAGGGAGAAAGTGCAAACTCCACACAGACAGTGAACCAAGCCAGAAATCAAACCCAGGTCCCTGGCGCTGTGAGGCATTACTGTTAACCACTGTGCTATCGTGCTGCCCCATGTTTTGTTTCTGATTTCAATTTGCTGACATATTGCTTCAACTTCCATTTGTGCTTCAGAGATTCTTGATTGTGACCAAGTACTTGCATTTTCTGTCTTCCAAACATTGTATTCCAAGGAACTCTGAGTTTACTCCATTTCCGTTCCTTCATTGTAGGGAGCAGGGGGCAGGCCAATATGTACTGTCAGATGATTGGGGGGTGAGGGACTGGAGCAGGAGAGGACGGCGTTACACACTTGCTCAGAAGAAGGAAATAAATCAAAATGTTGTTCATGGGATGGGGGGTAAAAATCTTGTTCGGATGCGAAAAAGATAAAATTGCTTAGTGCAGGATTGGGAAGAAAGAGTTGGCAGTGGACAAAAATAACACTCTCAATGTCGGGGGTCGAAGTGATGATATATGCACTCAGCAAATGATGATATATGCACACTGACACTTCCACTTACTTAATGGATTCATACCAATTCCACCATTGCCATTCCTCTGCAATTGACTTCTTTGATTACATTTTTCTTCTGCATATTACTTTCTGTGGTTTTCCACTCGGCCTCCAGCATGTTGAGCTTCCTCCTTTTTCCATCAGATCAAATTTATATATTTCTTTATGCGAACTATTCCTTCAAGCATTCATGATTTTATTTCCTGTGAACTTATTTTACTTTTGTTTTTAACTTAAAGGATTACTACATTTTGATTGACCAGGTGGATTAAATGTGCAATAAGCATCATTTGGCATATTTTTGAGATGGCAGGTCCTGATTCTTTTCTGGATTATTCTAATTGCTGTGTGATCTCTCACGCTGCCCAATTTTGCCATGCAACATTACACTGAGAGAAATAGCTCCTGGTGCAATATCTTTGGACTCCCGAGAGCACATGCCATTCTAAACTAAATAGGGGATGTGTGTGGTGTGGAGGAGGGATGAAGTGAGAGACTTGTGGCAAATTGAAGACAATAGTACAGGGTAGCAACATGGATAATGACAACCAGTGTGGAAGGAAAGGAGAACACATACAAATCTACGTGCTAGAGATAAGGCCAGAGTTTGCAAACATTGTAAAAAGACAGAACTAATGACTCTGTATCTGAATCCACAGAGCATTCATTAAAAAAAGATGAATTGCCAGCTCAAATAGAAACAAATATATATGATTGGATAGCCATTTCAGAGACATGGTTGCAATGTGACCGAGACTGGAACCTGAATATTCAAGAGTACATGACATGTGGGAAGGACAGGAAGCTATGAAAAGCTTGCAGGGTAGCTATGTTAATGAGGGACAACATTAGTACATAAGGGAGAATTGACCTTAGTTTTCAACATTAAGATGTAGAATCAGTTTGGGTAGAAATGGCAAAGCCATTTGAGGGAGGAATGTATAAGTTCCAGAACAGTAAATGACATATACAGGAAGGGAAGAAGTAATGAAAGCTTGTAAGAAAGGTACAGCAAGATGCATGGGTGATTTTAATCTAAGTAATATTCCCATCAGGTTGGAAAATAAAAGAGGAAGACAGAAAGCAGAAAGCTACAGTCCAGTTAGTTTAGTAGCTGTCATCAGGAAGTTACTAGAATCTATTATATCAGGGCACTTAAAAATCTTAATGCAATCAGGCAGAGTCAACAAGGTTTTGTGAAAGGGAAATCGTGTTTGGCTAATTTATTAGAGTTCTTGGAGAAGTATCAAGCAAAATGTATAAAGGGGAACCTGTAGATGCGGCAGGAGGGAGGCCAGCGATCGGGGTGGGTTCAGGGGGGGCTGCATGCGGGGGTGTCTGCACTGTGGGGGGTGGGAGGATTGGTACTGCGTGGGGGCAGCTGGAGATTGGGGCGGACTGGGATGGGGGGGTTGAGGTTGGCCCGGGAATGGTAGGTGGGGCCTAGATCAGGCCGTTGGGTGTTTAGGGCAGCTTTGCGGGGGGGGGGGGGGGGTAATCGAGCTGGCCAGCAAACGGGGGGCTGACAGTTCGGGGCCACTGTGCATGCGTAGAGGTCCACTGGTTTCAGCCTCCTGGGTGTCAACATCACAAAAAATAGATTATTTAGTCATTAGCACATTGCTGTTTCTGGGAGTTGTGCACGTATTGGCTGCAATGTTTCTTATATTACAACAGTGACAACACTTCAATAAGTAGGGCGGCATGGTGGCACAGTGGTTAGCACTGCTGCCTCACAGCACCAGGGACCTAGGTTCAATTCCGGCCTCAGGTGAACGGCTGTGTGGAGTTAGCACATTCTCCCTGTGTTTACGTGGGTTTCCTCCCACAGTCCAAAGATGTGCGGTTAGGTTGATTGGCCATGCTAAATTAACCTAGTGTCAGGGGGATTAGCAGGGTAAATATGAGGGGTTACGGGAATAGAGGCTGGATGGGATTGTGGTCGGTGCAGACTCGATGGGCCGAATGGCCTCCTTCTGCACTGTAAGGATTCTATGATTCTAGGTACTTCAGTGACTGTAAAGCACTTTAATGTTTCTGGAGGCCACAGCAAGTGCTATATAAATGCAAGTGTTTTTTTGACAGTGCATTTAGACATTCATACTGCAAATAGGGTCTCAGTGAATTCTCTTTTAGCGTATCTTCACACCCACATTGTTTTTTTACCCTTTGAGGAATTGTGGTGTGGGGCTTGTGGGGGAGGGGGGACGGCTGGAGTTGGGTTGAGTGGTTGAAGGATTCCCAAAGTGATTATTGGCCTGTTGAACCGAATTGAAAGCTGCTTCCATGGCCAACAAGTCCTGGCGTTGGACTTGAATCCAAAGCTTCTGGTCCAGTAGTAGAGACACTACCACTATAGGCCTCCTTAATCTCAGTGAATGATAATATAAGAAAGGTTTACGCTTTTATAGCACCTTTCACAACTATAAGATGTACCAAAAGCACTTAACGGCTAAACATATACTTTTTGAAGTGTAGTCACTCTTATAATGTGGGAGCCCATGTGTAGACAAGCAGAGCTCTCACATACAGCAATGTGATGATGACCCGATAATCTATTTTTGTGATGTTGATTGAAGGGTAAATATTGGACAGGAGACCCGGGGATAATCCCCCGCTCTTCAGTGAAATTGTGACATTGAATCTTTTATATCCACCAGAAAGGGCAGATGGGTTTTGGTTCAGTGCCTGATCTGAAAGATGGCACCTCCAACACTGTAGCTTTCCCTCAGCCCTGCGCTAGAGTGCCAGTCTAGATTACTGAGTTCAAGTCCAGGACTGGAAGTTGAACCCACAACCTCACACTCAGGGGCATTTACCCGCAGCTGTACATGACAGCTTTCACAAGATAACTGAAGTCTAAAGCCAGTCATCTCCTTTCACTTCTCTAAGCCTCAAATGATGTGATAATTTCTATTTTCCAAACAACACTACCATTAATCTTCATGTTTCTGGAAAATTGCATATCTTAATAGAAATATTTCACATAAATCAGCAGCAACTTTGCGAGTTATTCAGAGCATGAAGCCAAGCAGTAGAAGATAAATAAATAAATAAAGGACCTCTGTGACATTTTAATGTAGTCTGTCATTGTTCAGTCCATGAAACATAGGGCATGGAAAGTTAAAGGGTGTTATATAAACAGTCTGTGTATTTATAAGAAAAGTGTAATATACAGATGAAGTCTGATAGTGTGAAAGGTTTATAACTGTACCATCACTGAAGAAATCTGCTGAACAGCGGGGGCTCAGGAACTGCATTTTTGTACAGGAGCCTGGTAGAATTACATTTTTAAGACGAGAGAAGTTGCTAGAAGAACGTTGTCACAGCTACAGAAACAAGAAGCCAAGTACTCAGCAAGATAGAAAATTAGAAAACATAGAAAACATAGAAAAACTACAGCACAAAACAGGCCCTTTGGCCCCACAAGTTGTGCCGAACATTTGTTTGAAGAATTAATGTCTAAACTATTTAGCAGGAGGACTAAAGCAAACGGTAAGACATCTCACGTAGAACATGCAGTCGTTGCGAGCATTCTTATGCTAAGGAGAAATATTTAAAGGGATAAAACGCTGAGAGTACTCCAGAACTGCGCAAAATGAGCAGCTGCCTTCTCTCGAGGTTAGTGGCTAATTACTCTGGATTATTTGGGACGGTGCCCTGATAGATTTCAGGTTTAATTCTTAGTTTGTAGTGAGCCAACTGGCTTGTTACATTGATGGCGAGAGTGCTAAAATTGATGTTAGTACTTTCAGGTTAAGGAAAGGAAAAAATAACCCATATCCTGCTCGCTATTCAGTGTTACAAGTGGAAAACATGTGCCTGTATGTGAGCTGATGTTGAGTGAGGGCAGGGCTGGGTAAAGCTGTGATGCCCTCATGTTGAATAACATGCTGTCTATTGTGTATGAGGGTGAGAGAGGGCAGGACAGAGTCTTAGTTGTGATGTTCCATGCTGATCAACATGGTAAGACTCACAGGCTAGATTCACAAAAGAAAGAATGTTATGAATTACAGGAGACTGATTCATCTGAGGACAAATTTTCCACCCATTAATGCATAAAGTAATCAAACTCTTTCTCATATAAATAATTAAAGTCTCAGCTTAATGATATTTATGTTGCAAGTTATTATTTAGTCATTCCTTTTTTTAAATAACAGATTCTATGCTATAAACTTTTGTATATCTGGCGGCATGAATGGTTTACTGAACTCTCTCCAAAATGTTGTCATTTGAGAAATATATGGTTGGCCATAACATTGAAATACAAACAGTAGTATTAAACAGCAAGCTCATTAAGTGTCCTGATGAATATCCTGTGCTCTGAAGATTCAGCAGCACACAGGGAGTTAGACAAAATGGTTATCCGAAGTTCAAGAGGTGTTCCATACCAGCTTTGTTATTTCTCCAACACCATTAACTCAAGTATACTGGTTAGGATATTTAAACCACTATCATTTTCATTCGTTCAGACATTTTGTCTCGCGTTTAGAAACATCATACATTACCAACCATGCTGAATTATGACAATTATACAAGCAACGTTGTTATTTCACACCTAAATATTTGAGTTGATTTATTATTGTCATATGTATCAGGATGTAGTGAAAAGTATTAAGTGGAGTTTTCCCGTCCCGCCCACCACAGGAATCGTAGTGGGCGGGACCCGGACAATGCAAAGGTCCATTGACTTCGGGCGGGATTTCCCAGCTTTGGGGCGAGCGCAGCCAGAAAATCTCACCCATTGTTTTTTGCGCACTATACAGACAAAACATACCATTCATAGAGTACGTAGGGGAGAACGAGAGGGTGCAGAATGTAGTGTTGCAGTTACTGATAGGGTGAAGAGAAAGATCAGCTTAATATATGATAGGACCATTCAAAAGTCTGTTGACAGCAGGGAAGAAGCCATCCTTGCGTCGGTTGGTATGTGTTTTCAGACTTTTATATCTTTTTCCTGACTGAAGAAGGTGGAAGAGAGTATGTCCAGGATGCAAGGAGTCCTTGATTATGCTGGCTGCTTTTCCAAGGCAGCGGGAAGTGTAGATGGAGTCGATGGATAGGAGGCTGGTTTGCGTGATGGATTGGGCTATATTCCCAAGCCTTTGTAGTTTCTTGTGGTTTTGGTCAGAGCAGGAACCATACCAAGCTGTGATACATCCAAAAAGGATGCTTACTGTAGTGCATCCATAAAAATTGCTGAGAGTCATAGTGGACATGCCAAATTTCCTTTGCCTTCTGAGAAAGTTGGTGGGCTTTCTTAACTATAACATCAGCATGGGAAATTGACCAGGTGGTGGGGAGAAAGGAATGAATGGTTGACCTTGAATTGTTGCAAAATTTACTAATTAATGTTGAAGGAAACTGGCAAAAGAAGCTTGGGAGAGGTGAGGAGAAACTTTGTCAAGCAGTCAGTGGTTAAGATCTGGAATGCACTGCCTGAGAGTGTGGTGCAGGAAGCTGGTTCAATGGGTGCATTCAGGAGGGAATTGGATGATTATCTGAAAAGGAAGAATGTGCTGGGATTATAGGAAGCAGGCGGGGATTGGCATGGAGGTGAATTCCTCTATTGGAGAGACACGTCAGGCCGAATGCCCCCCCCCCCCTCCCTCCCCTTCTGTTCTGTAACAATTCTGTGAATTAAAAATTGCCACACAACTACTTCAGCGAGTTTTTTTTTGGATTCAACAATCTCTCGCAATATTTCGACTGCTGGCCCTATGTGATATGTGACTGTGAAAATGGACTGCGGATCCCACAAGAGGGTGATGTAATGGCGTGCGTGTGATTTGAACCATGTAGCCACACACCTCATTTTGCCTTATATGGTCTAATGAATGGCCTCTCTCACAGTCTCCCAGTCCAAGTCAATGAAACCAGATGTGGGATGTTAATGATAAGGTAAAGGAGCGCCAGTTAAAATAGGACTTTACTGGGGCATGTAGCGAAATGACTTGATGAATGAGTCGGGAACTTCTATTTTTTGACTGAACAGACATGTAAGAAAGCAAGCCACACACACACTATTCAAAAAAGTGATCTTCAGATGTCTTCGCTGATCTTACAAATACAAAGAATTATTCATACTGATTAGTTTAAGACAGTAAACAGTTGGAATATTTAGATACAGCCAATCACATTTTCGCAACCTAAAATGTTAATTTAATCGCCAATCGATGTTGAAATTATTTAGAATATGCTGCAAATTCTCACAGTGCAATCTTCACAGTAAGCCCCCTATTCATTGAAAACACAGGTTTTTATTCCCTCCTATAAAAGGAGTTGGGGTTTTCCTTGCTGCTATTTCGCAGCTTTTGGTGTGATGCGGTTGAAAGATACAATCACAGTTCAGAGTCTGTTTGCTCTGCCGCTTTGACAGCGCTGCAAAGCCCGGGCTCTCTGCACTATCCCAACATGAGGTCATCCCAAAGCTGGACATTGTTCCTCAAATCCCTTTCTCCACAATCTCGGAGACAACAGCAGCTGCTGCTGCGGGGTTGGGAAATGGGCATTTTCCACATTGTTTGAATCAGACATGGAGAAGGGGGGAGCGGGGGAGGGGGCAGGGTGCACTCAATGTATTCCAATACACTGCTCCTGTGCATCCTTGCCCATTCCCAGTCCCACTGCCCGTCTCCCCTCCCTCTCTCTCTCACACATACAGCCTGTCTCCCCTCCCACTGTCACACACACAGAGCCTGGCTCCCCTATCACTCCCCTCTCTCACACACACTCACACTCACCTTGTCTCCCCTCTCTCACACACCTTGTCTCCCCTCTCTCTCTCACACACACACCTTGTCTCCCCTCTCTCTCTCACACACACACCTTGTCTCCCCTCTCTCTCACACACACACCTTGTCTCCCCTCTCTCACACACGCACCTTGTCTCCCCTCTCTCTCTCACACACACACACACCTTGTCTCCCCTCTCTCACACACACACCTTGTCTCCCCTCTCTCACACACACACCTTGTCTCCCCTCTCTCACACACCTTGTCTCCCCTCTCTCACACACACACCTTGTCTCTCCTCTCATACACACACCTTGTCTCCCCTCTCTCTCACACACACACCTTGTCTCCTCTCTCTCTCTCATACACACACCTTGTCTCTCTCTCTCTCACACACACACACACCTTGTCTCCCCTCTCTCTCTCATACACACACCTTGTCTCCTCTCTCTCTCACACACACACCTTGTCTCCCCTCTCTCTCTCATACACACACCTTGTCTCCTCTCTCTCACACACACACCTTGTCTCTCCTCTCATACACACACCTTGTCTCCCCTCTCTCTCACACACACACCTTGTCTCCTCTCTCTCTCTCATACACACACCTTGTCTCTCTCTCTCTCACACACACACACACCTTGTCTCCCCTCTCTCTCTCATACACACACCTTGTCTCCTCTCTCTCTCACACACACACCTTGTCTCCTCTCTCTCTCTCTCTCACACACACACACACACCTTGTCTCTCCTCTCTCACACACACACCTTGTCTCCCCTCTCTCTCTCACACACGCACCTTGTCTCCCCTCTCTCTCTCTCTCACACACACACACCTTGTCTCCCCTCTCTCTCACACACACCTTGTCTCCCCTCTCTCACACACCTTGTCTCCCCCCTCTCTCACACACACACCTTGTCTCCTCTCTCTCTCTCTCTCACACACACACCTTGTCTCCCCTCTCTCTCTCACACACGCACCTTGTCTCCCCTCTCTCTCTCTCTCTCTCACACACACACCTTGTCTGTCCTCTCTCTCTCACACACACACCTTGTCTCCCCTCTCTCACACACACACCTTATCTCCCCTCTCTCTCTCTCACACACACATACCTTGTCTCCCCCCTCTCTCTTACACACCTTGGCTCCCCCTCTCTCTCTCACACACACACCTTGTCTCCCCTCTCTCTCACACTCACACACCTTGTCTCCCCCCTCTCTCTCTCACACACACACCTTGTCTCCCCCCTCTCTCTCTCTCTCACACACACCTTGTCTTCCCCCTCTCTCTTACACACCTTGTCTCCCCTCTCTCACACAAACACTTTGGGCCCGATTTTACCATTTTCATTCTAAGTGCCGATCCGACTTAGAAATCCGCTTTCAGGTGCCCCCATACGCTCTCAGCCATCTCCAGTCCGATTCGCACTGTGGGCGGGGCTTAGCGCTGCCGGAACGATCGGAGCTCTGAAGCGTGCATGCGCAGTTAGAAAAAAATTTGAAAAAGCGCGCCCGTGTCAGATTGCTCCCGAGCCGCAGAAAGCGGAGAAAACAGCCCGAGAGTGAAAAGCGGGAGCGACGGTGTATCTTGGGGGGGGGGGGGGCAGATGGATCTCTGGTGGGGGGGCCGATGGATCTCTGGGGGGGGAGGCAGATGGATCTCTGGTGGATAAGGGGGACACACAAACATCACTGTCCCCCTTATCCACCCCCCCACTACCCAGACTGATCGCCACCCTGCACCCCCTCCCCACCGATCACCCGCAGAGTGGCAGTGGATCCCCCTGTCCCCACCAGAGATCCCCCCCCCCCCTCCCCACCGCACTGATCTGAGTCAGAGAGCCGTTGGAAGCTCTGAACTCGCTCTTCAGAGGCTGGAGCAGCCGACTCAGACTTTTATTTAGCAGGTCCATCACGGCGTGGTTCCGGATTGGTAAACGTGGTGGTAAAGGGGGAAATGCTGATAGAGTTGGGTGGGCAGTTCATTAATTCAATTTAAATGCATGCTAATGCATTTCAATCGTCGTTGCGCCCGATTTGGGCGCGGAACGGATCCCCGCCATTCGCGGGTCTCGGTAAAGTGGCGGTCTGCGCGGACGCGGGTGCAGATCGGGATAAAGGCCTCACACCCAACTTTACCACGATTTTCCACCCAAAAATGTACGCAAATTGTTGATAAAATCGGGCCCTTTGTCTCCCATCTCTCACACACGCACCTGGTCTCCCCTCTCTCAGAGACGCATCTTGTCTCCCCTCTCTCTCACACACACTTTGTCTCCCCTCTCTCTCACACACACCTTGTCTCCCCCCTCTCTCTCTGGGTGTATCTCGGGGGGGGGGGGGGGTGCAGATGGATCTCTGGTGGGGGGGCAGATGGATCTCTGGTGGGGGGGCAGCTGGATCTCTGGTGGGGGGGCAGATGGATCTCTGGTGGGGGGGGCAGATGGATCTCTGGTGGATAAGGGGGACACACACACATCACTGTCCCCCTTATCCACCCCCCCCGACTACCCAGACCGATCGCCACCCCGCCCCCTCCCCCCCCCCCCACCCACCGATCACCCGCAGAGTGGCAGTGGATCCCCCTGCCCCTACCAGAGATCCCCCCCCCACCCGCACTGATCTGAGTCAGAGAGCCGTTGGAAGCTCTGAACTCGCTCTTCAGAGGCTGGAGCACCCGACTCAGACTATTATTTAGCAGGTCCATCACGGCGCGGTTCTGGATTGGTAAACTCCCCCCCCACCCCCATACAACAATCTGGCTCACTCCACCCCCCCCCCAGAGAATGGTCTGGCCTCACTCCCCCCCCCCCCGATACAACAACCTGGCTCACTGCGCCCCCCAGAGAATGGTCTGGCCTCACTCCCCCTCACCTCCAGAGGAACATCTGACCCGCCTCCTCCCCCCTCACCATCAGACAATGATCAGCCCTCCCCCCACCATCAGACAACGATCGGCCCTCCCCCCCCGCCAGAGATACATCTGACCCGCCTCCTCGCCCTCCCCCCAGCCCCCCCCCCCAACGCCCCCCAACCAGACAACGATCTGGCCTCACTCCCCTCCTCCCCACTCCGACCAGAGAATGATCTGACCCGCCTCCCTCCTCAAGAGAACGATCTGGCTTCACTCCCTCCCCCCCCCAGAGAATGGTCTGGCCTCACTCCCCCTCACCTCCAGAGGAACATCTGACCCGCCTCCTTCCCCCCCCCCCCAGAGATACATCTGACCCGCCTCCTCCCCCTCCCCCTCCCCCCACCCCCCACAACCAGACAACGATCTGGCCTCACTCCCCTCCTCCCCCCTCCAACCAGAGACTGATCTGACCCGCCTCCCTCCTCCCCCACCCCCCCAACCAGAGAATGATCTGACCCACCTCCCTCCTCCCCCCCCAACCAGAGAATGATCTGACCCACCTCCCTCCTCCCCCCCCAACCAGAGAATGATCTGACCCACCTCCCTCCTCCCACCCCCCCCCCCAAACCAGAGAATGATCTGACCCCCCTCCCCCCACCACTGATCTGAGTCAGAGAGCCATTGGAAGCTCTGAACTCGCTCTTCAGAGGCTGGAGCAGCCGACTCAGACTTTTATTTAGCAGGTCCATCACGGCGTGGTTCCGGATTGGTAAACGTGGTGGTAAAGGGGGAAATGCTGATAGAGTTGGGTGGGCAGTTCATTAATTCAATTTAAATGCATGCTAATGCATTTCAATCGTCGTTGCGCCCGATTTGGGCGCGGAACGGATCCCCGCCATTCGCGGGTCTCGGTAAAGTGGCGATCTGCGCGGACGCGGGTGTAGATCGCGATAAAGGCCTCACACCCAACTTTACTGCGATTTCGCGCCCGAAAAACGGGTGCAAATTGTTGATAAAATTGGGCCCTTTGTCTCCCGTCTCTCTCACACACACCTTGTCTCCTCTCTCTCTCTCTCACACACACCTTGTCTCCTCTCTCTCACACACACACCATGTCTCCTCTCTCTCCCTCTCACACACACCTTGTCTCCTCTCTCTCTCACACACACACCTTGTCTCCTCTCTCTCTCTCACACACACCTTGTCTCCCCCTCTCTCTCACACACACACACACACCTTGTCTCCTCTCTCTCTCTCTCACACACACCTTGTCTCCTCTCTCTCTCACACACACCTTGTCTCCCCTCTCTCTCACACACACACACCTTGTCTCCTCTCTCTCTCTCTCACACACACCTTGTCTCCCCCTCTCTCTCTCTCTCTCACACACACCTTGTCTCCCCCTCTCTCTCTCTCACACACACCTTGTCTCCCCCTCTCTCTCTCACACACACACACACCTTGTCTCCTCTCTCTCTCTCACACACCTTGTCTCCTCTCTCTCTCACACACACCTTGTCTCCCCTCTCTCACACACACACACCTTGTCTCCTCTCTCTCTCTCTCTCTCACACACACCTTGTCTCCCCCTCTCTCTCTCACACACACCTTGTCTCCTCTCTCTCTCTCTCACACACCTTGTCTCCTCTCTCTCTCTCTCTCACACACACACACCTTGTCTCCCCCTCTCTCTCTCTCACACACACCTTGTCTCCTCTCTCTCTCTCACACACACCTTGTCTCCTCTCTCTCTCTCTCACACACACACACACCTTGTCTCCCCCTCTCTCTCTCTCACACACACCTTGTCTCCTCTCTCTCTCTCACACACACCTTGTCTCCTCTCTCTCTCTCTCACACACACCTTGTCTCCCCCTCTCTCTCTCTCACACACACCTTGTCTCCTCTCTCTCTCTCACACACACCTTGTCTCCTCTCTCTCCCACACACACCTTGTCTCCTCTCTCTCTCTCTCTCTCTCTCCCACACACACACCTTGTCTCCTCTCTCTCTCTCACACACACACACCTTGTCTCCCCCTCTCTCTCTCTCTCACACACACCTTGTCTCCTCTCTCTCTCTCACACACCTTGTCTCCTCTCTCTCACACACACACCTTGTCTCCCCCCTCTCTCTCTCACACACACACACCTTGTCTCCCCCCTCTCTCTCACACACACCTTGTCTCCCCCCTCTCTCTCACACACACACCTTGTCTCCCCTCCCTCTCTCTCACACACACACACACACACACACCTTGTCTCCCCCCTCTCTCTCTCTCACACACACACCTTGTCTCCCCCCTCTCTCTCTCACACACACCTTGTCTCCCCTCCCTCTCTCTCACACACACACACACCTTGTCTCTCTCTCTCACACACACACACCTTGTCTCCCCCCTCTCTCTCTCACACACACCTTGTCTCCCCTCTCTCTCTCACACACACACACACCTTGGCTCCCCTCTCTCTCTCTCACACACACCTTGTCTCCCCTCTCTCTCTCTCACACACACACACACCTTGTCTCCCCTCCTTCTCTCTCACACACACCTTGTCTCCCCTCTCTCTCTCTCACACACACCTTGTCTCCCCTCTCTCTCTCTCACACACACACATTGTCTCCCCTCCCTCTCTCTCACACACACACACACCTTGTCTCCCCCCTCTCTCTCACACACACACCTTGTCTCCCCTCTCTGACACACACACCTTGTCTCCCCTCTCTCTCACACACACACCTTGTCTCCCCTCTCTCTCACACACACCTTGTCTCCCACTCTCACACACACCTTGTCTCTCTCTCACACACACATTGTCTCCCCTCTCTCTCACACACACACACCTTGTCTCCTCTCTCTCTCACACACACACCTTGTCTCTCTCTCACACACACATTGTCTCCCCTCTCTCTCACACACACACACCTTGTCTCCTCTCTCTCTCACACACACACCTTGTCTCCCCAATCTCTCACACACACACACCTTGTCTCTCCTCTCTCTCTCACACACACACCTTGTCTCCCCTCTCTCTCACACACACCTTGTCTTTCTCTCTCTCTCTCACACACACACACACACCTTGTCTCCCCTCTCTCTCTCACACACACACCTTGTCTCTCCTCTCTCACACACACACACCTTGTCTCCCCTCTCTCTCTCTCACACACACCTTGTCTCTCTCTCACACACACACACACCTTGTCTCCCCTCTCTCTCTCTCACACACACACCTTGTCTCCCCTCCCTCTCTCTCATACAGTAAGAAGTCTCACAACATGAGGTTAAAGTCCAACAGGTTTATTTGGAATCACAAGCTTTCAGAGTGCTGCTCCTTCATCAGGTGAGTCCTGACTCAGCTGATGAAGGAGCAGTGCTCCGAAAGCTCGTGATTCCAAATAAACCTGTTGGACTTTAACCTGGTGTTGTGAGACCTCTTACTGTGCCCACCCCAGTCCAATGCCGGCATCTCCACATCATCTCTCTCACATACACAGCCTGTCTTCCTCCTCCTCTCTCTTTCTTACATACAGCCTGGTTCCCCTCTCTCTCTCACGCACACAAACACACACAGACTGGCTCCCCTCTCTCTCTCAGGTTCTGTGGCTTAGGTGATTAAAGTGCCTGTTTAGTAAACAGGAGACCCTGGGTTCAAATCCCAGCAGAGCCTTACTCCCTTTCAAGTGATCTATGCAAAATACACAAGGTGAAATATCCCTTTCTATGGCAGCACGGTGGCACAGTGGTTAGCACTACTGCCTCGCAGCACCAGGGACCCAGGTTCGATTCCCGGCTTGGGTCACTGTCTGTGTGGAGTTTGCACGTTCTCCCCGTGTCGGCATGGGTTTCTTCCGGGTGCCACCAACAGTCGAAAGACGTGCTGGTTAGGTGCATTGGCTATGCTAAATTCTCTCAGTGTACCCAAACAGGTGCTGGAGTGTGGCGACTAGGGGATTTTCACAGTAACTTCATTGCAGTGTTAATGTAAGCCTACTTGTGACACTCATAAACACCATCTCTCACACACATATATAGCCTAGTTCCCCCTCTCTGTCTCACACACAGCCTGGCTCCCTCCGTCTCTCTCACTCAGTCACATACAACCTGTCTCCCCTCCTCTCTCACACACAGACAACTTGTCTCCCCTCTCTCTCGGCGGCGGAAGTTTCCGGGGAAAGGCTGCGATAGGGAACCAGCCAATCTGAATTTCAGCAGCGTCTAAAATCTCCCTGGAGATTAGATGATTGACCGCCCGGGGGGGCCAATGGGAATTGGGAAGTGGGAGGGGGGCAGCACTCAGCGGAAGACCCCCTCCCCCTGCTGATTGACAAGGAGACTGGCCCAATTGGAGAGGGGAGGGTGGGGAGCTCCTTATGAATGAGGCTCCAACCAGCGCAGGGAGAGGGCGGGATCGGCGGCGGGAGAGCTTGAGGTGGCGCCCGCGTCCCTCCCTTTGCATTAGGGAGTTTGTGCGTTCAAAGCGAAGGTGGGGGGAGAGTAAAAATCAGCTTTGAGGAGGGAAAGAAAAGGGGGGAATTGTTTGGGACGTTGCTGAAGGTGGAATTTTTTCTCCCACCCGCCTCTGAAAGAAGCTTTCTTCCCCCAGCTTTGCAGAGATACTTTGTTTGCAGCCAGAGGTAAGGGATTTTTGAGCTCTCGCTCACATTGTATCCGGGGGCTGTCCCTTTTCCCAATGTCTCCTCAACTGAAACGTGTAACATTGTTCCCGTTATCTGAGGAATTCCTGAGCTTGGCTCAGCCGCATGGGTGAGGTCATTGAATTATTGCACTCAACTCAGCAGCTAATTTCTGACAAGAATTTTAGCTGGAATTGAGTTTCTTTGGGAAGGAGGGAAAAATGGGCCATTTTTTTGTCAGTTTTCTTTTCAGGTTGCGCTGTTTTTTTTAGATTTGTATGTTTTCTAGATTTTTATTTCAAACTTTGGTTCATTTTTATATATTTCCCCCACTCCGGTGTAATTTTCTGAAGTTGCAGTTTATTCAGTGAGGGGGAGGGAGTGGGGCTCTCCGGGCTGGGGAGACTGCAGCAAGTAAGGCGCGTTTTTTGGAGTGGTTGGGTGGGAGTTGCTCGGTATCTGTGTGGAGGAACATTCCTGTCTCCAGTTATTCACACTGACAGCATTGGGTTTTTTTTAAATGATGGAACTGTGCACTTTGATATCCCAGAGCGTCAGTTCTGAAGGGTAAATAGATTCTTCCCATTTTTAAACTCTGGCAAACTTGTGATTGAATGCGACTAGAGGAGACCACGTTTTTTTGCACAAGTCATTGTCCAATATATATGAACATGACTTAACAGCTTTACCGTTCCCCCCCGCACCCTACCATATACAGGTATCACACCAGATAAGGTCACCGGTGACTTTGTATGTTTGAGCACTTTGTGCCATTTAGTCAAAGACCTTGTTGATCACTGCCTATTAATAAACGTGGTGTCAATCTGACAAACAAGCTAATCTGTTCCTTGCACCAATGCTGTGGTCATCTAGCTTTTTGAGAATTGTTCAGTGGGGCTTTTCACATCAAATCCCAATTCGTTTCTGATTTCTAGGCAGCTGTAAAGTTAATTTCATCCTAACCTAAAAAAGAGGACAAGAGTAAAATAGTGCACACTCACTTTTTTCCCTCCATGATCTTGCTTATTTGTCAATAGGCTGTTTGAATGTTGAAGCTTATCACTCCCAGCAGATCTTTCAATTTTGAATGTTGAGCACCAAAGGAATGCTTCATAAAGGCTGTCATTGTAACAGATCCCATCCTTCTATTTATAAAGATTTATGTTCAAATGTTTGCAATTTTGCATATTTGGAGTTATTTTTACAAGTGTATTGAATGGATGTGCCCACATGCTTTATGCTGTCTGGTTCATGTACTCTGTAACAGTCTGGGTCAGGGGAGGATAAAAATGAATCATTCAGCTGCTAATTTTTGAAGAGTTGGCCTGTGGGTTTTTTAAACTTGGTTTAAAAACCATAGGTTTACATTTTTACAGCCTATTCTCTTTTATCTAATCTGATTAAACTAAAGGCATGTAGCCATAAAAGTGCAATTAAGCTAATTGTATTTTGTTCAAGTCTATTTAAAATTATAGTTCACCAGTGTGAACTATAGGTTCAGATAGATTTGGAATGCTTACTTTCTTATCCTATTTTCCCCTTTCCTCACGTTATGATTTCCCATGTTCGAGTCTAAAGTCCCAAATAAGAATGTACGAAGTCATCTGTTATGATCCCTAGAGATATCAATTTCCCAGTGACCAAATTATGACATTTACTGTGACAAATAAACTAAAATCAGCACCAATTACACATTGCTTGGACAATTACAGCAAAACACTTAACTACAGAAAAAGGTATTCCTCATTAACCCAATCTAAACTCCTCACTACATCACACTCAGCAGAAATGTATTTGCCAAAAACCTCCAATCTTGTCCATGGTTGGGAATCTGGTGCCATTACAGTGAATGGAGTTTTGGCTGAGTGCCAAATTCTCCATTTTCACTGGCAGTATGGATGAGCACAGTAAGAAGTTTAACAACACCAGGTTAAAGTCCAACAGGTTTATTTGGTAGCAAAAGCCACACAAGCTTTCGAGGCTCTGAGCCCCTTCTTCAGGTGAGTGGGAATTCTGTTCACAAACAGAACTTATAAAGACACAGACTCAATTTACATGAATAATGGTTGGAATGCGAATACTTACAACTAATCCAGTCTTTAAGAAACAAAACAATGGGAGTGGAGAGAGCATCAAGACAGGCTAAAAAGATGTGTATTGTCTCCAGACAAGACAGCCAGTGAAACTCTGCAGGTCCACGCAACTGTGGGAGTTACAAATAGTGTGACATAAACCCAATATCCCGGTTGAGGCCGTCCTTGTGTGTGCGGAACTTGGCTATCAGTTTCTGCTCAGCGACTCTGCGCTGTCGTGTGTCGCGAAGGCCGCCTTGGAGAACGCTTACCTGAATATCAGAGGCCGAATGCCCGTGACCACGGGTAAGCGTTCTCCAAGGCGGCCTTCGCGACACACGACAGCGCAGAGTCACTGAGCAGAAACTGATAGCCAAGTTCCGCACACACAAGGACGGCCTCAACCGGGATATTGGGTTTATGTCACACTATTTGTAACTCCCACAGTTGCGTGGACCTGCAGAGTTTCACTGGCTGTCTTGTCTGGAGACAATACACATCTTTTTAGCCTGTCTTGATGCTCTCTCCACTCCCATTGTTTTGTTTCTTAAAGACTGGATTAGTTGTAAGTATTCGCATTCCAACCATTATTCATGTAAATTGAGTCTGTCTTTATAAGTTCTGTTTGTGAACAGAATTCCCACTCACCTGAAGAAGGGGCTCAGAGCCTCGAAAGCTTGTGTGGCTTTTGCTACCAAATAAACCTGTTGGATTTTAACCTGGTGTTGTTAAACTTCTTACTGTGTTTACCCCAGTCCAACGCCGGCATCTCCACAGTATGGATGAGATCAGAGAATCCGACCTGTTTGTTTAAAATCCCAGGCACCTCCCAGCTTTTAACAGGATCCCTTCTCCCTGCCCCACCCAAGTGAATCTACCAGTGTCCTTTTTCTCAAAGCCCCTGCACTCAGTTTTATGAGCATAATCGAATAGACTTTCAGTAGGCAAGCACCCTCTGGCAACTCATTTTTTTCAGACTGTGAATCCATCCTCACCAATGTTCTGTTTTAGTGGTTCATCCCAAAACAATCCTTTTCTTCTACTTGGCATTGCAGCAGCTGTTTTGGGGGGGGGGAGAGAGGGGGTTGTCTTCCCAAATCTATCCCTAGATACGGGGGGGTACTGGAGGAATTGAGAAATGCAAACACAGTCCCATTGCTGAAAAAGATCAAAAGAAATGCTGAACAATTATAGTCCAGTTAGTCTTGTCATTGGTCAAATTATTGAAATGGACCCTGTCAGGTAGAAAGGCATGGACTGGTCAGCGTGGAGTTGTTAAAAGGAGGTTTTGCCTCTTAAATTTGATTGAATTCTTTTCAGGAAGTGACAAGAAGAGTTGATGGAGGTAGTGCAGTGGGTGTTGTGTACATAGATTTTAGCAAGGCGTTTGACACAGTCTCACAAGATGAAGGCATGTAAAATCGCCAGCACTAACACACCTCTCCCTGATAAGCTCAATGCATTCTATGCCCGTTTTGAGCAAGGGGTCAGTCAGAGGACACCTCCACCCTGGAAGCCTCGGATAAACCTGTATCCGAGGTCATGATTGCAGATGTCAGAGCAGCCTTCTCGAAGGTCAACCTATGGAAAGTGGCTGGGGTACCTCGATGAGCACTCAGATCCTGCACAGACCAGCTGGTGGGGGTATTCACAGACATCTTCAACCTCTACAACAATCTGAGGTCCCTATCTGCTTCAAGAAGATGACTACCATCCTGGTACCAAAGAAAAGCCAAGCTGCATGCCTTAATGACTATTGTCTGGTGGCTCTGACATCCATCATTGTGAAGTGCTTCAAAAAGTTAGTCATGGCACAAATCCATTCCAGCCTTCTAGATTGCCTGCATCAACTACAGTTCACTGACTGTTGCATCCGGTCCACAGCAGACACCATCTCCCTGGCCTTGCACTCAACCCTGGGACACTTGTGTTAGGCTCCTATTTATCAACTACAGCTCTGCCTTCAACGCCATTGTTCCTACCAAACTCTGTGGCCTGGGGCTAGGCTCCTCCCTCTGTGACTGATTCCTAACCCACCGACTGCAATCAGTAAGGCAACAACACCTCCACAATCATCCTCAACACCAGCGCCCCACAAGGGTGTCCTCAGTCCCTTTATTACACTCCTTTATACACCTATGACTGTGTGGCCAAATTCCCCTCCAACTCTGTTTTCAAGTTTGCTGATACCACCGTAGTGGGTTGGATCCCAGACAATGACAAGACGGAGTACAAGAAAGAGATAGAAAATCTGGTGCGATGACCATCTCTCCCTCAATGTCAACAAAAATGGAGATAGTCATCAACTTCAGGAAGCGTAGTGGAGGACATGCCCTTGTCCACGTCAATGGGGACGAAGGAGAAATCATCGATCTTCAAGTTTAGGTGTCCAGGTCACCAACAACCTGTCCTGGTCCCTCCATGCCGACACTATAGTCAAAGCCCATCACACCTCTATTTAGAAGGCGAAGTAGAGTTTGAGCAGACATGCCAAATTTTCAACTTTTACAGATGCACCATGGAAAGTATCCTCTGACCAAGACTACGAAGGGTTGTGAACGAAGCTCAGTCCATTACACAGACCAGCCTCCCACCCACTGACGCTGCCTTGGGAAAAGCGGCCAGCATAATTACGGACCCCATACATGTCCCCATAAGGACATGAACACATCCTCAGACTTTTGTATCAACCCACTCAAGAACAGCTTCTTCCTGCTGCCATCAAACTTTTGAATGGACCTACCTCACATTAAGTTGATCTTTCTCTAGACCCTAGCTATGACTAACACATTTTGCACCTTCTCCTTTCCTTCCCAATTAGTGTGCTCTGCAGAGCGTGCAAGAAACCATACTTGTACTGTATACTAACACGTGACGTGTCAAAAATGTAAAAGCCCAGAGGATACAGGGTAATGTGGCAAACTGGATAAAAGATTGGCTTAGTAACAGGAAACAAAGGGTAATGGTCATTGGATGCCCTTACAAATGAAAACTTGTTTCAAGTGGTGTTTCAGTGCTTGGTGTTGGGCTCCTTACTGTTTGTTTGTTATATATTAAACAATTTGGATGTGAGCATGGGGGTCACAATTGGGAAATTTCCAGATGATAAAGATTGGCCAAGTAGTGGATAGTGTAGAGCATAGCTATAAACTAGATGGGTTGGTGGAGTGGGTGGTAAAGTGGCAGATGGACTTTAACATAGTGTGAGGTAATGCCTTTAGGGAATGCACAGTAAATGGGAATATGCGAAGAGGGGTTGATGAAGTGAAATCTTGACGTCAAGTACACGGGTCCCCAAAGACAGCAGTTCAAATAAGCAAGATTGTAAAGAAGGCATATGGAATGCTCTCATTCATTGGCAGAGATATAGGATATAAAATTAGGATATAATGTTTGGATTCTATAAAATGCCAGTGAAGCCTCAACTGAAGTATGTGTGCAGTTCTGATCACTAAATTACAGGGATTTTGATAGGTTGGGGTTATTTTCCTTGAAACCAAAGGCTGAGGGGAAGAGATCGTGGACAGGATAAAATTGTTTCCTTTGGGAAAATCTCAAACCAGGGGACATGAACTTTTTTTGTGTGGGGGTAGTGGGTGTTTTGAATTCGCTGCCCAAGTTGGTGGTGGGATCTTTACTGTTTGTTATATATTAACAATTTGAACGTGAGGGTCACGATTGGGGAAATTTGCAGATGAGACAGATTGGCCAAGTAGTGGATTGTGTAGAGCATAGCTATAAACTCCCAAAATAATATAGGTGGAGTGGGTAAAGTGGCAGATGGACTTTAACATAGGTGTGAGGTCATAGAGGTTTAGAGCATGGCAACAGGCCCTTCGGCCCAACAAAGAAAACATTGTACCTGCCTCCACTACTACCTCTGGCAGCTTGTTCCAGACACTCGCCTCCCTCTGGAAAAAATTGCCCCTCTGGACACTTCTGTATCTCTCCCCTTTCACCTTAAACCTATGCCCCCTCTAGTTTTAGACTCCCCTACCTTTGGGAAAAGATATTGACTATTTACCTTGTCTATGCCCCTCATTATTTTATAGACCTCTATAAGGTCACCCCTCAGCCTCCTGCGCTCGAGGAAAAAGTCCCAGTCTATCCAGCCTCTCCTTGTAACTCAATCCATCAAGTCCCGGTAGCATCCTAGTAAATCTTTTCTGTACTCTTTCTAGTTTAATAATATCCTTTCTATAATAGGGTGACCAGAATTGCACACACTATTCCAAGTGTGGCCATACCAATGTCTTGTACAACTTCAACAAGACGTCCCAACTCCTGTATTCAATGTTCTGACTGATGAAACCAAGCATGCTGAATGCCTTCTTCACCACTCTGTCCACCTGTGACTCCACTTTCAAGGAGCTATGAACATGTACCCCTAGAGCTCTTTGTTCTGTAACTCTCCCCAACGCCCTACCATTAACTGAGTAAGTCCTGCCCTGGTTCAATCTACCAAAATGCATCACCTCACATTTGTCTAAATTAAACTCCATCTGCCATTCATTAGCCCACTGGCCCAATTGATCAAGATCCTGTTGCAATTGGAGATAACTTTCTTCAATGTCCATTATGCCACTAATCTTGGTATCACCTGCAAACTTACTAACCATGCCTCCTATATTCTCATCCAAATCATTAATATAAATGACAAATAACAGTGGACCCAGCGCTGGTCCCTGAGGCACACCACTGGTCACAGGCCTCCAGTTTGAAAAATAACTCTCTACAACCACCCTCTGGCTTCTATCAAGAAGCCAATTTGGTATCCATTTAGATACCTCACCCTGGATCCTGTGAGATTTAACTTTATGCAACAACCTACCATGCGGTACCTTGTCAAAGGCCTTGCTAAAGTCCATGTAGACAACATCAACTGCACTGCCCTCATCTACCTTGGTTACCCCTTCAAAAAACTCAATTAAATTTGTGAGACATGATTTTCCACTCTCAAAGCCATGCTGACTATCCCTAATCAGTCCTTGCATCTCTAAATGCCTGTGGATCCTGTCTCAAAATACCTTCCAACAATTTACCCACCACAGATGTGAGGCTCACTGGCCTGTAGTTCCCAGGCTTTTCCCTGCAGCCCTTTTTAAACAAAGGCACAACATTTGTGCACTCCAATCTTCAGGCACCTCACCCGTGACTATCGATGATTCAAATATCTCGGCTAGGGGACCTGCAATTTCCTCCCTAGACTCCCACAATGTCCTGGGATACACTTCTTCAGGTCCCGGGATTTATCTAGATGCACTTTAAGACTTCCAGCATCTCCTTCTCTGTAATATGTACACTCCTCAAGACATTATTTATTTCCTCAAGTTCCCTAAGATCCATGCTTTTCTCAACAGTAAATACTGATGAGAAATATTCATTTAGGATCTCGCCCATCTCTTGTGGAGGTAATGCCTTTAGGGAAGTCAAACAGTTATAGAGAATACACAATAAATGGAAATATACTAAGAAGGATCAATGAAGTGAGAGATCTTGATGTACAAGTACCCAGCTCCCTAAAGGCAGCGGTTCAAGTAGACAAGATTGTAAAGACATATGGAATGCTTCTCTTCATTGGCAGAGACCCTAAACTAATTTTTAAAAATGCCTGGATCTGCACCTTAAGTGCGTAAGCTATGGGCCTTGTGCAGGAGGGTGGGATTAGAATAGCCACCTTGGTGTCCTTGGGCTGGCATGGAAAAGATGGGCCAAATGCCCATCTTTTCTTTATGCTGTAATCTTTCCATGGTTCTATCTCTCCCAAATGTCTGGGCACAGTAAAACCGGTTCTTTTTAAAGTTATTTCACAGGATGTGGGCATTCTTGTCCATCTCCTTCATTTCCCTTGAGAAGCTGTCAACTGTTAAAACTTGCACCTTGCTTTCAATTTTTTTGATTTGAGCTGCTGTCTCCATAACAAGCAGATCACATGGGCTTGTCTCCTACCCGATTTCATTGGAGGTCACATCCCCTTGCCAAGCTACTCCTTTTTCTCTCGAATGAGAGGTCAGTTTAAAACAACCACCTAATTATAAAGTCTAGCATTCATAACATACCCCTCAATTTTGTTTCACTGATCTTGGATGCAGTGGGACTTGACTTTATGGCCTTTTCTATTAACTAAGTTGTGTTACATCTGTTCTATGGAACTGGCTTCAGTATTTAGAGTTTAAGCTCCCAATGATTTCCCTGATGGTTTTGTTTTGAAGTGTTAGCTGGGTAGCACAAGTATTTGTGATGACCAAAAGCTCTTGATACTTGAACTGACTTTGTTTTTGCCATATTTTCCAAGTTCCAGTGAAAGTTTCAAACAGCCACATAACCATACCCCAGTATACAACTTCAGGGTTGATGTTGAACTCTCTGCAACAACATCTGGGTTGCATTAATGGACATCGTTCAAAAACATAGGCCATTCTAAGTGTAATAGCAACAAAGCAAAAATGTTTTGAAATGCTGGAATTTTAGCGAAAAAATACTTGAAGCTAGCATGACCATTGGACCAAGTATAAAGTTATGTAGAAGTGAATCAATAAATAGACTGGAGATGCAAAGAGAACTGGGAGGAAAGAACGTATGGAGGAAAGAACGTATGAAACATGATGCCAGATATTCTTCCAATACTGTAACAACAGTAAATGGAGTGGAAACAAAGGTCAATTTTCTTTTATCCACAACAGGGAGGGTATAAACACTTGTGCTTAGTTATTGTGCACACTTTAGGACATCAACTAATAAAGCAAATGTTCTAGCTAATTTAATGAGATGAGGGAGATTTGAGTACTGTAACAAGTCCTTTTGGAAATGAGTGACACATGCAATATTTGATGTGATCAGTGGGTATTGGAGATCAATCATAGACGTAGATTAGTAGCTTGATTATGGGTAGGAAGAGTGTAGTTGCAGGAGGGGGTTCAGCTAGCGAATTGCATTTGGTGAAGTTGCCATGTGGTTTTTGCTAGTAGCCTTCCTGTTCCCACTATTCATGTTGACCTCCACTTGCATCTTCACAAAATGGTGAGTGCAGATGCCCTTAACACACAATAGCATCCATTTTAATTTCTTGGTGTTGTGAGGGGAGAGTTGGGGCTTGGGTGGGCAGTGTTGGTGGAGGAATGTGTCAAAGGGAAAGCTATCCATTAACTGGAGTCCAGTCAGTCAGGAATGTGGCTGTTCATTGGCTGTTGCAATGCTCAGCGTCATTCACAATTGCTTTGACGTACAGACACATGAATTAGGAGCAGGAGTAGGGCATTCGGTCCCTTGAATCTGTTCTGTCATTCAGTAGGATCAGGGCTGACCTGATGTGACCTCAGTGCTCCTGTCTTGTCTACCCCCGGCCCTTTGATTCCTTTTATTAGTGAAGAATCTATCTACCTCTACCCTAAAAGCATTCAATGACCCTGCCTTTACCACACTTGGGGAATGGCGTTCCATACACCCACGGCCCTCGGAGATTTCCTAATCTCCATCTTAGTTTAAAACTAAGGGAACTTTAATTTATGTCCTCTGTCCTGGCCCCTCCCATGAGGGGGAATATCCTTTCAGCATCCACCCTGTTAGGTCCCCTCGGGATTTTGTGTTTCAAAAAGATCATCCCTCATTTTTCTAAACTCCAATAGATGCAAGCCCAGCTTTTCCAACCTTCTCTCATGAGAGAAC
Organism: Mustelus asterias; assembly: GCF_964213995.1. Lineage (NCBI taxonomy): Eukaryota > Metazoa > Chordata > Chondrichthyes > Carcharhiniformes > Triakidae > Mustelus > Mustelus asterias. The sequence continues at coordinate 75,745,273 of NC_135812.1, read as the reverse complement.
TCCTTCATCCCAGGAGTCTTTTGAGTAATCTTTCTCTGAACTGCTTCTGATGTAATTATGTCCTTTTTGGGTAAGGAGGCCAAAACTATGCCCAGTACTCCTGATGTGATAATAGCCAAATACTGGAATCTGAAACGAACTGAAAATGCTGGAAAATCTCAGCCGGTCTGACAGCAATTGTGGGGAGAGAATAGAGCCAGCGTTTTGAGTCTAGATGACCCTTCATCAGAGCTCCAATGCTCAGCTAAGGCATCTACAAAGTGATTATAGGTTAAATGGGTGGACAAAATTTTGGCAGATACAGTATAATGTGGGAAACTGTGAACTTGTCAACTTTGGCAAGAAGAATTGCAAAATGGAGAGAGATTGCTAAACTCGGTGGTACAGAGGGATATAGGTAGCCTAATACATGAATCACAAGTTTGTGCACATGTACAGCAAGTGATTTAGGAGGGCAAATGGAATATTGCTCATTGCAAGGGCAATGGAATATAAAAGAAGGAATATTTTGCTACACTTTTACAGTGCATCAGTGAAGAGGATGCCTAGAGAACAAAGAAAATTACAGTGCAAGAACAGGCCCTTCAGCCCTCCAAGCCTGCACTGACCATGCTGCCTATCTGAACAAAGTAGGACCTCAGGTTTGCTATCAGTGCCATGTGCTAGTCAGTAGGAATGCCAGGATGGCTAAGATGCAAACGTGGCTTGAGGGAGGGATTCAAATTCCTGACTGCATAGTTTTAATCTCCTTGTCAAAAGGCACTGTATTAGAAGCAGTTGAGAAGATCCACTCAACTGATTTGTGGGTGAGTGGAATTTCCAGGTGAGGAAATGTTAGGCTTGTATCTATTGGAGTTTAAAAGTGCAAGAGGTGATTTTTATTGAAACATGCAAGATCCTGAGGGGGTGCAAGGTGGATGCTCAGAGGATGAGAAAGAGACTGAAAATATGGGGTGCAGCTTTAAAAAGAAAGGAGAATTTGTTTGTGTTGATGACCTGTTGAAATCTTACCCCCAGAGAGCAGTGTGGCCTGGGTCACGTAGATTCTTGATTGACAAGGGAGTCTAAGGGTAAAGGATGTGGACAGGAAGGTAGTGTTGAGGCCACCATCAGATCAACCATGATCTTATCTAATGGCAAAGCAGGCTGGAGGGGTGGAACTCCTGGGAACAAAATCACTAAAAGTTAAAGTCACAGATGGCACCAATCTGCAAAGATGAGTCTTTGCAGAGGGAGCATCTGGGGATATGCTAAAGATGGATATAGGTTAATGCAATATTAAAAATAGGAAGACATTTATCTTCTGTGTCTAACTGATCTTGCTGAAATGGACATTGAAAGAGACCCAGGGGTGTTGAATGGCTCATTGCACAACATGCGCCAATAGTGTGATATAATAAAAAGCAGCAGGACATTGTTATGGCAACATAATCCATTAAAATTCCTGGAAGTTTCCTGAAACACCAGACAGGTTGTACCTTGTAGTGTATAGCGTTCATATCACTGGCTGTTCCACTGGTAAGTGATGTAAAAGGACAGTTGATGCTCTAGGGATAATGAGAAGGCCGTTCACTGAAAGGACTGGACTATTTCATTTGTCTGTAAATAGCTGGAGTCATGAAGTTCACAAAACAAACTTGTATTTTTTAAACAAAAATTGCAAGGATTTGCATGCTAAACACTTGGGCATAATTTAAATGGCTCATGTTAGCTTTGTTTTGGTAGTAAATTGTACTTGATCGCCCCAAGTAAAGACAGCTGCAGATGCTCTACAGAAAGCTTTGACATCATTGAGTCTTGAAGATGCATTAAAATCAGTTGGGACATTGCTGTTGTCACTTTATGAATAGGCTGTTGACAGGATATGACCTTTTTGTTAAGCCTTTGGTTATTAATATGCAGACCTTAAGAACAAGAAAAAAATAGCACTTCCTAACTGAAGAACTTGCCCTAGTTTAATGGTCTGGACGTGGAGGTGTTAGTGAGGGCGCTACATGAACATCCGGATTTCCCATGTGCAGGAGTTCTGCCTCTGATGTATTTTGTGTAGTATTTCATAACTGCTGAAAGCCTATATATTAAACTCTTCCTTTTTAATATTTTGTTTGCGCGTTACGGGAAACCTTGTGCTTAAAACTAATTCTGCTAGGTAGTCGCTTCTCAGACAACACTGACTCTAAAGTACAGCTTTGTCAACTGACATTTTCTCCTCTGGTTTCCTCTGAATATTTGTTTCTTAATTAATGACTTCTAGCTGCTTTTGAAATGTCCAAAGTAAACATTGAAATTCCTAGGAGATGTTTTCAAAAAGTTAAAACGTGGCATTCCTATTGTATTAATTCATTATAGCCACTTGGGGATTTGTGGATTTTCACAAGATGTGCAGAATACTGAGTGATGCCAAGTTTCATGCGGAGAATAGCTCAAGTTGAAGATTTTCAAACTTTTAGAAGTTTATGGCCTCAGAACCAGTGCATGCATGTGTATACATTTTAGAGCATTTAGTCCTTATTTTAATGCAAGTTGCCTATTTAAACTTGCCATGCTGCAATTGCACCCTTCTGCCAGTGATGCTGTGTTGACACTTCCTCTGAGATGGAAGGTGATTTTACAGTCTGGCAAACTTTGCACTGTGTAAGAAGTCTCTCAACACCAGGTTAAAGTCCAAGTTTACTTGGTAGCAAAAGCCACTAGCTTTCAGAGCACTGCTCCTTCATCAGGTGAGTGGGATTTCAGTTCACAAACACGGCATATAAAGACACAAACTCAATTTACAAAATAATGGTTGGAATGCGAGTCTTTACAGGTAATCCCGTCTTAAAGGTACAGACAATGTGAGTGGAGAGAGGGTTAAGCATAGGTGTGTTGTCTCCAGCCAGGACAGTTAGTGAGATTTTTGCAAGCCCAGGCAAGTCGTGGGGGTTACAGATAGTGTGACATGAACCCAAGATCCTGGTTGAGGCTGTCCTCGTGTGTGCGGAACTTAGTTATCAGTCTCTGCTCAGCGACTCTGCATTGTCGTGTGTCGTAAAGGCCGCCTTGGAGAACACTTACCTGAAGATCAGAGGCTGAATGCCCGTGACCGCTGAAATGTTCCCCAACAGGAAGAGAACAGTCTTGCCTGGTGATTGTCGAGTGGTGTTCGTTCATCCATTGTTGTAGCGTCTGCATGGTCTCCCCAATGTACCATGCCTCGGGACATCCTTTCCTGCAGCGTATCAGGTAGACAACGTTGGCCAAGTTGCAGGAGTAGGTACCGTGTACCTGGTGGATGGTGTTCTCACGTGAGATGATGGCATCTGTGTCGATGATCTGGCACGTCTTGCAGAGGTTGCTGTGGCAGGGTTGTGTGGTGTCGTGGTCACTGTTCTCCTGAAGGCTGGGTAGTTTGCTGCGGACAATGGTCTGTTTGAGGTTGTGCAGTTGTTTGAAGGCGAGATGTTCGTCTTCATCAATGACCTGTTGAAGGCACCAGAGAAGATGTTGTCGTTTTTCCATTCCGGGGAAGTACTGGATGACGAAGGGTACTCTGTCTGCCGTGTCCCGTGTTTGTCTTCTGAGGAGGTCGGTGTGGTTTTTCATTGTGGCGCATCGGAACTGTCGATCAATGAGTCAAGTGCCATATCCTGTTATGAGGGACATCTGTGTTTACCCCAGTCCAACAGCCAGCATCTCCACATGGCTACCATAAACTTTGCACTGATATGGACAAGGAAATTTACGATGCGAAAGTTGACTGGGAGTACTTGTGAAATTAAGATTTTTAAAAATTGATTGCCAGTAACATCCCTTGTAATTAGTTGGGGAAAGACCAAATGAAAGTTTGGAAGAAGTGGATGCAGGAGTGGCAGGGTGGGGCAGAGGGGAATGGAGGTAGCTGGTAACTGGATAACCTGACATCAGATGTCCTGTAAGTAACTGGACAGCTAAACTGGGGGAGCTCTGATGCATCTGAACGCATGGTGGCAGTGGTTAGCACTTCTGCCTCAGGGACCCGGTTCAATTCCACTCGGGTGACTGGAGTTTGCACGTTCTCCTCGTCTGCATGAGTTTCCTTCCAGAGTCCAAAGATGCGCAGGTTAGGTAGATTGGCCATTCTAAACTGTCCCTTCGTGTCAAGGGGATTAGTGCTGTAAATACGTGGGGTTATGGGGATAGGGCATGGGTGGGGTTGTTGCAGACTCAATGGGCTGAATGGTCTTTATGGGTGGCACAGTGCCAGGTGTCCGGGTTCACTTCCATCCTCCGGTCACTGGAGTTTGTTGTTCTCCCCATGTGTGTGTGGGTTTGCACTGGTTTCCTCCCACACTTGAAAGATACGTGGGTAGGTTGATTGGCCATGGTAAATTGCCCCTTCGTGTCAGGGGGACTAGCAGGGTAAAAGGACTGCATTCTCTGCACCAAAACCTTTTGGGTCATCAAAACTTGTGACTAAAATATTATCTTGCCATTGGATAAAATTACCTTTTTTATCTTGAATGCTTATTCCCTCTGGAAGGAAGTCAGGTATTTTTTTTGGAAGTAGGAATAAGTCAGTGTTTTGCTTAATAACATGATTAGTGGGAGAGCAGTTTTACAGAATTTTTGTTCCATTATCCTGTTGTTAATGTCTGTTGGATTCATTACTGTGCATGCCAGTAGACATAATCTGAAATGAGCAGAGTCGTGATGTATTTTACTATTGAAAACGTTAGGTGTTCTGAAGATGAATCATTTTGAGGTTAATTGAAGTTTTGATTCCAGCAGTTGGTTGAAACTGTTCATGAAGGCTTATGGTTTTCAAATAGATTTATGAAGGACAGGGCTGTGGAAGTTTAGACAAAATATTTGTGTATTTTATCACTTGTGTAAAGAGCAGTGTGGAGAATTGAGGAGGCTTCAACGACTAGCCCAGTTTTAAAATTTTTTTTTGACACGGAGGTTAAAGAATCTATTCTGTGATGAAGGGTGAGATACAAAACCAGGATAGGAGAACATGAACTAAGAATTTTCTAATGATGCACTTGCACTGAGACTGTGTACACCAAGACTGTAATTTCAGAAGCTTTTGCTGCATTAAGATGCTAAGCTTGGAAGTGTGAATGCACTAACTGCAGTGCAAATGTGGGTTTGAGCAGTACTCTGCCTTATTGCTAATACAGTAAAAACTGTTAATAGATTTAAAAGAGAGATGGGTCTTTCTTGCATTATGCACTTAAGGTAAGATAATCAAAGCATGAATAGCTTTCCAAATATAACCTATAGATGCATTTGATTTTTACTCGAGGGTACAAGTGTGTAATCACCTCTAACATATAAGAGGCAATAAAGTGCAGAAACTGTGCTTTATCTCTAGACAACCCTCATTGTTCCACTGGAGCAAGCAGAGAGTGATTTGTGGCAGGAGTGCTGGTGAGAGATTTTATTTATTATTTTAGTGTGTATTTTGCCTTTACTTTTCGAGTAGTTTTTTTAAATTTTAAACTAAGTGGGCTGCTAAGGAGTCTGGGAAGGGTTTTTTTTTCAAGTGCGCGAAGTATAAAAGGTAGGCCGCAGTGTACAGTGGGCAGTGAAGTGAGTAGGAAGCAGAGTGTGAGCTATAAGAGCTTTGGCTCACAGGGCTTCGGGGGACAGGGCGAGCAGGGGTGAGTTTTGATTCTTATTTACTTTTCTGTGGGTACCTTGGTATAATGGGTCAAATGAGTGTGAAGCCAGTGTGTTGTTCCCAGTGTAGGATGTGGGAGGTCCTGGAGGCACCTGGCCTCCTGGGCATCCACATCTGCGAGGGGTGTCGAGCTGCAGTTACTGAGGACCCGTGTTAGGGAGCTGGAACTGCAGCTCAAGGATCTTGGGCTGTTAAGGGAGAATGAGGAGGCAATAGACGAGCTATCATCAGGTGGTCACACCAGGGCCATGGGTGGAGGCCAAGTGGGTGACGGCCAGGAAGGGTAAAGCTTGGGTGATGGAGAGCACCCTGGTGGATGTGCCCCTACACAACAAGTACTCCTGCCTGAGTACTGCTGGGGGGGACAGCCCGCCTGGGGGAAGCAGCAGTGGCCGTGTCTCCAGAGTGGAGTCCAGCCCTGTAACTCACAGGGTGAAGGAAAAGAGGAGGAAGGCAGTGTAAATTGGGGACTCGACAGTAAGGGGGTCGGACAGGTGTTTTTGCGGAGGCAGGCGGGAGTCTCGCATGGTGGTCTGCCTCTCTGGGGCCAGGACCCAGGATGTCGCTGGTCGAGTCCCAGAAATCCTGAGGGGGGAAGGGAGAGGAGCCAGAGGTAGCGGTACATATTGGTACCGCTGATGTGGGAAGGAAGGGGTCATGAAAAGAGTATAGGGAATTAGGGAGACAGCTGAGAAGGAGGAAAGCAAAGGTAGTAATCTCAGGATTGTTGCCTGTGCCACGGGAAGGTGAGGGCAGGAATGGAGTGAGGTGGAGGATGAATGTGTGGCTGAGGGACTGGTGCAGGGGGCAGGGATTCAGGTTCCTGGACCATTGGGACCTCTTTAGGGGCAGGTGTGACCTCTACACAAATAACGGGTGGCACTTGAATCCCAGGGGGAACCAATATCCTGGAAGGTTGGCTAAGGCTACTGGGGAGAGTTTTTAAACTCTATGGATTGGGGGGAGGGGATCGAGACGAGGTGACTGGGAGCGAGGAAGTTGGCTTGCAAACAGAGAAGGGTTATAGACAGTGCAAGAGGGAGGATGGACGGGGCATAGAGAAGGGGAGAGCTCAGACCAAAGGATTGAGATGTGTTTACTTTGATGCCAGGAGTATAGTGAATAAAGGGGATGAGCTCCGAGCGTGGATCGATGCCTGGAAGTGTGATGTGGTGGCCATTACGGAGACTTGGATGTCTCAGGAAAAGGACTGGATACTCCAGGTGCCAGGATTCAGATGTTTCAGGGAGGCAAGAGGGGGGTGGAGTGGCACTGTTGATCAGGGATAGTGTCACAGCTGTAGAGAAGGTGTATGCTGTGGAGGGATTGTCTACAGTCTCTGTGGGTGGAAGTTCGGAGTGGGAAGGGGTCGATCACTTTGCTGGGAGTTTTCTATAGGCCGCCCAATAGTAACGGAGGTGGAGGAGCAGATAGGGAAACAGATCCTGGAGAGTTGCAATAATAGCAGAGTTGTTGTGATGGGAGACTTTAATTTCCCAAACATAGATTGGAATATCCCTAGGGTAAGGGGATTGGATGGGGAGGAGTTTGTTAGGTGTGTTCAGGAGGGTTTCCTGACAGCATGTGGACAAGCTTACAAGAGGAGAGGCTGTACTTGATCTGATACTGACCGGTGAGTCTAACCTCAGTGGTTGGTAAGCTGATGAAGATCTTGAGGGACAAGATTTATGAGCATTTAGAGAGGTTTAGTATGCTCAAGAATACTCAGCACGGCTTTGTCAAAGGCAGATCGTGCCTTACGAGTCTGGTGGAGTTCTTCGAAAATGTGACTAAACACATTGACGAAGGGAAAGCAGTAGATGTGGTTTATATGGATTTTAGCAAGGTGTTCGATAAGGTCCCCCATGCAAGGCTTCTAGAAAAAGTGAGAGGGCATGGGATCCAAGGGGCTGCTGCCCTGTGGATCCAGAACTGGCTTGCCCAAAGGAGGCAGAGTGGGTATAGATGGGTCTTTTTCTAAATGGAGGTCGGTCACCAGTGGTGTGCCCTAGGGATCTGTTCTGGGACCCTTGCTGTTTGTCATTTTCATAAATGAGCTGGATGAGGAAGTGGAGGGATGGGTTGGTAAGTTTTCCAACAACACTAAGGTTGGTGGGGTTGTGGATAGTCTGGAGGGACATAGATAGGATGCAAGACTGGGTGGAGAAGTGGCAGATGGACTTCAACCCAGATAAATGCGTAGTGGTCCATTTTGGCAGGTCAAATGGGATGAAGGAGTACAATATAAAGGGAAAGACTCTTGGTACTGTAGAGGATCAGAAGGACCTTGGGGTCCGGGTCCATAGGACTGTAAAATCGGCCCCACAGGTGGAGGAGGTGGTTAAGAAGGTGTATGGTGTGCTGGCCTTTATCAATTGAGGGATTGAGTTTAGGAGTCCGGGGATAATGATGCAGCTATATAAGACCCTCGTCAGACCCCACTTGGAGTACTGTGCTCAGTTCTGGTCGCCTCATTACAGGAAGGATGTGGAAAAGATTGAAAGGGTGCAGAGGAGATTTACAAGGATGTTGCCTGGATTGAGTGGCATGCCTTATGAGGATAGGCTGAGGGAGCTCGGTCTTTTCTCCTTGGAGAGATGTAGGATGAGAGGAGACCTAATAGAGGTATATAAGATGTTGAGAGGCATCGATCGGGTGGACTCTCGGAGGCTTTTTCCCAGGGTGGAAATGGCTGCTACGAGAGGACACAGGTTTAAGGTGCTGGGGGGCAGGTACAGGGGAAATGTTAGGGGGAAGTTTTTCAGAGGGTGGTGGGCAAGTGGAATCGGCTGCCGTCAGTGGTGGTGGAGGCAAACTCAATAGGGTCTTTTAAGAGACTCCTGGATGAGTACATGGGACTTAATAGGATGGAGGGTTATAGGTAGGCCTAGAAGGTAGGGATATGTTCGGCACAACTTGTGGGGCTGAAGGGCCTGTTTTGTGCTGTAGTTTGTGTTTCTATGTTTCTAATCTGGAGATCTACATGTAAAATGTAAAAAAAAGTTTTAATTACTGGCATATGCATCCTGCTATACACTGGGTGAAAAGCTCATTGTTCTGTTTAGAATATTGGTGTGGAGATGCTGGAGTTGGACTGGGGTGGGCACAGTGAGAAGTATCACAACAGGTTAAAATCCATCAGATTTATTTGGTAATATGAACTTTCAGAGTGCTGCCCCTTCATCAGGGTCGCCTGATGAAGGGGCAGCGCTCCGATAGCTCGTGCTACCATATAAACCTGTTAGAATATTGGCCCATATGTTTTAACTTTAAAACTTAGTTCAGTATTGTTAACTATAGTTAGTTGATCTTGGATACAAGTGTACTCTTGGTCAAGTGGGAAAATTCACATTGAAAGCTGCAGACTTAAGTACACTCCAGGGTAAAGCAAAAATCAGTTAAACAGATTCCAGTTCTGAAGAAGAATCATTGGATGCAAAATGTTCACTGTTTCTCTCTCCCCATAGATGCTGCCAGACCTGCTGATTTTTTTCAACACTTTGTTTTTATTTCAGGTCTCCAACATTTTGCTTTTAAATATATTGCAACTGGAATTAATTGAGTATTGTGTCCACTAAAAGAGCAATTTTGGTTAAGATCAGCTCAAGGTGGGGTGCAATGCCTTATCCTGTCAGCTTGGATCTTGAATATTTCTTGTGGGGAGCACTCTCTGAGCTTTGGCTTTTTTAAAAGAATAAAAATTAAATGAGCTACATTGTAGAATGTAGCATCCACCTTTTTAAGATGTGCAATTAACAAAGTGGGGTGCTTGTTCATTTCATAATTGGTATGAATTATCATCTTTTAAAAGTTTGTTTTGGAGCCATAAGTGTTGCTAAACCTGACCCTGATCTCTCAGCAAGAACAGTCTGAGCATGTGTTTTTATAGCTCCAGGTTTACTGCTTTTGGCCTAATGCATCATTTCTTCTTTTTTTTTGATGGATATTAATGGTAATCAGGTTTTTGCTATGAAACCATTAAGAAATCTAGAGGTGCATCTGTCTTGCTTCAAAAGCACCTTCTCAAATGAGATTTACAGTTGAAGTGTGATGGGGGAAGTCGGAGCGGCTTGCTGTTGAACAATCTTGCGTGACGTTGGCAGAATTCTGGAGAACTGGCCATTTGTCTATTGGTACCAAATCTAAAGATGATGGTGGAGTTGGATAGTGACAGAGCTGCTTCTTTTATTTTGGGCACTTTATCTTATTTTCTCAAAAGCAGAAGAATTTCTAAGAAAATTTGGCGCAATACAGATTTGTATCCTGTTTGATTTTAGTACCAGTTCAAAGTATCTGCAAAACATGCTGGAGGCCTCTGGAGGTGAACAGTTCATATGACCATTCTGTGCACTTGCCTAAACAGATTTTTGTAGCCAAGATCACAGTGACTCATGTCTGCTACCATTGATCTGACGTAATTGATTCTCCTGTTGCATATCAATTTCTGCGTTGAATTATATGTGAGTAGTCATCTAAATTATTCATCCGTTAAACCATTTCCAAGTGAGGGGAGAAATGCTGTCTTACCCCATGTTAATCACCTGAAAGTATTTGCCACTAACTATCTATTGGCTGCTCCTGACCTGAATATGATGACTCATGCTGGAGTCGGGTTAATAGCTGTAATTCTAAGCAGTAGAGGGATGTATTCTTTGGATTTAAAAAAAAAATCGAGCCTGTGACAATGCCATGGTGAACTTGAACTCAGCACCGTCACTGCCCCTTTTTAATTTTGACCGAGAATGACTGAATCGTAATTCAAAGGAACTGAGGGAATGTGGTTTTTTTTGCTTTATCTACACCAGTTCCTCACCCTTGTATTGTTCCTTCCTTGTTTTTAAAATCAAAAATCCCAAGTTCCATAATCACAGGGTTACTTCCATTGTTTCAATGTCAGAGGTTTTTTCCATTTTCTGCTTTCCACTTGAAAATACACGAAGTATGCGTGCAGTAGTACGAGTACAGTATAGAGGGTTTTTTAGCTAAATTGTCTCATGTTTTCTTATCTTTAGACACACAATCACAAATTAACATTTTCTTTCTGATCCAAAGTAAATAGTTTTACAGACATTTTAGGTGAACTTGCTCTTAGAATTTTGTTTTGTTTGCATTTAAGGAATGTGGGTGTCACCGGCTGGGCGAGCATTTATTGCCCATCTCTCTAACTGTCCTCTATTTCAGAGGACATTTTGGAGTCAACCACATTGCTGTGGATCTGGCATCACATGTGGGCCAGACCAGGTAAGGATGGCAGATTCCTAAAGGACATTAATGAACTAGATGGGTTTTTACAACAATGGTTTCATGGTCATTATTAGACTTTTTTAATTCCAGATTTTTTATGAATTCAAATTTTGCCATCTGCCATGGTGCCATGAACCCAGGTCCCCAGATTTTACCTGGGTCTCTGGATTAATAGTCCAATGACAATGCCACTATGCCAGCCTTCCCTGATTCCACTATGAAATCAAGGCAGTTATGGCTCCAGTCTTTATTTATTAATCTCTCACCCCTCCGACCTTGGGACTGTTAAAATTAATACTGCAGAATTCATGGATGCTAACTTTAATGTGTTTTGCATTTGCTGCAGGTAAAGTTGGTCACTTCTGAATTCTGATGGCTCAGCGGAGTGGCCAAGAAGATCCGGAGAGATATCTCTTTGTGGATAGGGCTCTGGTTTACAACCCTGCTACTCAAGCTGACTGGACAGCTAAGAAACTTGTTTGGGTGCCATCAGATCGCCATGGCTTTGAGGCCGCGAGTATACGAGAGGAGCGAGGTGACGAGGTTGTGGTGGAGCTGATGGAGAACGGCAAGAAGGCTCTAGTCAACAAGGATGACATTCAGAAGATGAATCCACCCAAGTTCTCAAAGGTGGAAGATATGGCTGAGTTAACGTGCTTGAATGAGGCTTCCGTCTTGCACAATTTGAAGGATAGATACTACTCTGGTCTGATTTATGTAAGTTTCAAATGCTTAATGTATTTGCACAAATTAAAGTGTAAAGTTCCTTTGATTGAAGACTTGTCTATATGGAAAAGGTTGGCAATCAGTGATCCACCTGTTGTCTTTGAAGGGAGTTGTGCTAAGCAGATAGGCAATGTTTTAAGTTAAGAGAAACCAGTTTTTTCTTTTATTTTCCCCTCAAAGTCCAATAGTTACTTGGAATATTGCCAGCCCCCCCTCCAGAACAGAAGTGTATATTTGATGCATGGTTAGGAGAAATCGATTCATTATGTTTTGATTCTGTTTGTATTCATTAAAAATATTTATAGAACCATAGAAATCATAGAAACCCTACAATGCAGAAGGAGGCCATTCGGCCCATCGAGTCTGCACCGACCACAATCCCACCCAGGCCCTACCCCCACATATTTACCCGCTAATCCCTCTAACCTACACATCCCAGGACTCTAAGGGGCAATTTTTAACCTGGCCAATCAACCTAACCCGCACATCTTTGGACTGTGGGAGGAAACCGGAGCACCCGGAGGAAAGCTACGCAGACACGAGGAGAATGTGCAAACTCCACACAGACAGTGACCCGAGCCGGGAATCGAACCCGGGACCCTGGAGCTGTGAAGCAGCAGTGCTAACCACTGTGCTACCGTGCCGCCCTCATAATATATAATTCAGCAGAACATCCAGGTATACTTAAAAAAAGAAAATATAGCTGAGTGTACTATTTTTCTTTGCATACTTTCTGCTAAATTACAGTAAAATACTGCAGATGCTGGAAAACTCAGCAGGTCTGGCAGCATCTGTGGCGAGAGAGATAGAGTTAACATTGAGTCCATTTCATACATATTTACTCTACTTTTCTCTCCTCAGATCATGTCAGACCTGCTGAGTTTTTCAAGCTGTCTGTTTTATTAATTAAGAACAGAAGGTTGGATAAACTCAGCAGGTCTGGCGGCATATGTGGAGATTAAGTTAATTAACTATTAGATGAGCTGAAATTTTTCATTTCTGGCCTTTATTTAACTTGAAGTTGTAGATTGTTCAATACCCATTTATTGGTCTCTAATTTGTGTTCTTGTCAGCTTTATCAGAACTCTTAACACACCCAATCACTGCTGGTGAAGCTGTGATTCATCTGGCAATTACTAGATTTTTAAAAGTGTTACAATGCGTAGGTGTTTTAAGAATTATCTTTGTTTCTGATTTCTGGATTTGAGTTCAGTTCAGGTTGATGGAATAAAGGTCCTCTGAATGTCAGGTTTCACCTGAATTTTGATGCCATCAACCCAGTTACTAATGCACGAATTGTCCATAATTTAACACAATTGTCAGTCTTGTTCGAGCAAAAAGGTTGGAGATATGAGAATAAGGGAAGTCACAGGGGTGTAATAGCCTTGGTATTCTGATGCTAGGGTTAACATGTTTAGGACAGAGACCTGGAAGTACATGACACCAGCTGAGAAAAGTAGCAATCCAATTCCAGTATCTAGCACTGGCATTGAGCATAAAGACAGATTCAGTTGTGTAAGGAGCTTCAATTGCATTTCTAGAGGTGTGTGGGGTACGTTTTCAGGTTTGTCTTTAATTAGTGATTATTGACACATTGTGACCATTTTGAATTATTCCCCTCATTCATTTGTGCTGCCACGAATAAATGTAAAAATAAGGACGGCACAGTACTTGGCACTGTTGCAGGCTTCCTCCCATAGTCCAAAGATGTGCTGGTTGGGTAGATTGGCTGTGCTAGATTGCCCTTTAATGTCAGAGATTAGCAGGGTAGATATGTGGGATGCAACTCGATGGGCTGAATGGGTTCCTTCTGTAGGAATTTTATGATGATTCTATTCCTTGAAATTTGAATGGTAACTTGATAAATTTGATTTAATACAACTTAAAATGAGTCTACAAAAATTTTAAACATTTTTAATGGTGTCAATCCATCACCGGTGAGTAACTGATTTTAATGACTGAGAATTCTTAAGTGTGTGTGTGTATATATATATTATACATATATATTTTAAAGAAAACCATTCAAAGCTTTTCAAAAACTTTCTTTATCCATACTGGAGGCATGTGGGTGGGGCCTGCCGCTGGTAGGATTTGTGTCCACTGAGCACAAAGGGTCGCAGAAATGTGCTGAATGCAATCTGCTCTTGAAATTCTGATTGTGCGCCACTTGCATTGAAGAAACTGATGCAAATGAGTGGAAACTCCAGGCCATTGTTTTTAAAATCTCCATTTAGGAAAACGGCACTCACTTTTAAATGTCACTAATGCACTTTTTCTTTAAGCTTCTGAAGAATAGGTGCTCATATTGCATGCCAAAAACCATTTGAAAAGCACTGATTTGCGAAGTTCTTAAAATAATACTGCCTGCATCTCTGCAAAAGTAATGCAATGATTGTGAAATGCTCGTGAACACCCTCTGGCTGTAAAAGGTATAATATAAAATAGTAGTTAATTCTTGTTTATTCTAGACAATGAAAATGTTTACAGGTCGTCCAAATGTTTGAAACCATTTTAGTTTGGTTGTTTTTTGTTCTGCCTTTGAAGTGTGTTCCTCTTGTTTTTAAAAAAAAACAAACAGCACGCTATATAAAGTATTAGTTGGAAATCTTTGTCCCAGGTTCAGAGTTAGTAAGTGGTTTATACATTTCAAGTAGCAATAAATATGCTTTTAAATTACTATAACTCTCTGCTACTATTCAGTTACTAATTTTTTATGATCTGTTTGGTACCAATAATTCATTTGGTACTAATGGAGTAGGAATCCCAATTGACTCATTGGTGTTTAAGTAAGCTTACATTAACACTGCAATGAAGTTACTGTGAAAATCTACACCTGAGGGAGAATTGAACATGGCTAATGCACCTAATCAGCACGTTTTTTCAGACTGTGGGAGGAAACCAGAGCACCCGGAGGAAACCCACGCAGACTCCACACAGACAGTGACCTGAGCTGGGAATCTAACCTGGGTCCCTGGTGCTGAGACAGCAGTGCTAACCACTGTGCTGCAGTGTTTTCTGAAGCATATCATGTGATAGCAATAAAAGCAAATTAATGGCTTAGCTTTAAGTTTTCTGGCAGTTGGGAATTGTGGGCTGTTTGTTACTCTGCCTTGAAATTAATTCATGGGTCATTATTGAATGAAGGACTGTTGAGTATATGTAAGGTTGGCCTTTTGCCATATTTAAACTGGTGGCACACAGCAGCTGAACTAGTTGAAACACTTGCTGAATCATTCAGTACCGATTGTCACTATTCAGTGTAAGAACTACAACTGATTTTATGTGCAGTCTCCAACATTTCTATTTTCCTTCATCTCACTAAGGTATTGCCTTAACTTTGGGATAATTGACTGTCTTCACCCAATGCATGTCAAGGAAGGTCAGGAGTTTGGCTTAAAAGTCATCCCTGAAACTAATGAAGCATAATTATTTGAGTAAATGAATGGCATTTTACTTGCCAAAGGTGATCAATTTTCTACCACTGAAGCGAGGGAGTTCAGCAAACAATCAGTTATGGATTGATTATTACACTAGAAAATGGAGGATAAACATGAATCCATTTGGCAAGTTTTATTCCTCGTCATTCTCCCCTTTATTGCAGGAACTGGCATCTTGTACCTTTCCCAAGTAGTAAGTTATATGCGTTTAGATAATGGTTGCCTACAAGCTGGGTGGGGGAGGGGCATGACATTGCTATGTCAGATTGTATTCTTGCCATGGTCCATTGTCTGCTGGAGAACAATGGATATTATGAATAGGAAGCCTGACATTTCACCCACCTTCCAGCTGAGTGGTTTTAAGGTCAGTTTTAGTGCCCTTGTTGCCATGTGAATTCCCATGTGACTGATGGGAGAGCTGTAAATTATCCTGACCTCAATATTACTATTCAGGATAACAACAAAATAATTACCATGATCCTTGTTTGAGTTCCTTCATTAACTGCAGTCTAAGTTCGACCAGGGCCAGGAACAGAATTCTGTTGTATTTTTCTGTATAATGTAAACAATTTTCAGGGCATTGCTGCATTTATTTAAAATACATTCTGGGCAGCAGCCTGGCAATGCTGGCTTGTTTGCTATTGAATATCCTATGTTGTGTAATCTTTCTATCCTTCCCTTTGCTCTTTCCCTCTTGCTTTTTTTTCATAACCAGTCTTGAGGATTTTTCATGTTTGTCCAGATGGGTGTGGCACCATGGGCATTCACAGCTTGTTGATTCTTAACTGATGCAAGACACCAAATATCAGGCCATTTGTACCCAGTGCAATAGGCTTGTTTGTTGAGGTGGCCATTTGGGAAATCTTCAGTGCAGGCCAGGAATCACACCTGATCTCTCTGGCTCCTGATGAATTGTTGATGGTGCTGTCATTGCTTTTTACAAAACCAAGTAAAAATTTATTTCAGTCGCAAGTAGGCTTGCGTTCACACTGCAATGAAGTTACTGTGAAAATCCTCTCATCGCCACACTTCTCTACACTGAGGGAGAATTTAGCATGGTCAATGCATCTAACCATCCTGTCTTTTGAAACCAAGCAGAATTGGCTTAACGATAGTTACTCACGTTTGCTCTTGCGGGATAAATATTAAACTGATATCTTGGGAAGAGGTGAGCTTGTATCACCACCTTCACTCAAAATGGTCAATGATTGTTTAATGGGACTGGAAGGAAAGGATGTGGATTGTCAAAGTAATGTGGCCTTCCTTCCTTCAGATAATTATTCACTAGTTAATGAATCCAGTAAAGAAGCTTATTCAGGGAAATGTTGAATATGGGACTCTATTACATGAAGTGATTGAAGCCAATAGTACAGCTGCATTAGAAGGGGAGAGCCAGATGAATATAGAAGGATGTGTCCTAGGTTGTGCTGGAATAAGGTGGATAAAGGCTGATGTGGTTTCCATAAATAGCAGCCTGGACTTATTGGACTGAAAGGCTTGTTTGTTTACTAACTAAGGTACAATGTCACTTAAAGCATTGTACTTTAATTGTTGTGAATTTCTGGTGTTGAGGGGCACATGATAAGATAATGCTGTCTGTAGAATTAGTCACTTATCGCCAGTATTTCTAGCAGTTTCCCATGGAACTAGTTCAACTGTAATTGATTGTTGCAGATTTGAGACTTCCCTGCAATGAGAACATACTGTGCAATTTAATGTAAAATAACTTGTGGTTCTCGCTAAGTTTAGGCCTTGGGAGGTCTTTGAAGGTCAGCCAGCATACCTGCAGCTATGCTCAAAGTCACAATTGGAAGATGGTTTTTATTTAAAAAAAATCACCTGCACTTGGCTTCCAGTTGGAGATTGGGACAGAAGCCTGACTGCAGAAAGATTTCTGCACCTGCAAATGTCAGCGTTTCATGGGTTGTACCAAAGGTTGTAGAGAGTAACTTGCCTCCTGACTCCTAAAAGCCTGTTAGTCACAAATCAGATATGTGATGGTGTACACCACTTATCTGGATGGGTGAGCTCCAATAACACTCGAGCTTGACACCATCCAGGTCAAAGCAGCCCTTGTGATCTGACATGCAGTGCACCATCTTAAACATTCACTGTAGGTGCACCACAGTCACTCACCAAAACACTTTTGATAACATGTTCTAAACCCACAACTTCTAACACCTAGAGGGACCAGGGCAGCAGGGAAATGGTGGAAGGACCACATACAAGTTCTCATCCTGATCATACACTAGCCTGACTTGGTTGGGTCAAAATCCTGGAACTCTTTCCTTAACAGCACCTCGGATGTACCTGCACTGCATTTACTGCAGCAGTTCAGAAAGGCAGCTTACCACCACCTTGAGGGCAATTGGGGATGGATGGTGAATGCTGGTCTAGCTGGTGATGTGTGCTTCCATGAACACACGCCTTTGGGAAGTCCTATGCAAAATGGGCGTCAAAGAAAGATGTGAGATGTTTCTTCTGTCAATGAAAACTAATTATCCTAATCACATAATTGATTGGGGAAAGTCACTTTTAAAAAATCTTTCTTTGGGCTCTCCTTTCCACTTAACCCATTTAAAAACCAATTGTTAATTGTGGTTCTTCTCGTGCAGTGGGTGGGTTAACACTTAGCTAGCCGCTTTTGTAAGTGTTTTATATATTTTAAATTAACTAGATAGGCAACTTCTGCAGAATTGATCCATTGTGATATGTGGGAGTGAACGAGAATCCAGGATGGTAGTCTGCCTCCCTGGTGTCGGGGTACTGGATGTCTCCGGGGGGGTAGGAAGCATTTAAAAAAGGAAGGTAGTCAAATGGACGTAATTATATACATTGGTGAAAATGATGTAGGTAGGAAGAGCAGGGGGGTCATGAGAGAGAAATTCGGGGAGATGGGTGCTAGGCTTTTTAGCCTAGCCTCCAGGGTAGCAATCTCTGGACTGCTCTGTGTCTAGTGCAAGTGAGGCTAGGAACAGGGAGATTCTACAGTTGAATGCATGGCTAAAGGACTGGTGCAAGAGGGAGGGTTTTAAATTCATAGATAACTGGGAAGTCTTCAAGTCAGGATGGCAACTGTACAGAAAGGATGGGTTACACCTTAACTGGAAGGGAGCAAATATCCTGGCTGGGAGTTTTGCTAGAGTGTTTCGGCAGGATTTAAACTAGTGTGGCAGGAGGGTGGGGAACAAAACAGTAGGTCAGTAAGTACTGAGGCTGGGGGCCAGGGCAAGGCTAGCTAAGAGGAGGAACACTCTGGAGGAGGATGACCTGAGTGAGCCTGGAGGTCTGGAGTGCATCTGCTTCAATGCGAGGAGCGTAACGGGTAAGACAGACGAACTTAGGGCCTTAATGCATACGTGGAATTTGGATGTGGTTGCGGTGACGGAGACTTGGTTAAAAGGACAGGACTGGCAGCTGAATATTCTGGGGTATAAGTGTTTTAGGTGAGACAGCAGGGGCTAAAAAAGGTGGGGGAGTAGCGATATTAGTTAGGGAGCATATTACCGCGGTGCAGAGGGTAGACAACTTAGAGGGGTCATGTACTGAGTCACTGGGTGGAACTCCGAAACAGGAAGGGTGCAGTCACTATGCTGGGGGTGTATTACAACCCACGGGAAATGGAGGAAAGGATCTGTCAGGAGATTTTGGATATGTGCAGGAAAAAATAGGGTTGTTGTAGTGGGGGACTTTAATTTCCCTGGTATAGACTGGAAAGTGCTTAGAGCTGGGGTTCCAGACAGGGAGGAATTTGCAAAATGCATACTGGAAGGTTCTTTGGAACAGTATGTAGATAGCCTGACTAGAGAGGGGGCTATACTGGACCTAGTTCTGGGAAATGAGCCCGGTCAGGTCGTCAAAGTTTCGATAGGGGAACATGTGGCAAATAGTGACAACTCTGTTAACTTTAGGATAGTAATGGACAAGGATGAGTGCTGTCCTACGGGCAGGGTGCTAAATTGGGGGAAGGCTAACTATAGCCGGATTAGGCAGGAATTGGTGGACGTTGATTGGGAGAGGATGTTCGAGGGCAAGTCCACATCTGGCATGTGGGAGTCTTTTAAGGAACAATTGATAAGGCTGCAGGATAGGCATGTGCCTGTAAAAAGGAAAGATAAGAAAGGTAGGATTTGAGAGCTGTGGATAACCAGGGAAATTGAGTATCTGATTAAAATGAAAAGGGAGGTGTACGTTAAGTCCAGGCAACTGAAAACAGATGGAGCTCTGGAGGAATACAGAGAGTAGGAAAGAACTCAAACGGGGAGTTAGAAGGGCAAAGAGAGGTCACGAGATGTTCTTGGCAGGCAGGATTCCGGAGAATCCTAAGGCATTCTATTCATACGTTCGGAACAAGAGAGTTGTCAGGGAGAAAATCGGACCTCTCGGGGACAAAGGAGGGGAATTATGCTTAGAACCCAAGGGAATAGGGGAGATCCTAAATGAATACTTTGCATTGGTATTCACGAAGGAGAGGGACGTGTTAACCGGGAGTGTCTCGGAGGGAGGTTTTGACCCGTTGGAGAAAATCTCCATTACAAGGGAGGAAGTGTTAGGTTTTTTAGGGAACATTAAAACTGACACAGCCCCAGGGCCTGATGGCATCTATCCTCGACTGCTCAGGGAGATGAGAGATGAAATTGCTGGGCCTCTGACGGAAATCTTTGTCGCTTCTTTGTCTCGTTGTTTAAGAAGGGTAGCAGGGATAACCCAGGAAATTATAGGTCGGTGAGCTTGACGTCCGTGGTAGGGAAGTTGTTGGAGAGGATTCTTAGAGACAGGATGTATGCGCATTTAGAACAGAACAATCTCATTAGTGACAGACAGCATGGTTTTGTAAGAGGGAGGTCGTGCATTACAAATTTGGTGGAGTTTTTTTGAGGAAGTGACAAAAACGGTTGACTAAGGAGGGTCCGTGGATGTCGTCGATATGGATTTCAGTAAGGCATTTGACAAAGTCCCACATGGCAGGTTGGTTAAAAAGGTTAAGGCTCATGGCATACAAGAAGTGGCTAGATGGGTGGAGAACTGGCTTGGCCATAGGAGACAGAGGGTAGTGGTCGAAGGGTCTTTTTCTGGCTGGAGGTCTGTGACCAATGGTGTTCCGCAGGGCTCTGTACTGGGACCTCTGCTATTTGTGATATATATAAATTATTTGGAAGAAGGTGTAACTGGTGTTATCAGCAAGTTTGTGGATGACACTAAGATGGCTGGACTTGAGGATAGCGATGAGCATTGTCGGGCAATACAGCAGGATATAGATCGGCTGGAAAATTGGGCGAAGAGGTGGTAGATGGAATTTAATCCAGATAAATGCGAAGTGATGCATTTCGGAAGAAATAATGTAGGGAGGAGTTATACAATAAATGGCAGCCATCAAGAGTATAGAAACGGGGACCTAGGTGTGCAAGTCTACAAATCCTTGAAGGTGGCAACACAGGTGAAGGTGGTGAAGAAGGCATATGGTATGCTTGCCTTTATAGGACTGGGTATAGAGTATAAAAGCTGGAGTCTGATGATGCAGCTGTATAGAACGCTGGTTAGGCCACATTTGGAGTACTGTGTCCAGTTCTGGTCGCTGCACTACCAGAAGGATGTGGAGGCGTTGGAGAGAGTGCAGAGAAGGTTTACCAGGATGTTGCCTGGTATGGAGGGTCTTAGCTATGAGGAGAGATTGGGTAAACTGGGGTTGTTCTCCCTGGAAAGACGGAGAATGAGGGGAGATCTAATAGAGGTGTACAAGATTATGAAGGGGATAGATGGGGTGAACGGTGGGAAGCTTTTTCCCAGGTCGGAGGTGACGATCTCGAGGGGTCACGGGCTCAAGGTGAGAGGTGCGAAGTATAACTCAGATATCAGAGGGACGTTTTTTACACAGGGTGGTGGGGGCCTGGAATGTGCTGCCAAGTAGGGTGGTGGCGGCAGGCATGCTGACATCGTTTAAGACTTACCTGGATAGTCACATGAGCAGCCTGGGAATGGAGGGATACAAACGATTGGTCTAGTTGGACCAAGGAGCGGCACAGGCTTGGAGGGCCGAAGGGCCTGTTTCCTGTGCTGTACTGTTCTTTGTTCTTTGGAAATGAAATTGACAGGTTTCCTTTAACTGAATTAATGAATGGAGTTGGTTTTTGAATTTCTGTTAATGAAGATAAATGCACTCTACACTAGCATTGCTGATTGGCCGGATAAACATTCTTACTTGTAAAGAGCAAAATTATAACTGTCATAGAAACTAGAGAAGTTTAACAACACCAGGTTAAAGTCCAACAGGTTTATTTGGTAGCAAAAGCCACACAAGCTTTCGGAGCTCCAAGCCCCTTCAGGTGAGTGGGAATTCTGTTCACAAACAGGGCATATAAAGACACAGACTCAATTTACATGAATAATGGTTGGAATGCGAATACTTGCAGCTAATCAAGTTTTGTTAAAGACTTGATTAGCTGTGAGTATTTGCATTCCAACCATTATTCATGTAAATTGAGTCTGTGTCTTTGTATGCCCTGTTTGTGAACAGAATTCCCACTCACCTGAAGGGGCTTGGAGCTCCGAAAGCTTGTGTGGCTTTTGCTACCAAATAAACCTGTTGGACTTTAACCTGGTGGTGTTAAACTTCTTACTGTGTTTACCCCAGTCCAACGCCGGCATCTCCACATCATAGAAACTAGAAGCAGGAGGGAGCCATTCAGCCCTTCAAGCTGGTGTTTTAGTTCACAAAATGTAAATTAAACAAAACTTTATCTGCAAAATCTGCTTTCTTTTTAAAACAAAAAATGCAAACGCAAACACTTTTCCTCCAGTACACTGCTGCCTGGCTGGTGTTAGCACAGATTACAGGGCAGCAGTCAGCAATTATTTTATATTTGACACCGGAATCTCCCCTCGGCGGTTTTAGGAGTCTGGGTATCTGAGTTTAGTTTCAAGGTCCCTAAATTTAATCTTTCACTGATACTTTGTAGTTGATGCCATTTGTTCTGATTTGTTTGAATGGCCCTTGAGTTCCACCGTGACAGTAATGTGCTCCAGAATTCCTTTTGTTTGTTTCGTTGTTTGCTGATTTCTAGGTTTTGAATTACAGCATACACTGATGCTGCCTTCTCTATCTCGGTTTCCTTATTTCTCACTGAACTGTCTTGATGAGCTAGATGTGATACAAGGGACTTCCTTCAAAGGCAGCAGGTGAATGGAGATCCGTGAAGTGGGAAAATATAATGTATTTAAATCTAGACTCACGACTTGGAAGTTTTAATTCACACTTGATGCATTCCACGCAACTGTTGTCATCCATGGTGAATGAGTCATTGCTGAAAAGATTGATTCAATGATTGCAGGTCCTTGTTAAATCATTATTCTCTTCATGCACTGACCCAAATAAAGGCCACAACTGGGTCTAGCAAAGCAGTGGTCAGGTACTGGTAACAATTACCGAAGCTGCTTAATAAAAGATCAGTTGAATGTTTGTTTATGCAATGCTGCCATATGTGCTTGCATTGAAATAAACTCCTTAGAGCTATATTAATGGTTTTGATCATAAGGTAGTTATGCCATTCTTTTATAAACAGCATTATCGTTGTTTAGTTTAACTTGGGTAATTTATCTCAATAGAATTGAAGTTTCAAGTCTCTGGGGATGGTGTTTAATCTGAGCATCCAGATTGGCTGCAAACCAGAAACTGGCTGCATTTTGCTGAGTGAGCGAGTAGCATATTTAAAACCCATTCACACATCTTTAGTATAGCAGTACACTGGTATTTGGTGTTTTATTTTCCCCCGACTAACTTTGGATGTCCAGTTTCCTCTGTTCATGGTACAGGGTATAACACTATATTTACAGATTTCAAGTATTTTTAGGTGATGCTGCAGTGTAAACTCAGCCATGGTTGATATACACACACAGGCTTTTCCCACCAAGTTCCAGCAATGTTCTTCTCCATTTCCTTTCAACTGCCCAGCAAAAGAGAAAAATGTGGCAATACCTAACCAAACAGTGAAATCTGTTAGTGTCCAGTGGCGTGAATTTGGTATGGATGTTAATCTTGGGCAGATGTAGCATTTATGATCCAGTGTACCAAGGTGACCAACTGCCCTACCATTAACAGGACAATCCCGGACTGTCTGATGCCAGATGCTGTTTGTTCCGTATTTTCCAATCAGTTCTTTAGGGACCCACTTCCTGGTTTCTGGACTTCAATTTGCATACATGCGAAGTATGCACCTGTATCCTCATGGTGAAGCCCCCCACAATACTCTGCACATCTTCACCCTTCCCTCTGCCCGAGCACAGCATCATCCTCACCCTATCATTTTTAAGTTATTAATTTCCAGCAATGGATTGACACCAGTTGAGTGGAAATAAAGTTGGCTTGTGATGCTTCAGCCTGTTTATCCTCAATCAGATGGTGATTTTCTTTTTAAATGGAAGGTATAGGCGAGGTTGGACAAGATGCATAACTAGTCTTGTCAAAAAAAAACTATCCTTTTCCGGTTAGTGTAACCAACTCATTCACTGACGCAGTTAGAAGGATCACAAGAATTAAGAACTCGGGCTGGGAATAAGCAACAAATAAGTTGCTATGTCCCAGCTGGCTGGCGCTTAGAATGGCGGCGCAGGCAGGACTATCTACAAATTCAATGAAGTTGTTGCAAGGAAGGTTGGCATGAATGGCTCACGTCCCTATTCCATCCGTTCCCAAAAATCCCTATCCAGTCCCCAATTACAGCATATACCAGGATATTCAAAGACATGCAATCATAGTTCCTGGTAGTTACTTGGGTTGTGTATAATTATCCCTTCTGTATAGGAATGTTTGGCTTCCAGAAATTGCAAGTAGTTTAGTACAGAGGGTTCCAAAATGCAGAGTAATACTGAATGAGGTTTTCTAGGCTGCTTTTGTCACTGAACAAGCAGAGATTTTGACATGGGGAAGACCTTTTATGCAGTAATTGATTAAAAAGACATTTTAATTTAAAAACATAACTTGTCAAATATTTGTTTGGGATTCTGGCTTTGTCTGCAAAGCCTGCCACTAAAAAACCCAATTGTTTCTCTCCAAGTTCTTCATGGTGTCTGTTTCTCTTGTTTTAGACCTATTCTGGACTCTTCTGTGTCGTCATAAATCCGTACAAGAACCTGCCCATTTATGCAGAACAAATTATTGAAATGTACAGGGGGAAAAAGCGACACGAGATGCCACCACATATCTATGCCATCTCTGAAAGTGCCTACAGGAGCATGTTGCAAGGTAAGATGCAAATCTGTTGCTCAGGTGGGAGGGAAGTTGAGTAACCTGCAATTTTCAATTTATCTTTCGGCATGTGGGGACTTTCCCTCAAAGTAAACATCGTGTGATCCTTGAATTTGTTTTGATGCAATGTAGCAAACACTTGGCATTGACGATATGGTCTGTGTTCATGTGTTCTGGTTTCGAGTATGGAGATCAGTTAATAATTTGAAGTTGAAACGGAAGAGGAATCTCTGGAGATGGGAATCAATTTTTTTTTTATTGCCAGCAGCTGGATTTGCTCAGTGCCAGTGGGGAAAATGAAATATCTGCTGCGAGTCCTGACCTGATTTGGTTATTGTTTGAGATCACTTTTGCAGTTTGGGCTGCATTAACAACCAATTAAGTGCCAGGTTGTCAATAGTTCATGCAATCATCTAGAATGAGATGTAATTTTGAGTGTGTATTCCATTAGCATTGAATCCTGCTGGATGAGGGAGAAAACTTACCTGAGTAAAAAAACGTGCTTATAAAAGAGCATCATACTGGGCTGGGAGCAATTTTTTTATTCACCCGATGACTTAAATGCACGCAGAGTTATTAACAACTAATGTTAGAGAGAATGGTTATGATTCTGCTACTTCCATTTATACTTGCTACTGAAGCTGCTAATGGTTGGGCCTAGCTCACTGCTCTGGAACTCATCGATTTTTGTTTTGAGATGGTTGGCCTCCAGCAATTGCAGCCATGTTCCATTTATCATAGAAATCATAGAAACCCTACAGTGCAGAAGGAGGCCATTCAGCCCATCGAGTCCGCACCGACCACAATCCCACCCAGGCCCTACCCCCACATATTTTACCCGCTAATGTACGCATCTCAGGACTCTAAGGGGCAATTTTTAACCTGGCCAATCAACCTAACCCGCACATCTTTGGACTGTGGGAGGAAACCGGAGGAAACCCACGCAGACACGAGGAGAATGGGCAAACTCCACACAGACAGTGACCCGAGCCGGGAATCGAACCCGGGACCCTGGAGCTGTGAAGCAGCAGTGCTAACCACTGCTACCGTGCCGCCCTTGTGCTATGTATGACGACTCCCCCTCCAAACATGTGATCTCCACATTCCCACCCCCTCAACCCCATCCACTTTTATCATTGACACTTACCTCCTCACTGGCCTGGCCTGTTGTTTTCAATAGGACATTTAAACTTGCCTGCTTTATGGCAGCTAGTGCCGTAAGAAAGGGGGAGTATTCTCGTTCTGCTTGAGCCCGGGACTGCTTCGCTACCCGCCTGCCTGAGTCAAGAAGGTCAGGCGAGATGGGCACTTCAGAATTTTGGTGTGGGTAAGTCTGTACAGAGTGGCAGTCTGATACTGACTGCCTCTCTGAGGAAATGATGGCCCGATAGATTTGCTTAAAAAAAAAACTTCAGTGGGAACAAGAACAGAAGAGTTAAAACCCTTACAAAGGAAAGATTGAAAGGCTCTTACTAAATCTGATTGAAGGGTAAATGTGTGAATGCAAATTGTCGTCTTGCTTTTGAAAAGCAAAGGTAGTTGAGTATTGGGAATGTTCAAAGATTTTGTATTTTTAGACATGAGCATTAATTTTATACTTTGAAATTAGTTAGATTTAAATTTTTTTTGTCTTTCTGCCTGATTCCCAAAGATTCCATGAGCCTGGCTTCTTGGTATCAAATTCCCATTCTTTGTGTAAAGTCATGTCTGAAATCCATCCTGGTGCAGAGAAAAGACAGTAAGAAGTTTAACAACACCAGGTTAAAGTCCAACAGGTTTATTTGGTAGCAAAAGCCACACAAGCTTTCGAGGCTCTGAGCCCCTTCTTCAGGTGAGTGGGAATTCTGTTCACAAACAGAACTTATAAGACACAGACTCAATTTACATGAATAATGGTTGGAATGCGAATACTTACAACTAATCCAGTCTTTAAGAAACAAAACAATGGGAGTGGAGAGAGCATCAAGACAGGCTAAAAAGATGTGTATTGTCTCCAGACAAGACAGCCAGAAAAGAGGCAGACATGTAGAATCATTTTGAAATTTCAAGACTGACATTGATAGATTTTTGATGGGTAAGAATATCTGGAATATGAAGATAAATGGGGTTGACAAAGAACAAAGAAAAGTACAGCACAGGAACGGGCCCTTCGGTTCTCCAAGCCTGTGCCGATCATGATGCCCTAACTAAACGAAAAATAAAACCTTTTGATCTTATCGGATAGTATCCTCCTCCTTCCCTTCCTATTCATGGCACCCATCCAGGTGCCTCAAGTGTTTAAGTGCCTACTTCCACCACCACCTCTGACAGCACTCGCCAGTCTCCGTGTGGGATCGGGGGGGGGGGGGGGGCGAAATCAGCCATGATCTAATTAAATGGGTCAATCGGGCCCGAGGGTCGAATGGCCTGCACCAGTCCCTCCTATCTTCTGAAAAATGGGACAGCAACAGGGCCCGAACCTAATAAAACTTTAGCTGCATGCATGTTCTCCAAGAGAAGCCAGTGAAATTGGATTTGGGAGCAGGAGGTATGGTTGGCTGAGCCCAACCAGCTGGGACTGAAGTGGAATTCTTTATTTGCTGCCTCGGGAATGACTGACCAACAAGATCCAGGCGACACACTTCACTCTGATTAGTAATCCTTCTCTTCCATATCCCAAGCGGAAATGATGCAACAGGTAAATATCATAACTGAAGTGCCCATTCAGAGTGGCTGATTAAAACTGTCCTTAAAATAGTACAAGCAAACTGTCGGGTTTGTAATGTTTGAACATTTATACGTTGCAGCTGCAATGCATTGTATTGGGCCATCTTGGACTGGTTCCACATTAATGGCTGTTCGTGTAAGTTTGAATTGAACTATATAATGGTGGTTTTGTTTGGAGGTTATATCTGAGTGAGTGAGAGCTGACATGATTACTGGAGTTCCTTTGTTCCCATATGTTTCTAGACACATTGTGCAGAGATAAGCAAGGTGGTCTGGTCAGTTACACTGGCATGAGCTAGGCAAATGGACTTTTAACAGACAGCTACATAGTGGTTGCATTGTTCTGGTTTTATTGCAAGAGGCTAGCTGTTAAGTTTTTAGTTTGATCCGTTTTGTGCAGTTGGGTGATTTTTTTTTTTTGCTGTCCTCGTTTTTATTGGTATGCAGCTGTGTAAGTTATCTGTGTCAATGCGAGTAGTTGGTATGCAGCTGAATTGCTGAGCAGTGAGGGCTCTTGTCCTCGTGCTCCCATTAAGGCCAGGGTTTGGGCACAAGGCTGTTTTATCTTTGGCACCTCTGAGATTTGGGAGACGAGGGGATGGAGGTGGGGACAAAGCATCACTTCAGTTAAAAGCTTCCTGTTTACCACTTCATTTACGTAACCTCGCTGCTTCTAAATAGATGCAGTACATGTGTAATTTCTTCTCTTTTATAGAATCATAGCATCTACGGAGCAGGAGGAGGCCATTTGGCCCATCAAGCCTGCACCACCAACAATCCCACCCAGGTACTATCCCCATAACCCCATATATTTACCCTCCTAATTCCCCGACACTAAGGGTCAATTTAGCATGGCCAATCAACCTAACCTGCATATTTTTGGATTTTGGGAGGAAACCGGAGCACCCGGAGGAAAACCACGCAGACTCACGGAGGATGAATAGACTGGAGTTTGCAGTGTTTTTGTTAAGGAAACCTCTCCCATTTGAGGTGTCCCACAGAAGTAGGAACAAGAGACTACAAGAACCGGTCAGAGGCTGAGAATCCTGTGGCAAGTAGCTCACCACCTCACTCCCCAAAGTTTGTCCATCTACAAGGCGCAAGTAAGGAGTGCGATAGAATACTCTCCATTTGGCTGGATGAGTGCAGCTCCAACAAATCCAGAACAAAGCAGTCTACTTGGTACTCCTTCCCACAAACAATCCATCCCTCCACCACTGATGGTGGCTACTATCTACAGGATGTACTGCAGGAACTCAGCAAGGCTCCTTCAGCAGCGCCTTCCAATCACATGACTGCTACCATCTAGAAGGACAAGGGCAGCAGATAAATGGGAACACCGCCATCTGGAAGTTCCCCTCCAAGTCACTCACCATCTTGACTTGGAAATATATCGCCATTCCTTCACTGTTGCTGGATCAAAATCCTGCAACTCGCTCTCTAACAGCATTGTGGGTCATGATGTGGAGATGCTGGTGTTGGACTGGGATGGGCACAGTAAGAAGTCTCAACACCAGGTTAAAAGTCCAACAGGTTTATTTGGAATCACGAGCTTTCGGAGCGCTGCTCTGTTAACAGGAGTGTACTGCATCGCCTGATGGAGTACTGCTCTGAAAGCTCCTGATTCCAAATAAACCTGTTGGACTTTAACCTGGTGTTGAGGCTTACAGCACTGTGGGTGCACTTGCACCCCAGACTGCAGCGGTTCAAGAAGGCAGCTTACCATCAACTTAAGAGCAACTAGGAATGGGCAATAAATGCTGATCTTGCCAGCGGCACCCATATCATGTAAATGAATTAAACAAAAATACATCCCCCATATTAACGCCATGACTCATCTTCTGTCTTGGCTCCGTTTGCTCACCCTACTCCCATCTCTCTCAATTGCCGTTTTTTATGTATCCTAGATGTGGTAGTACAGTTTGAGCTCTGTAATGATGTGCATCATTACCATTTTGGGAGGTCAGAATTGTTATGCTTGATAAAAGACAACTCTGCAGTATGAGTTGTCTTTTTTAAGATGTTGGCTATTTGAGTGGATGTAAAAATGGATTTTCTTTGCTGGATGAGGGGAAAGTGATCATTGACTTAAAAACTGTTTCCTTGCAGTTTTTGTTTCCTTGAGAGCCAATAACAAAGACAAATTTTAGATGCTGCTGTTTTCCTATTGCTTAACACTCAAGTTGAGAAAGTAGAACCATTGTTAACTTGAGGGCATGTTCTAAATAAAATACAATTTCTCCAGGTTGCAGAGTGTGCCAGAAAATTGGCATTATTGTGTTAGCAGTAAGTGGTGATAAATTAGGTGCTTGTCACCGAAAACACAGTACGACCAGTTCTGTAAAAGAATGCAGGGTGTGTGCTTTACAGTCTGATATGTCCCACATCCCATAAGTGAATTAAAGAAACCTTTTATATTACATGTTTATCTCTGTGTCAATGAGGGAGTGTGGGGATGCACGGTGTTCAATTGTGGTCAAGCTGCAGGCTGTTTGGTGCATCATCTGCCTTTTCAGCCATGAGACACAATGTTCAGCAGTTACACACACACTCTGGTCTGTGTAGAACATGAAGTTTTCCTGGCAGGTAGCTAATGGGCAATATCTAATCAAAAACCCAAAATAACCTGGGCAAGTGAAGCAGTTTTTAACTGTACATGTCTTCCACTTGTCGACTTCTATAAATGCAGCAAATCCCAGATCAAAAAAAAATGCAGCAACTGGAAATCGAAAAAGGAAAATGCATCCAGCAGGTTTAACAGCATCTGTGGGGAAAGAGAAACTGTTTGGGGGCGATCTTGCCAAAAAGTTTAAGTGCTGAATGAGCGTGACAGCTGGAGAGAATCGCGCTGTTTTTTGGGGCGAATAATTCTTTCCTTTGTGGGGGGGGGCAGGGAAATGAAGCAAGATCTGTTTTGTGCTAGCAGGGAGGGTCAAGGCCCAAGCTCGCCTGAAAGCCGGCAGCTTGCAGTTGAGGGTGCCTTTGCGCGTGCTCAGCTACCACTTGTCTTTGCAGCCAATCAGGGCCCCCCCACCCTATCACAGGGCTCTGCAGCCACATCTCTTTCCCTACCTCTCACCTATATGGACCAGATGATCACCAGTTGCAGAGTGTGCAGCATCAACCTGCACTACCACACCGCAACCCCTTGGCTGTGCCAGGCTGCCATTGCCCAAGGAGTCTTGATCACTTGTAATATTTAAATTCTAATTTGTAATAGTTTAAAATTTAATCAGCCTCGCGTTGGATATCTGGTGTCAGTAAGATTGCGAGAGGGGAGAAATCAGGCACAGACACAATTTCTCGGCGCTCTTGCAATTTTACCACCTTGCTTCACCTCCTGGCCGATGGGGCAAAATGGTAAGATCATGGCTGCCTTGTTTTAGCTAAATGACCTATTATCAAAACTGGAACAAGTTTGAGATGTATTTGGTTTTATGCAACAACTGAGAGTGTAGGGGAGGTGAGGAAAGCATAAAAGGGAAGATATGAGATAGGATAGAATAATGACAAAACCCAATATCTCTCGTCATTGTGACTAGGTCGAACTTGTCATAAAGTTTGCCCAGTTGTGTAAAGAAAATGATGAGTGTCATTATGTCACCTATTAGGTACATTTAAGTTTACTTATGTTTTTAAAAGGAAGAAAGTTGAACCTTTTTGCTGTGTCAGCTTATTGCCATCCCTACTTTATATTTTTTTAAATGGTGTTCAAGAATAACCAATGGAAAACATGGGAGTATTTTTAGGAAACTACCATAGAATTGTAGAGGTGACACTCCTTGATTGGCTTTTTGAGTCTTGGTTTGCATTGAGTAACAGTGTGGTGAGCTGAGAAATTGGAAGAAATGAGTTGCAGCACTATTGGGGACTGAACATCCTTGGCGACTAATGCAATGTCATACTCTAATTTTAAAAAAAAATTCAAGTTGTGAGAATCTGGTTCACCAGTGTCCTTCAGGGAAGGAAATCTGCTGTCCTTGCCTGATCTGGCCTACATGTGACTCCAGATCCATGGCAATGTAGTTGACTCAAATGCCCTCTGAAATGGAGGGCAGTTAGGAACAGGCAATAAATGTGGTGCTCGCGTCCCATAAAATGAATTAAAGGTTGAATTAGCCACCACTGAGTAAAAGACTCTTTTATTTGTGAGATGTGGGTGTTAATGGCTCAGTCAGCATTTATTACTCACCTCAAATTACCTTTTGAGAAGGTGGTGGTGAACTGCTGCAGTCCCTTTGTAAGTACATCCACAGTGCAATTAGGGAGTGAGTTATAGGATTTTAACCCAGTGGTCATGAAGGAATAGCAATATATTCCCAAGTCAGGGTGGCAAATGGAGAATGAAGAATCCTATCTAAATAAGCTTCTCTTTCATTAAAACTAATTTCTCGCATTCAAACTGGGAGTGAGTTTTCAAGAGATTCAAGTGCCAATAATTGCTGAGCTGCAGATTAATTTTCATATTCCTATGAAAGGACACACCGTTCCATGCACAAATTTCCTCTGATTCCTTGGTCTTGGCAGTGTCGTAGGCCCAACCATCTTTCCTTAAGGTTAGAATTGGGGTTGTTCACTACACTAGTTATGATGACTCAGTTACAGAAGCAGTCTGTGCCCATATGCAGCAAGACCAAGACAATATTTCGGCTTGGGCTGACAAGTGGCAAGTTAAATTCATACTAAACAAATGTCCGGTAATGACCATCTCCAACAAGAGAGATTTGAGCATCTCTGTTTGACATTCAATGGACCATTGCTGAATCCCCTACTATTAACATCCTGGGGCTTACCACTGATCAGAAACTACTGGATCAGCCATGTAAATACAATGGCTACAGTCGAAGCTTGACACCATCCAGGGCAAAACAGCTCGCTTGATAGGCACACCATCCATGTACACAAATATTCACTCCCTCTGGTGCACAGTGGCAGCAGTGTGTACCATCTGCAAGATGCACTGCAGCAACTCGCCAAGGCACCTTTGATAGCACCTTCCACCTTTACCATCTAGAAGGATGAGTGGCAGATGCAAGTTCCCCTCCAGCTTGACTTGGAACATTGCTGTTCCTTTCAACAATGGGTTCAAAATCCTAGAACTCTCTTCCTAACAGCACTCTGGGTGTACCTGCGCCAGATGGGCTGTAGCAGTTTAAGAAAGGCAGCTTGCCACCACCTTGGGCAATGTGATGGACAACAAATGTTGGCCTTGCCCAACAGTGCGCACATTGCATGTGATAAAATGTATTCATTCTTGGATGTCCTCGTGCTATGTTTGCTGGAGTTGATTTCTACTCAACAGCTGCATCCAAGTTAAGCTAAATAAGTGTATTTTGCTCTTCCAATCTTTTCAACAGTGGACAGGGAGAACACTTGGTAAACTGAAAGTAGGTACGAATCATTGAATTGCTCTGATTTCATAACCAAATTAGTTCAGGACAACTGTATATTTGAATTCTTAAGTAGAACTAGTCTTTGTGCAATGGTATCAAATAATTCCCACATCAGTGGGTTGTTACTGGATTTGTACCTCATCGCTTTATGAATTAGCCACTTCAGGCTCCTGAGATCTTGCCCTTTTTATCTTGTTTGAAAAGCCATCAAGCGTTTTAGTGGAGTGCTGATTTATTACACACCCGGTACCAGCAAACTCGCGACATAATGACTGTGCAGTTTATATTTATTACTGAGGGGTTCGCTAATTTGTTCCTAGTCTTTGGAGAAAATGAGCATTTTTTGCACCTTTTTCAAAACTTACATGAATGTACTTTGAACGCAACCCTTAAATCTCGGGTAGTCTCTGATCTGTAGTATGTTGGTTGATTTCAAATAGGATGTGCTAAAGGTACAATCATCAGCAGATAAGTGGGGATTGTGTATTTTATTTTACTATTGTTAGGTACCCCTGTGTTGGGGACAAAACAATTTGCACGCCTGATCATCCAGTGACCCTTCTCATCGTGCTTGTCTGAATGCCTTATGGGCAACTCCAGCTGTGGTGCCTTTGCTATTGAATAGCCTATCAAATGGGTTCACAGGAAAAATGACTACATGGGTGAGGCATGAGAAACATTTTTGGTCACGAATCATCATTTAGCAAATTCCTTGCCTTCTAATGAGGGGGAAAATTGGACAGATCACTGGGTTGCCACGCGAATGCATCTTGATTGAGCCAAAGTTGTATTTTTAAAGAAATGGATTCAGACTTGTGGATGACGTGAGAAGCACCCATTTGGAGTAGTGTTCCATGCCATGTTACTCGGTGAAGTAAACTATCATGAGTGGTGAAAGTTCAATTTTTATTATGTTCAGTGATGCAGCTGCTGTAAATGTAGATTTCCTAATGTCTTCCATAGCATTATTCTCCTGCTTTGTATTGGGCCAGCATTTGGAAGCATTATCACCAGGAAATGCTAGTGCTGTTTATAAATGGATCCAGCTGTCTTAAACTTGGCTGAAAGTGGGTGAAACTTGTATAATAGTGCGTATAAATGTGCAATTAAATGTTTTACTAACTGATTCGGGAGGCAATGCGCCAAGCATGTTTAAATATTGAAAAGTTGTATGTTCCAAATAACAATGGCGCAAAGATGAATACTTTAAAGCCCTAATGTTGCACAGCTTCACCAGTGGCCTGTAGTCTTGGTTCTGGTGGTCATCAGTTGAAAGATCAGGCTGTATGTGCTGAGAATTGGGTGTTATTTTTGGCATTGCTGCAGTGCAATCTGATCCCAATTTAACCAATTAAGTCCTTTACTCTTTGCAAACTGACCTTTTGAATTGATGTGAAAGATATGCATCTCGAGTTTTTTTTATTTGTTCAAGGGATGTGGGTGCAGCTATCTAGACCAAAATTTATTGCCCATCCCCAATTATTCCTGAGAAGGTGGTGGTGAGCTGCTGCCTTGAACCGCTGCAGTCCGTATGGTGTAGGGACATTCACCAGTGCTCTGAAGGGGAGTTCCAGGATTTTGACCCAGCAGCAGCAAAAGAACGGTGATCTAAATTCCGAGTCAAGATGGTGTGTGACTTGGAGGGGAATTTGCAGATGTTCCTGTGCATCTGCTGCCCTTGTCCTTCTAGATGGTAGTGGTCATGGGTTTGGAAGGAGGCTTGGTGAGCTGCTTCAATGCATCTTGTAAATGGTGCACACTACTGCCATTGAGTTGGTGGTGGAAGGAGTGGATCTTAATGGTGGGGAGGTTGCTTTGTCCTGAATGTTGTCCAGTTTCTTCAGCTACGCTCATCCAGGTAAGTATTCCATTACACTCCTGACTTGTGCCTTGTTGATGCGGACAGACTTTGGGGTGTCAGGAGGGGGGTCACTCACCACAGTTCCCTCTGACCTGCTTTTGTAGCCACGGTATTTATATGGCTGGTCCACATCATTTTCTGGTTAATGGTAACCCACAGGATGTTGATAGTGGGGGATTCAGCAATGATAATGCCTTTGAATGTTGAGGGAAGATGGTTAGATTTTCTCTCGCCGGAAGTGGTCATCGCCTGGCACTTGTTGGGTATGAATGTTATTTGTCACTTATCCCAAATCTGAATATTGTCCAGGTCTTGCTGCACATGGACACGGACTGCTTCAGTATCTGAAGAGTTTTGAATTATGCTGAACACCATGCAATTATCAGCAAACACTACCACTGCTGACCTTATGGGCAAACAGTGGGGAGGAGGAAGGAGGTCATTGAGGCAGCTGAAGATGGTTGGCCATAGGATATTACCCTGAGGGACTCTTGCAGCAATATTCTGGGGCTGAAATGATTGGCTTCCAACAGCCACAATTATCATCCTTTGTGCTAAATATGACTCAACCAGCAGAGGAATTGAGTTCTGGTGAAGGATCATCCTGACTCTACGTTGGCTCTATTCTCTCTCCGCAAATGCTGTCAGACCTGCTGAGATTTTCCAGCATTCTGTTTTTGTTTCATATTCCAGCACCTGCAGTATTTTGCTTTTATTTTATTACAAGAGGGATTTTCCCCTGATTCTCAAGGACTTCAGCTTTTCCCAGGGCTCCTTGATGTCACACTCTGTCCTCGACATCAAGGCAGCATTTTGCAGTCACTCTTGCCCCCACCTCTTGAATTCAGCTCTTCTGCTCATGTTTGGATCGAGGCTGCAATGAGATCAGGGGATGAGTGGTTCTGGCAGAACCAAAATTGAGCATCAGTGAGCAGGTTGTTGCTGGGTAACACTGGTAGCACTGCTGATGACCCCTTCCATCACTTTACTGATCAAGAGTAGACTGATGGGGTGGTAATTGGCCAGGTCAGATTTATCCTGCTTTTTGTGTACAGGACATTCTTGGGCAATTTTCCACAATGCTGGGGAGATGCCAGTGTTGTAACTGTTCTGGAACAACTTGACTCGGGGTGCAGCAACTTCAGGAGCACAGCTCTTCAGAATATTATTGGGGCCTATAGCCTCTGCACTATTCAGTGCCTGCAGCCATTTTTTTGATATGTGGAGTAAATTTAATTGGCTGAAGACTGACATCTGTGATGCCAGGGGCCATCCACTTGGCATTTCTGGCTGAAGGCGATTGCAAGATTCAGCCTCGTCTTTTGCACTGATGCACCTAGCTCTATCATTAAGGTTGGGATTATTTGTAGATCCACCGCCACTTACTGAAATTTTGCATGTTAGCTTCACTTTTGTATGAAAAAAATGTGGTGACTTATTGGCCCAGATTTTCCAGCCACAGTAGCTGAGGCCACTGGTGTCCCTCAAATGATAGTGACTTCAGGCAAGGGGGAAATGAGGTTAACGTCTAACATTCCAAAACTTGTTGTCAGAGTTGCAATGCTATGCTTTCAGTTTGACAGAAATGGCATCTTGCCATCTACCTCATCATTGAACTTCATTGAGCAATGCTGTGGTACTGTATTTGTGCAGTAGAACTAGATTAAACACTCACCAGAAAGCCACGTCTTGTTCATTGCAGTCAAGTAAATTCACTGCAGTTCATCCATTTTGGCATTGAAAATTAACTGTTACAAGTGTGGAGTCTCACCCTTTCAGTATTAATCGTTTGTTTTTTTTAATTTTGACTTTCTATCTTTCACGTGCTCTTAATCCATTTTTTATTTCCCTTTCTATCTCTGATTTTTGTATTAAATTAAAATGGGTGAATTTAACAGCGCAAGGGTTAAGCTTAATTTCACAATCTGGTTGGATATGGAGTTAACTGATCTTGATTCCCTCACTGCAATGTTATCGCCATTTGGGAAAATTCCATATCAAAATAACTAAAAATCTAGTAGTGCAAGGGTAAATCTAACTAACTGCAGATGTTGGATGACCTACAGTACAATTTGTCCCACTGTTATTTGCATGCTACTAACCTTGTGGTGTAAGAAATGAACCTTGGAATTTGATGCATTTACCGTAAGAGCCAAGAATAATCTGCATTTGGTATGCATCCCTCCTGATAGCATTGCACTGGTCATATATTTTGTCCCAGGTCTGACTGACCTCTCTTGATGATCTACAGCATGGAATGCTGCTTTAGTTAGTGAACAATTGTTTGGCTTCAAAGAGGTCGTTGCTCTGGAGGGCTATTTCACCAAAGGAGTGCATGTTGCTAACAAAAATAATAGTGGCCCTTCATTCCTTTACTGTAATGTTTATAGTTTGTTTTAGTGTCACAAGTAGACTCACATTAACACTGCAATGAAGTTCGTGAAAATCCCCTAGTTGCCACACTCCGGCGCATGTCCAGGTACACCTGAGGGAGAATTTAGCATAGCCATTGCATCTTGCCAGCCCATCTTTCCAAATGTGGGAGGAAACTGGAGGAAACCCACGCAGACATGGGGAGAATGTACAGACTCCACACTGACTGCAGTCAGTACACCTCTTACTGTGTGGCCAAATTCCCCTCCAGCTCAATTTTCAAGTTTTCTGATGACACCACTGTAGTGGGTCAGAGCTCAGACAATGAAGAGTAAAGAAAAGAGAATCTGGTGAACAGGTGCGACGACTCTTTCCCTCAATGTCAACAAAACGATTGAAATAGTCATCAACTTCAGAAAGCATAGAGGACATGCCCCTGTCCACATCAATGGGGGCAAAGTAGAAATGATCGAGAGCTTCAAGTTTTTAGGTGTCCAAATCAGCAACCTGTCCTGGTCCCTCCATGTGGACACTATAATTAAAGCCCACCAGCGCCTCTACATTTTCAGGAGACTAAGGAAATTTGGCACGTCTGCTACAACTCTCTCCAACTTCTACAGTTGCACAATAGAACGCATTCTTTCTGGTTGTATCACAGCTTGGTATGGTTCCTGCTCTTCCAAGACTGCAAGAAACTACAAAGGGTCATGACAAAGCCCAGTCCATCACGCAAACCAGCCTTCTATACATTGACACTATCTACACTTTCCATTCTCTTGGAAAAGCAGCCAGCATAATCAAGGAGCCCACGCATTCCGGATATACCCTCTTCCATTAGGGGGAAAAAGTCTGAAGATGCGTATCAACTGACTCAAGAACAGCTTCTTCCCTGATGCCATCAGACATTTGAATGGACCTACCTCGCATTAAGTTGATCTTTCTCTACACCCTAGCTATGGCTGTAACACATTCTGCACTCTTTCCTTTCCCTATGCTTTGTCTGTATAGCATGCAAGAAACAATATTTTTCTTTGTATGCTATTGCATGTGACAATAATAAATCAAATCCAAAGCAATGACCCAAACCGGGAATCTAATCCGGGTCCCTGTCGCTGTGAGGCAGCATTTGTGCCACCGTATGGAAGAGTAGTACTATGCTCCCTTTTAATGTTGAGTGGCTCTGTTCTCAACTTATTTTTGCCAATTTATTTCCTACGTTCTGTGGAATATTACTTAAGGATGTGATGCAGAACATTGCAGGACTCTTCTCTCTGCAGTTCACTTGTGTTTTGCTGCCATGGTACTCTGCCATCTGGTGTCCATCAGCACTTTACACTGCTGTTGAAGGCAGTGTTTTGCAGCACTGCATTTTTGACCTATCATTGCAATTTGAACTCCGAAAGATATCCTGGAGTTGTGCCCTGTAGCTTATCTTGTATATAAAAGTGATTAGGACTCTGGTCCTGATTTTCTTGCCAAAATAACAGTTTAGAGTAGCACCCACAATCGGTTGTTAATTCCTTTTCTGAAGTCCCGACTAATGGATTTCTTTCCAAAAATGAATTTTTGATTGTATTTGAGCTGTAATTGGATATTTCCTTAATGGGTGCTGAATTAATTGCACACTGCATGATATTCTTGAACCAAATTGTCATTTAAGTTACTGAATCCTATATTTCAAATTTAGTAATGGGACAGCCAGTTTTGACTAGGTTCAGCTGTCTAGTTGGGCTGAAACATTATTTGACTTGGGAAAGTCAACTCTGTTCAGGTTTTCTTTAGCTCTCTGACCTCACATGGACATATTGATTTGGGAGTAGGAGTTGACCATTCAGCCTCTTGAACCTGCTCTGAGATTTGAGAAGATCCTGATAGATTTAATCATAGCCTCAACTCACTTTCCTGCCTACTCTCTTTATAACATTTTGGTGCTCTTGCCAATCAAGAATCTATCCAACTCCATCTTAAAAATATTCAATCATCTTGCCCCATGCTGCTCTCTGGGAAGAGAACTCCACAAACAAATGATCCCCTTGAGAGAAGAAATTCTCAGCGCCATCGTAAATGGGAGACCCTTTTTTTAAAAACAAAACTCTGTCCTTTTTTCTGTTCTACTCCCACAGGGTAAACATTCACCCTGTCAAGTCCCCTCAGGATTTTGTATGTTTCAATGAAATCACCCCCTCTATCTTCTGAACTCCGATGGATGCAGGCCTAACCTGCTCAATCTTTGCTTGTAAGATAACTTCATCTGTGGGATCAGTTCAATTAACCTTCTCCAAATTGTTTTTAATGCAATTATATCCTTGTGTAAGGATATCAAATCTGTACACAGTGCACCAAATGTGATCTTATCAAAGCACTGTTCAATTGTAGCAAAACTTCCTTACTTATGTATTCCATTCCTCTTGCAATAAACTGCAATATCCAATTTACCTTCCTAATCATTTGCTATACCTGGGTACTTGATTCATACATAAGTTCACCCAAATCCCTTTGTGCCATAAGAGTGCTGCAATCTCTTTCCATTGAAAATAATATATTGCTTTTCTATTCTTCCTGCTAAAGTAGACAAATTTACATTTTCCCATATACTGTCCATCAAATTTCTGTCCACTTGCTTAACCATCCCCCCTCCCTTGTATATACCTTGTGTTCTCTCCAGAATTTGGTCGTCTCCTAATCATTCTGTAATCAGTAAATTTAGCAAACATACATTCCATCCCTTCATCCAAGTCATTGATATAAATTGTAAATAACTGAGGCACAAGCACTAATCTCTGTGGCATGCCACTGGTTACAGCTTGCCAACCTGAAAATGATCCATATTTCTACTCTAGTTTCCTGTTAACGAACCAATCCTCTATCCATGCTAATAGGTTACTCTACACCATGAACCTTTTTTTTTGTTGCATCCTTTGTGGCACCTTAAATGCTTTTTGGAAATCCAAATACACCATCTACAGGTTTTCCTTTATCCACTTTGCTTAATACTTTCCTCAGGGAACTCGAATTAATCAAACACCATTTCCCTTTCACGACCATGTAGCCCCTGCCTGATTGAAATGAGATTTTCTAAATGCTCTGTTATAACCTTGATAACAGCCATCAGGAAAATGACAAATTGACCTGTAGCTTACTGTTTTTACATTGCAACTTTAGCATAATTAAAGTATCTCTAGGCACTTCCAAGAGCTTTTTCTAGACAATATTTGACACCACGTAATACATAGACATTGTGGAGAAGCAGTAACCTTTGCTTATATGGTGAGAAGTCTCTACGTGCTGTTTTGACTTTAGCTGTGTATTTCTAATTGTAAGTGCACCAAATATAATTTGTGCATTGAAGGAAGAATCTTGCTGTCTATGTAGGGGTTACTAACTAATTCAATTTTCAGTGTGATTATCAGATCCATTGAATTGATGCATGTGTGCAATTGGGACATTTTTGAATCCAGATGCAATTTGGTTTACTGCTGTTTACATGGCATTTTCTGTGTACACTAATGACATCTTTGGTTAGCATTTTTAAATTGCTTGCAATTTAGAATCCTGGTGAATTAATCGGGGACCAAATGCTTTTTAAGTATAAAGCCATTTTGAATTTAAATGCTTGCCCAGATTTCAGTTAAAGAACAAAACTGTTCTACCCCCATTGAACGTGAACATAATTTATGCCTTGCAACTTTCAATAGTTTTATTGGTAAATTTTGAGCATGAGACCTGTTTGCCTTAATATGTAATTGGAAATAAAAGGATATCAAAATTTTAATTCAAAATGCAAAATCTTTCCTTGTGGTCCAAACTCATCTCTTCTAGCCTCAGCAGAGATCCTGCTGCACTGCTCAAACACTCTTCTCCATCTCTGATAAAATTGTGACATTTTAGGTTACCAATTTTTAAATTGAACAATTTGTGGCTGTGGATCTCTTCCTGCTAGGTTCTGGTTTGAGTCTCCAGGTCTTACTCCTAAGAATTGTCCTTTTTTAATGAGCATTCAGTTCTGAGACCTTACATGCACTTCCACGTATTAGGGATGCATGTTTCAAATTTTGAAAAGTTGTTTGTCTTCAAGTCGTTAATCAAGGTCATTTGTATGTGGAATTCTCTTCTGCAGAAAACTGCGGAGGCTGGGTATTAACTTTATTCAAGGCAGAGTTGGACAGGTTTTTGAGAAGGGAATGGGGAGGCAGGTGGCAATATGGAACTGAGACTGCAAAGAGGACATCCATGATCTTAACGGCAGAGCAGGCTTGTAGGGCAGAATGGCCTACTTTTCATGTGTCCTATTTAAGTTGGAAGGAAGAATTTGTAAAAGCAATGCTGCTTAAAAATGGAGATCCAATATATTCTTGCACTATTAGATAGAGATACAGCACAAGAGGCTACTGGGTGCAACAAGTCTGTCTTCTGCATTCCTCTGAAATACTGTGTAATAATTGAATGCAGTTGAACAAAGCTCCACAATATCTATTTATCCACCCCTGTGCCAAAACTTTTGCCATGGAATATGTCATCATAATTGCCTAGCTGTGAATGATGGGGCATTTACTGTACCTTCCCTGAGAAGGGTAGAAACTGGGTGGCATGGACAAGTTGGGCTGAAGGGCTTGTTTCCATGCTGTAAACCTCTGACTCTATGACTTGTACGTTTTAAGCCAGAGCTCACTTGTTTTCCCACGTAAGTCATATAACCTTGCATCAGGGGAAGTGATGGCCTAGTGGTATTATCACTAGATTATTCATCTATAAACTCAGCTAATGTTCTGGGGACCTGGATTTGAACCCCACAATGGCAGATCGTGAAATTTGAATTCAATTAAAAAAAAAAATTATCTGGAATTAATCTACTGATCATGAAACAATTGTTGGAAAAACCCATTGGGTTCACTAATGAACTTTCTGGGGAAGGGAATCTGCTGTCCTTTCCCGGTCTGACCTACAGGTGACTCAAACCACAGCAATGTGGTTGACTCTTAACTGCCTGCCAAGGGCAACCAGGGATGGGCAATAAATGCTGGCCAGCCAGCAATGCCCATGTCCCACGAATGAACAAATTTTTAAAAAGTCTGTCTTGTGGCATTTTCAAGATTACAGATTGGCCATTCTTCAGTTTAAAACTTAAACCTGAGCCCAAAATACTGTTTTATACTTGGTTTGTAGTAAATTAGTATTTAATGAGACAACCTTGTCTAGATTAGAATTCAAGAAAGTTGAAAAAGGTTTGTCTTGATTGGAGATTATTCAAACAATTTTTGTGCTGTAATATAAAACATTTTAGAAACTGCAACTGTCACTGAATTACCCATAGAAGCAAACAGTGCAGAAGAGGCCCTTCAGCCCATTGAGTCTGCACCAACATGCGAGAAGCACTTGGACCTCCTAACTAATCCAATTTACCAGCATTTGGCCCCCTAGCCTTGAATGTTATGACATGCTAAGTGCTCATCCAGGTACTTTTTTAAAAAAAGGATGTGAGGCAACCCGCCTCTACCACACTCCCCTATTGTGGAGATGCTAGTGTTGGACTGGGGTGGGCATAGTAAGAAGTCTCCCAACACCAGGTTAAAGTTCAACAGGTTATTTGGAATCACTTGATGAAGGAGCAGTGCTCCAAAAGCTCGTGATTCCAAATAAACCTGTTGGACTTTAACCTGGTGTTGTGAGACTTCTCGCCACCCTCCCTGGCAGCACATTCCAGACTGTTCCCAAATCTGTACTCGCCTTG
This sequence comes from Mustelus asterias, assembly GCF_964213995.1. Taxonomy (NCBI): domain Eukaryota; kingdom Metazoa; phylum Chordata; class Chondrichthyes; order Carcharhiniformes; family Triakidae; genus Mustelus; species Mustelus asterias. The sequence goes on along the minus strand of NC_135812.1, from coordinate 75,702,920 downwards.
AACTTGCGTCCCCTCCCAACTAATGGGAACAGCTGCTTTTCCACTTTGTCCAAGCCCCTCATAATAATGTACACCTTGATCAGGTCACCTCTCGGTCTTCAGTTAGCAACCCAAGCCTAACCAATCTTTCCTCTTAACTTAATAAACCCCATAACTCAATAAAACAATTGGCAGGGGTTTTGTAATGTTAAACAATCTACCTCGGGGCTTTCTTGGTGCACGGACTGTACTCTGATGTGGTACAACTTTAAATATGTTTTCAGTTCTGTGTAAGAATATAAACCAGTTCCTGCAGCAAACAAAGGGAGAGGCAGATAGAGAACAGTGAGCGGTCCCTGTGAATAACTTGCACATCAAGCCTTTGAATGGTTAGAGCATTTATTTGCAGACTTCGTTTTTGAAGTCTTTTGTGACTTCTAAAGTATTTTATCAGGGGTTGGAAAATTGAATAAGATGTTTAGATTTCAGCAGTACAAACAACTGTAAAGGCTGCTTAATGTAGAAAGGAAGAATCCGTTTCCGGAGTAGATTTCCTGTATAATTTATACAGGAGCGCATCTTGAGGAAATTGAACGGAAGAGGTACTTGCACCAACAAACATTTGTGTCTGGAATCAGTGCAAAACAACAAGGAGGGACATGTTTGTTTCAGATTTATCATGAACTGCTATTTGAGTTATTTAAGCCAACATTATTTCTGCACTTTAAAATAAGTGAACAAACTAAATAGAATAACTTATCAAATCTGCACAAAGTGAACAAGAATCTAATTTTTAATGGTTTGAACTTCTTTTGAAATCCCAGTGGTTGAGTGCAATTTTTGATCACGTCTCAGTTCTTTTTACCCTCGACCTCAATCGGCATCAATTACAAAAGAATGACTTGTTTAAATGGTGACATCCAATTGATCAATGAAATGAACTTACTTTGGCCCATCGTGCTCTCGACAGTAACGTGATGAGGGCAGAGTTCAGGCAACCTATTTTTGGGATTTTGTTTTTGGTCATTATGGCAGAGAAAACAACCATTCTGCCCATTTGTGTGTATTGCCTTTGTCACCCACTCAGCCCTACCCAACTTTTCAAGAAAATTGTCAATTTAATTGCTTTGAGCAACTGATTTTACATTGTGGTGTTCAAAATTTCTCTAGTAAATTTAAAACTAGAACAGTGGCACAGTGGTTAGCACTGCTGCGCCTCGGTGCCAGGGACCCAGGTTCGATTTCCAGCTTGGGTCACTATCTGTGTGGAGTCTGCGCATTCTCCTTGTGTCTGTGGGTTTCCACTTGGTGCTCCGGTTTCCTCCCACAGTCTGAAAGACGCACTGGCTAGGTGCATTGACCATGCTAAATTCTGCCAGAGTGTGATGACGAGGGGATTTTCAGAGTAACTTCATTGCAGCATTCATGTAAACCTACTTGAGACACTAATAAATAAACAAGTGTTTTTAATTGAAATGCTGGCAGTTTAGGAGATTAAAGTTAGTGTTTAAAAATATTTAAACATTAACTTTACCTATAGTGTGGAATATTCTTTGTGCTAGCATGAGGTAAAATAACGTGTTGCCTACTCAAAATTAAAGTTTAGTTATTTCCTTTGGTAGATTTGCTATCATCGCTGTTCTGAATTGTTTTGCACATGCAGAGCCCCGGGTAACGAGTATCAATTTAATAGCATTGTGATCTCACTTCTGCATGTATTCGGCTTCAAAACCGAGGCACCAAGTAAATGTCTAAATCTTCAGAATGGGCATGAATAGTTTTTCAGGGGCTCCTTTTTTCTTTTGGGCAGGAGACTTGTATCTTTCTAACTTTTTTTGGGAGGAACTATTCTGCTGTTCTTGAATTTTCAGTTCATTGAATGAAGTCTTGGATCTCTCTGCTCAAGAATTTCACAGCTGCTGCACACATGTACTCTTGACATTCAAACGTGTCCTGTTCTGAGTTGTGCATTTTTGTTTGCCTTGAAGATACTATTGAATAGACTGGAATTTTTGTTCAACATTTTTTTAGGTTTTCTACCACAGTCATAAATATTCAGACTCTGCATTACTGAGCAAGCAGTATCTACTCTTGTGTTTCTTTCGTCCAAAGCAAAATTTGCCAACAGCTCCTTGAAGGATGCCACTTGGATTGTCTGTAATGGCTGTGAAAGGTTCTGTAGAAAGCAGCAAAGCTAAGTGCCCCCTCAGGTCTTTTTCAGTTTTTCAAATCTATAACATTCCTTTGGCAAGTAAGTGTACCTGATCTGACTTTTCCATTGGAACAAACCTCTAACCTAGCTTATTAATGATGTGGAGATGCTCGCATTGGACTGGGGTAAACACAGTAAGAAGTTTAACAACACTAGGTTAAAGTCCAACAGGTTTATTTGGTAGCAAAAGCCACAAGCTTTCAGAGCCTTAAGCTCCTTCAGGTGAGTGAGAATTCCCACTCACCTGAAGAAGAAGCTTAAGGCTCCAAAAACTTGTGGCTTTTGCTACCAAATAAACCTGTTGGACTTTAACCTGGTGTTGTTAAACTTCTTACCTAGCTTATTAAACCAAGCAAAGATCAAGTTGTTCTGCTGTCTGCCTTGGAGCCTGCAGAACCTGTGTCTGCCACTTTGTTTTACTTTGCGATATTGCTAGATTGAATTTCGAGTATAACATTTTAGTGATGCTCTATTCTTGTGAATGGGAATTTCCTTTTGAGAACTTGCAGGCAGAAACTTTGTCATCCCAAGTGCCAAACAAAAAATTATCTTGATTTGAAGCAACGCACAAACCAACTCTTCTGGCAATCTTTCTGTTCAACTTGTAAAAAATAAATTGTTTTACTTTCATCTCTTGCAGCTGCATAGATGGAGCATTTCCAAACCTTAGTGAGATCGGATCAATGGAATTTAGACTTGTGCAATAAATCCTTTTCATTTAATTTTTTTTAGACGTTATTGTCAGTTAGGCTAGTTTGGCTTGACTACAACTTCACAAACCTCTATATACAAACCTCTATATATAATGGTTTTTAATCCAGATCAAATTCTCTTTACTTTATTGTGTTGCTAAGAACACTGACCTTCATGTCACGAGTACAGTGATCGTGCTGCTGTTCCTTGGAGATGGCATTAAATAGAGGCAGTTTCTGCCAGAGCCTCCCAACGGCAAATAGGAGTATTGCTGCAAAAGGAGAACCTTTGAACCATTATATCTGCGGGTTGAGTCTGGTCAGCAACGCATATGATCTCTGGCTGCTCTGAAATAATATCCTTGACCATCATGGGTCTGACGCCAAAAAAAATCCAAGCCACCACATGTTGCATAAGCTCCTGGAAGTTGTGTATCGTTTCTCTTGCTTTGATGGTGAAATTTGCCCCAAAGTTCGGATATTATCACTGGCAACCTTAGAATGGAAGGCAGATTCCTTCTTGGATTCTGTAACAGATGAATGATTTTCACTTGAGCTAATTCAGACATTTATAGGTCCTTGATTAAAGAAAATTGGGACACCTTTAAAGCTTTGGAATGTTTTATTATGTTGAAGGCACTTGTGTTGAAGTGGATGAAATGGAATTGTACTGCCTATATCTTCAAATTCGAGGTCTAATTTCTAGTGCAAGCACTCTTATTCAGTGCATCCTGTAGAATGTTGTCCACATAAGTACTGCGAAGATATTCAATGTAGATGGTCTACAAAACAAACGTTACTTTCATATTTTAGTGTAAAACAGGGCAAAAGTTCTGCACCTCTCAAACTTTGACTTTGCTGAATATCCTCTTCTATTGAAAATCTGCTTTGCACCCCTTGATTCATGAGTGCCATCTTAATTAGTGAAGCAAGGGTACTATTCAACTTTGTTCAGTATCTTGTACTAGGTAATAAATCAGCAATTGTTTCCCATTAAATATGCTCACTCTATGCATGTATAGGATTACCATCCTGAGAATAGCCTGCTGCTGCTGCTGTCACTCTCCCTCCGTATCTATTCCTCACCTGTCCCCCTAGCCTCTGCACATCAAGCTCCATGGGAAACTATCAAATGTGTATTGGATTTGTAATTTTTCTCATTGCCCAGCATTTTAGAACTTCTTCCCAAAGTTAACATTGTATCCAATGTAAAGGAACTTGCTGTGGTCAATGCTGTGCGCGCATGTGTGTGAGATAGTCGCAGTGATATGAGTGCAATTTTCCAGTCTGGAATATCCTGGAGTGCAAGAGTGAATGTGCCAATATTCCATCTTGATCAGATGAATAATTAGCCCTCTGAATCCCCACAGAGGGGATTTGATGTACAAGTGGTATAATTGTTAGAAATGCGGGTGGTACCTTTACATCAGTGCTGGGGATTCTGATACAAGGAGTCTTTCTTCACGTTTGTTTGAGAAGTTGAGGGTTTAGACATTCTGCTTTGGTCTTGCAAGGAGTCAAGTTACTCTGCATTTATAATTTTCATGAATGAAATGGATAATTACTGATATAAATTCTACTGATTACAGGGACTATCTGATTGAAACAAATATTATGGAGGATAGTTAATAATTTTCCAGTTTAACAACTTGAATCTAATGTTCTGTGAAGTTCTCCCATTTCTCTTATAATTTAAGACATCCGATAAACAACACGAGTGGTTTCAAACGTGGCAGTAATTTGATATCTGTGGCCAGATGACCATGCACTCATTATGCTTGTGGATTTGTCACTAGAAGTTTTTATGCAGACAGCTGACTGGGAATCCACATCCACTTGTCTAATATCCTGTGTGTAATCCAACAAAATGGTGAGTGCTGGAGCTGCCAATCAAACCGATGAAAGCTTAATCCTCAGCAGGTTATATCACAGTACAAGGAAAGGAAACTCTTAACTCTGTCCACAGTACCACTTAAGGAGGCTGAGTTAATATTTTGCCAACAGTCAAAGGTTCTAAATTTTTTAGAAATGCCTTGATTGCCAACAGAAATTTAGCAATGTGGGAACAGGAACGGACCATTCGGCCTTTTTGAACTGCTTCATTCAATTAAATCCTGGCTGGTACCTACCTCAACTCCTATATATTTACCAGCCTTACTATCCTTTGGATAGATTTCCTGTCAAAAATATTGATGTTGAACTTGGCAGCCCCATGGGGTGGTACAGTGGTTAGCACTGCTGCCTCTCAGCGCCAGGGACCCGGATTCAATTCTGGTCTCTGGTCAGTTTGTGTGGAGTTTGCACATTGTGTCTGTGTGGGTTTCCTCCGGGTGCTCAGGTTTCCTCCCACAACTCAAAAGATGTGCAGGTTAGGTGGATTGGCCATGCTAAATTGCTCCTTAGTGTCGGGGGACAACCTACGGTTATGGGGATAGGGCCTGGGTGGGATTGTGGTTGGTGCAGACTCAACGGGCCAAATGGCTGCCTGCACTGCAGGAATTCTGATTTTGTTCCAGCATCCAGACTTCAGTGATGAGAATTCGAATTTGAAGCTTCGTAATCCTTTTGCATGATATTTTGGGGAAATAGCATCCAGAGCTGTTTCAGCTTTGTTACTGTATGCAGATCATGTGTATTTCTCCACCTCCCAACAGTTTACACACTGACAGTTCCCTTGGGTTCAATTGATAAGTTGACTACCTGGTATACTTACCCCATTGAACCAATGGGGGGGGGGGGGCATTTCCCTTCTGTTAAAGATGCTTGCTTCATCAGTATATGCCTTTAAGGAGCTATGTCAATTAGGAGAATGCCAAGTTTGAGACAGTAAACGTTCTGATCAGCAAGGGGATAAAATGACCACCAGATTTGATCACTATCATTCAATGACATCTCCCACAATTTAAAAGTTCTACTGGCTCTCCTTTTTAATAGTAGTTTTGCCAGCTGGGTGCCACCACCATTACATTCTCGCAAGAATCGCCAGTGCTGGGAAATGGAAAAGGATTGAAAAATGCAACGTGAATTTTCTTGGATGACTTTTGTATACCGTTGTTTCAAATATCAGGATTAAAATAGTTACTGTTAGGAAGCAGAGTAAGTAATGTTTGTATTGTTGGATATTAGAAATAAGGTATAGATTTAAGTCAGTTTAATTTAGTTTGTGTAACAAAGGGTTAAAACTTGAGTTAGATTAATTTTAAACACAGATTTTTGCATATATGGCAATGCTCGGTTTCATTTCAAACCGTGTCCCTACTGTGCTCAGTTTATGACATGAAAAGCAAACCAAGCTGGAGAAATAACAGATTGTTTAGCGACCGGGGGCTACCTTGGGGGGGGAGACTTTTTGAGTTGAGTTTAACTGAACCCAATGTAGAAGGAGCTTAGCGAGAGAGGAAATAGATCACAGCTCATCCAGGTGTAATATCAATTGAGATTGTAACATTACATTTGTACTGAATTAACTACCGTGTTTAAGTTTAAGGGCGGCACGGTAGCACAGTGGTTAGCACCGCAGCTTCACAGCTCCAGGGTCCCGGGTTCGATTCCCAGCTTGGGTCACTGTCTGTGTGGAGTTTGAACATTCTCCTCGTGTCTGTGTGGGTTTCCTCCGGGTGCTCCGGTTTCCTCCCACAGTCCAAAGATGTGTGGGTTAGGTTGATTGGCCAGGTTAAAAATTGCCCCTTAGAGTCCTGAGATGCGTAGGTTAGAGGGATTAGCGGGTAAAATATGTGGGGGTAGGGCCTGGGTGGGATTGTGGTCGGTGCAGACTCGATGGGCCGAATGGCCTCCTTCTGCACTGTAGGGATTCTATGATTCTAAGTTATTCAATATGCTGCTAGGACTGATTATACAATATAGCGCAGATGTAATTTGTTTTCAACTTGACATTTTTAGCTGTATTTTAGGGAAACATTTCATTGTTGTCGTCACCAGGAGCTCTCCATTTCTAAAGACCATGAAGCCACAATTAGCAAAACAGTAGATATTCCTTAATATTTTCATTGTTTACTACAGTTGGGTTTTATCTGGCAGGCGAATCTATAATGGAGCAAGACCTCGCTGTATGGCAGCATGCTGGGTCATTTGGTGTCCATGATGTATGTGGACCACTAACAGTCACAAGCCTTGTGTGCAAGACTATTTGCATAGATGTCAAATCTATGTACCTTTGTGTCAAGAACTTAAAATCTGGCTTGCTTGCTTACTGAAGAAAACTTGAGCATTTACTGCCACTTACAGCAGGGGACTCCTTATTTTCCCTAAATCCTTTGAACCTTTTGGAATTTGCATGCTGCAGTATGTTCAAACACTAGTACTTAAAAAGGAATGTGTTTGTTCCCACAATTTTATATGACGAGTTTGATTGATATTCTGCCCCTGAGCGTGTTACTGGTGATTCTCTTGGATATTACCTGAGCTAGATGCCTTTAAATTGTCCATTGTACGGATCAGTTTTTTCAGTTTTTAAAAATAAATTGAGTGATTAATTACAAATTGTCCTTTTTTGTGAGTTGGCAGGAAGATGCTGGAAGCACATAATTAATTAAAAATGGTGTCAATAAGGCTGGCCTGGCAGTTTTATACTAGAATTTGGGATGAATATGAGGAAGCAGGCATTCTTGGATACAGGGAACAGCAGAATACAACTTGTATTTTTACAGCACCTTTTAATTTTGTATCCCAAGGCCTCTCCTCCATCGCTGTCGAGCATAATTTGAGACTGAACCACAAAATAGAATCTTGGGGCAGATGACCAAAAGCTTGGTCAAAAAGATGAATTTTAAGGAGTATCTTAAAGGAGGAAATTGTCAAAGGTTAGGGAAAGCATTTGAGCTTAAATCGGACCCGAATCGAAGGAGCACAGAGGGCTTCTAGGTTGAAGGATCGGAGGAGATTAGAGATGGGCAGGGTAAAGGCCAAGGTAAGATTTGAAAACGAGGATGAACATTTCAAAATTGAGACGTTGCTACTTTGGATGTTTAGTGCGTACTGGGGTGGTGGGAGTTAAGGCACAGGGCAACGGTTATGAATTGATAAGTTTATTGAAGGTAAAAGTGTGGGGTCTGCCAGAAATGCATTTGAATCAAATCTACAGTTAACAAAGGGATGAATGAGAGTATGAATAGTGGATGGGTTTGAAGCAGGAGTGGGTGGACTTGCTGATTGGACATGTGGTTGAAGCTCATCTCGGTCAATTCTGGCATTGAGATTGTAGTCGGATTTTAAATGAGTGCTGATCTCAAACTGGTACCGATACAATTTAAATCTCTCCAGCAAGCATTCTTAATAAACTTCCAAATTTCTATCTGGTTTAATCAGTGTGTGAATATTCAATGGATATTTTTGATGTTTGGTTAAAAATGCCAGCTACTGGCCAAATAACTAATTCATTCCTGCAGGAGCTTTTCCAAGTTAATGATTTTCTTTTGAGTTTTACTCCTGGGGTAAATGTTTAATGTGGCGAGCTTTAAGGTTTCTGTTCTATTATTTGATGTCGGACTTGGTTACAAATCCTTTTTGAGTTTATTGAATAAATATTAGAATGTGCCAAAGATAATGGATCCAATCGATATACCCACAACCACAAGATTTGAAAATAGCACTCTTTAAAAATGAAGAAATGAATTAATGCCAAGTAAACACCCGCAACATACTTCAGCAATAATTAGCATTTACACTGTGGACATCTGACGTACCACTGGGCACAAAGATGTTTGTTCAGTTATACCTGTTCCCTTGGTAACAGCACCCACCTGACTTGTGTGTGAATGCCACTGTCACTAAATCACTTCTATTCCCTTTTACTGACATTCCTGACCAATAAAAGAAATAAATAAAGCTCTACCCGCCTCCCTTTATATGGTCAAGCATTTTCAGGATGTCGGGAATGAGTCAAAGGTTTTGTCTGCTAGAGAGAAGGGACATTAGTAATAGTCTGCAGCTTCTGGACCAGCTGAGTTAATGTTCGGGTAAATCTGTGGGAGTGCGAAGATTTAATCACTTAAAAATCTTTTTGACCAAGGAATTAGGAGCTGTTGGAAGTGATTTGTACTGATCTATAATGGACAGCATTCCACATGGCCAGAATTCATCAAGGGAATGCATTCTATTTACTGTGATCTAAAAAGCTGAGTTTTAAAACTTGGGAGCAGGCAATCAGATGGGCCTGGAATGCTAGCTGCTTCAACTAAAAACATAGAATAATTGAAGTGCACAAATCTAGCTCTGTACAAGGCACCAATCAAGTACTTTGGTTTAAAGCATTAATTGTATTATAGGAACATAGGACTTGGGGGTAGGAGTAGGCCATTCGGCCCTTTGAACTTACTCATCCATTCAATCAGAACACTTAATACTATTCCAGAAAGAAATGACCAGTTAAGTTGCTGACTTGATAGTTATTCATTGACAGTAATGCTTTATATAAAGTGGGTGATTTGCAGTCTGGATTATATTTTTTCTAGAGTAAGGTTGCGTTCTGTACTTCCTGCCAGTGTACACTTGGTGCTGAATATTTACTAATTCCATGTACTACATAAAGATTGGCAGGTTTCTCAACCACACCCCTTTTAGTTATTAGGTCATGTTAAATGTTAGTGGGTTACAAAGATAGCATGTACTCTACAATAAGGAGCCTGAAAGCAAGTCACGAATAATAAAGAACTCGGTTTTTAAAAAAAATGGAAAGGTCAATGCCTGAAACATTTCATGCCCATCAGAGACTTGCTGGAATATTCTGCTCACGCTGCTGCTCGGCTTGGAGGTGAGAAGGGCATTTACTTAATGGGATAATGGCAAACTGGTACTCAATGAGGCTGGCCTGGCAGTGTTACACTAGAATTTGGGGTGAATGAGGAAATGGGCATTCTTGGATACAGAGGACAGTAGAATACCACAACTTGCATCTTTAATTTCATATCCCAAGGTCCCTTCACCATCGCTGTCGAGCATAATTTGAAACTGAACCACAAAATAGAATCTTGGGGCAGATGACCAAAAGCTTGGTCAAAAAGATGAATTTGATGAAGCTGCTGCCTTCCTGCCCCCAGCTGGAATAAAATTCTGTGGGAAGTCCCATGATCGAACTTCCAATCCCACTGCTTGTTGAGGCCCTTTCGTGACCAATAAATGGTCTTGTCCTGCCACCAGTGGTATTTACCCCCCTGCCCCCCACACACTATATAGCAAAGTAAAGTTTATTAGTCACAAGTAGGCTTGCATTAACACTGCAATAAGTTACTGTGAAAATCCCCTTTTCCCCACACTCCAGCGCCTGTTAGACTATAAGAGCAGAATTGGGCCGCTCGGCCCACTGAGTCTGCTCTGCCATTCAATCATGACTGATACTTTTCTCATCCCCATTCCCCTGTCTTTTCCCCATAATCCTGATCCTCTTATCAAGAACCTATCTATCATTGTCTTAAAGACACTCATTGACCTGGCCTCCACAGCCTTCTGCAGCAGAGTTCCACAAATTCACCACTCTCTGGCTGAAGAAATTCCTCCATCTGTTTTAAAGATCATCCCTTTAGGCTGAGGTTATGCCCTCTGGTTCTAGTTTTTCCAACTAGTAGAAACATCCTCTCCATGTCTACTCTCTACCCAGGCCTCGCAATAAATCCCTGGCCCAGCCACTTTGGATGTGGTTTGTTGGGTCTGCCTGAAAAGAGGCAGTGTGGGTTTCTCATTGCTTCTCCAGCCTGCTGGTGAGACACCCAGCACTTCAAGATTCTAACCTTGGGCATTGGATTGAAGACTGAAATGACTATCTCGTGCTTGCAATGTGATTGTGTCAACTGAGATTGTGCTTCAGACCCAGAGCTTAGCCCTGGCAGGTGTTAATAACGGAGTGCAACTGGCCCTGTGGTCACTGCCTCCCACTCCCAATTTGGATCATTTCTCTCAGTTTCTAAGCAATTTACTCCCACAGAGGATGGACAGAAGCCATTGCAGCAAATGGAGAAGCTCAGTAACCGTACACCACCCATCTTTTACAGGGCAGGGGGAGGGAGTGAGTGAAACTGAGGAAGGATTTTGGCTCATGTACACTTCAAGATTTTGCTATAAAGTTAAATTGAACATACGAGCATTTTGGGGAATGTGTTTCAGATCCAGCAAGATCCAGCAAAACCCAGCTGGAGAAATGTCCATTTCCTGCCCCACATCAGCCTGGGATGGTGAATGTTAAAGACATTCCTGTAAGCGTTAAGGTTCTTGGAATAGTGAGGCTCAAGATGTGTGTCGCTGTTTAGACTCTGCCTTGGGAGGGCAGTATCAGGTTTAATTAATCAATCTTGATGTATACCGAGCTCGGGGCAGTGTCAAATCATTGCCTTCACATTCACTTGAATGATAAACTTCAGGTGCTGGAAATTTTGAAATTGTAAACAAATTCTGGAAATGCTGACCCATCGTTGTAGCGAGTGTGCCAGAGCTAACGTTTCAGGATATGACATTTGTAAAAAAAAAAAAGCTTAAAAGCATTGTTTCTTTCTCCACCAATGCTGCCTGACCTGATTGTTTCGGCATTTTTTTTGTTTCTATTTAATTGAGTTGGACAGAAACCTCCCTTTCTAAGTTTACTGCCAGTTGGTTTGATAGTGGAGCTTGCGATATATTTTGGAGTACTAACAATTTTTATACCAGTTTCTCAGAATTCATTAACATTTGATACTACTTCCAATGACACTCTATTAAAGCTGTATCATGGAAACGTTTGTAACTTTCAAACTTTGCATTGTTATGATCCTGGTGGACATCGATAACTTTTAAAGTTGAATTGCAAGGGACCGACCCTCAGGATCATGTGACAAGATTTCAAGTTTTAAGACTTTTACCATAACAAACTAAAAGCAACATTAACTAAACATTTAGTGGCATCTACTACACTAAACTACAGAAAAGACATTCCTTGTTAGCCTTGTACTCTGGGAAGCCCGTGCTGCATTTATATGTCACAGCACACTGTCTGCAGAAATGCAGTCTTTTTACAAAAACCAGTCGAATTTCTCCCAAATTCCAACAGGCTTGCCTCTGTTTTGCTGGGTTGTAATTTCCATTGAAAGCCATTTCTCCAGGTCTTAGAAATCCTCAACCGTTCTCCATCAACACACTTGGTTCCTTCCAACCAACACCACGGCAAATGATCCAGGTCCTTAAATTTCCATTGGTTCTCTCTTAACCATGATGTGGAGATGCTGGCGTTGGACTGGGATAAACACAGCAAGAAGTCTCAACACCAATAGGTGTTGAGATTTCTTTCTGTCTCTTAGACCAGAGAGCATCTTACCTGCATTCTGTTTGGGAGTTAACATAGAAACTGTCCTTTTCCCTCTACTGACCAGTGCCGTATGTTCTCAAAAATAAAACTATCTGATAGTTTACCCATTGCACTGCTCTCTCGTTTTTTCGATGGTAAACCTGATGCACAGATTTCAGTAACACTTGACCCAAGTCAAGTGTTACTGAAATCTTTGTGGTAACCAGATCACATGAAGTCTGGTCAGAACTTGCAAATTGGTCAGCATTGCACTTGGATTTTACTGATCAGAGGGTTATAAAGTCCTTCAAACTCTCTCTTGTGAGGGACTTGAGCTGCTCTCATTTGAGCACTTAGCCTCTGACCTTCCTTCAATTGCAGCTGTAACTCTGCCAAGAGGCCCTTTTGCTTTGACTGCCAGTGAGTTGTTAGGTGACAGGACTCCAGCTCAGATTGTTGCGACAACTGTGCACATCCCAGCTGCTTATGCACTTTGTCCTGGACTGTGTCCCATGGTATATGCTAGGCTGCGTTTCACATTCTTTACTTGGGCACGGTTGCAGCTTGTCTGCTGCCAGTGATTGCCACTAGCCACCGCCTGCCTGGACTAATGCCCCTTGTGGGCCAGCCTTTCTTGCCCCATGGCTGGGTTTTCATGCTGCACTTCAGGTGCACTGATGATTCATGTTCCTCCACAACTATAAACCAAGGTTCAGCTCCCTTCAGTTAACATTTTCAAGGCAGGAGTCAATCCAAAATGCTCGCATTTCTTTGTTCTTTTAGAAGGATATGGACCGAGTAAGGGCAGAAGGTTATTTTTAGTTAGGACGACATCATTGGCACAGGCTTGGAGGGCCCAAGGGCCTGTTCCTGCGCTGTACTTTGCTTTGTTCTTTTTATTCCATTTATCAATAAAGATTCCCCCTCACTATCTATAAGTAAACTCTGACCATGAGGCACATGGAGTACACTTGTGGGGTCAGTAACACCTGAACTGGAGAGAATATCCAGTTCATTGGCCACCAAGGGTAGTGTTCCAATTAAGCCAAACATTGATGGTCTTTTCTATAATGTTGCATTGGATTTTCTAGCACAACTTTGCCACTTTATTTGTATCATCGGGGGCCAATGAAGTTGCGTTTAAACTTTAGTCCTGTCTTAAGTTTGTACAAAAGTTTACAATCAACAGGAATAGATTTGAAACTCAAAGTCTAATATCCAAGATCCTATGTTTGCTGGTTAAATGGCATTAAATATGTTTGCACAAATCAAACGTTTGTGTAGCCTGGTGCCTAATCCAAACCATTCAGCCTGGCTTCTTGCTGACCTTATTCAGGAAACTATTTTTAAATTCCTGAGAAGTACTTGGAATGTGTTACGTAAAGATCAAGTATTTCACTCTGCACCAAATGTAGAGCTTTTCTTTTGTGTGGGCACTTGCGCTATCGGAGCACATCCATTTTATTCATTATTGCACATCCAGGTGCATGGCTTCAATGTCGATGTGCTCAGAGCAGATGTGATTAGAGACACAACTAAGTGGTTTTTAAAAAAAAAAATGCCTGTGGTTTTTTAATGAGGATGTGGTGTCTAAACCAATATCATAAAGATTCTGCTGCACAGCATTTGTTCTATAACCAGTCCAAGTTTCACTGAAGCAAGACCTTCTTGCAGTGGTGTCACCCCAAGAACTGGCTGGTGTAGATCATAGCCCAAGTGCAAACTGGTGTCCCCACCATCCAACCTCTCTGGGGGCAACTGCTAAAGAGTGCCCCAAACTCTAAGAACAATTTCTTGCTGAGGGTTTGGTTGCGTGGCTATTGGATACCTTGCTGTTCTTTGAAGAATGGACCACCATTCATGACAGCACCTTGAAGGTGTGAAGGAATATGGCACCTTTGGGGGGGCATCAGAACAAAACCCAGTCCTGTTTAATCAGCTCCAATAGATATGGACTATCCAACAAAGATTGAACAGTTTTTTCCCCCTTTTTCTATTGAGACTGATTGTAATATCCCTATCATCACCCAAATTAAGATTAACTAATTTGACTGGATTCAAATCTGGCTATTACTGCAAAAATTCAGATTTGATTTCATTTAATGTTGTACTCCTTGCATACACCTATATTTTTTTCATTTGCAGTTCCTTTATAATTGTCTATCATCTTCCATTATTGTGTGCAGTTGCATGGTTGTTCTGGTAACTGTTCACTGGGCAATTTTGCTCTGTAGCTTCATTATTTTTATTTTTCCTATCCTTGTTAATTTGTTTGCTGATTTTAAATTCCGTTTGCCATTCGTCAGACTATCTTAACTCCTCCCAATCCATTTATGTTTAGTTTAGCTATGTCCAATTTGAAAACCTTCCCCCAATTCAGTATCCTCTGCAAAAATTACTTTGTGGGTGGGATTTTCTGGCCCTTCCCGACAGTTTCCCTGGTGGCGTGATGGTGAGCCATGCAAATTACCATGGACTTCAGGACCGGAAGATCCTGCCAGTGGTGAGCTGCCTCTGCTGCAGTTGGGGTAGGGGGGGGGGGGCTGGAAAATTCCAGTCTTTATTTTTGTCCCAGATACAAATCACTTCCATACACCTGTGTAAATAGCAATGATCCATTACTGCATTAACTCAATTCCATTCACAACTACTCTTTCCCTGACTAATTTCAGCCCATTCCAGACACTTCTCTCCTGGTCCATCTATCCTTTTTTTGTGGAATAATCATTTGCATGGCCTCTGGCATGCTACAAGTTTATTGTATAACCACTCCAGAAACTTGGTCTATTCTGTGCCTTCCTCCCTACAACTACATTACCCACTCTCTCCTTCACCTGAAGCTGTTATGTATAGCAGTCAACAATGTTACCATAGAAAAACAGTTAGAAATCTCACTTTCCCTTTCCCATTTGTTCCAGTCTTGCACTGCATGTAGTTACCAGACTGACAACTTTAATGGTGCGTTGCACCAATTCATGTTTCTTTCACTCGGCCATTTCAACTTTTACGATGAAATATCACCAAGCATGGTGACCTTTTTGAAGCATTTCCGGAGGTGTTTTTTTGTCGGGGCGGGGGGGGGATTCTAGTCCAACAAATTTGCACTATTTCACAATTTAACTTCTAACTTATATTTTCTAAACTTTAGATTATATGAGGAGCACTTGCACAACAATTTTCAAGTAAATGTCTTTCCGAGCCCAAGGGGGTTGGGATGGAATTTATGGGGGTCGTTGAAGTGTTCTTCCAGTTTCCTCCATGTAGTTTGCTTTTTGTGCGCCATTATCTTGCAGGGAGTTTACGGTTTGAATTATGCTGTGTGTAAATGCACAAACAGCCAGAGCCACGTGTTTTAGTTGTGAAATTGAAATTTTCAATGTTGCCATTGGTCATTTAGTTTAAAAGTTACATTTTAATCATTCAGTCTTGTGCAGATTGTGGAAGAAAATGTTGATTGCTGTGTAATTGCCCCAGTACTGTACAATCTCTGGCCTCAATTGTTTTCTTCTGTGTGATCCAAATGATTAATTGCTTGAAGTTCAATTGCTAATCAGATGAGTGAATCCTAAATAATCGGGCCATCCCCAGTTGGAGAATCAGCAGCAATTGTGACAAGAGTTTCTAATCCATCTGAGCTCTGGTTACAATTTGTGCCACACGATGCGTCATCAGTACGTGCTCCATCTTGCTGTAGCTGCTAAGGGAAATCATGCCTTTGAATCTGATCACATTGTGTCAAAATAGGATTTCTGCCCCCTTGCTCAAGGCAGTTTGAATAGAGGGACTGACTCAGCTAATGTTGTAAAGGACTGAATCTCATTATAATTCAGATCACACCACCATTGCCTGCTTTTCAACACACTTTTTTAAACTTTGTCCGGAAACTGAGATTTGGAAGTATGGCATGGACCATTAGAACTTGAAATAAAGACGTGAATTATGTGCCGACAAGGGGACAGAATTTTCAAATGGATTGATTTTTTTGTCAGACGTATAACACGAAAGATGTGCAGTTAGGTGCATTGGCCATGCTAAAGTCTCCCTCCGTGTACCCGAACAGGTGCCAGAGTGTGGCGACTAGGGGATTTTCACAGTAACTTCATTGCAGTGTTAATGTAAGCCTACTTGTGACACAAACAAATGAACTTTAAAACTGTACGAGCAGAAAGTGGTTTTGCCAAGCATACCCATCCAATAAAACAAAAGTAAAATACTGGGGATGCTGGAAATCTGAAATAACAACAGGAAATGCTGGAAATATTCCAACAGATCAGGCAGTTCATGTTGAGGACCTTTATCTTAGAAAACGTTTATTCTGTTTGAATATCCCCGTGACCGACTGATCTCCTGTATTACCTGGGATGGTTGTTGCTCTAGCCACTCCTGTGTGCTTTTCTGAAGCTCCAACATTTATAATTGCAACCTTCTCTGGCCCGGTTTTAAAATTTATTTTTATTTGACTCTTCCTTGCTTGCTATTGATCTGATCCACACGCATTCTCTTGCCCCCACACCATGTGGTCACTCAATTTTCCCAACTGAACTGGTATACACAGCATGCTGTCCCACTAAATGGACTGAGCTGTGCGCTCTCTACGTGGGATCCAGCTGTTATGTGGACACTATCTATGCACCATGTCTTCAAAGGCTCTTTCTTGTGCAATCACCACATTGTAATTTGAACACGCAAATTGTGACTCCACTTTCAGCCTGACCAGAATGTCAAGGGTCATCTCATGCCTTGTGTTCACCATAACATCCCTGTCAGCTGTTGGCTCACAGTGCCAGGGACCTGGGTTCAGCTCAGGCCTTGGGCACTGTCTGTGGAGTTTGCACGTTCTCCCTGTCTGTGTGGTGCTCCAGTTTCCTCCCACAGTCCAAAGATGTGCAGGTTAGGTTGGTTAGCCATGCTAAATTGACCCTAGTGTCAAGGGGACTAGCAGGGTAATTAGGTGGGATTATGGTCAGTGAAGGCATGATGGGCTGAATGGCTTCCTTCTGCACTGGGGGATTCTATGATACTTGATGCTGCCAGTCTGAGCACATGGTTGATTAGAAGGCACCACCGCTGTGCATCATAGGTTGGATTTTCCGGCTGCACTCATCCCAAAACTGGAAAACCCCATCTGAGATCAACAGACCTTAGTAAATTCTCACCATGTTGAATTTGCTACAATCATATAAAACACCAATCATTCATAAGGGATTGGGTAAACACATTCTGGGTTCATTCATTGATAGGAACATGCTGGGATAGAAAGCTTGTAAACATCAGAGCGGTGTGCTCTGGATCGCATGACACACTTCCTTGCTAGTGAGGTTATGCTCCTATCTCTTACAGGCATATTACAACAAATAACCCCTTAGTCTAGTGATCTTTCCTTGGGCTGTATTTGAACATCTCACCAACATGTATTCAGCAATAAGCAAAAATTTGCCATCCATCTTACACAATGAGCTGTTTGATAAATATTACTATTCGTTTCAAAAATAATTCTTGCTTGGAAGACTTGATAAGCACAGCAGAATGTGACCAATGATAATGCAGCAAATCATGGTTGATTTGATTTATTGTCACCTGTATTGGGATACACTGAAAAGTATTGTTTCTTGTGCACTATATAGACAAAACATACTGTTTGAGTACACAAGGAAGGTGCAGAATGTAGTGTTACAATCACAGGGTATAGAGAAAGATAAACTTAATATGAGGTAGGTCCAGTCAGAAGTTGGATGGCTGTAGAAAGAAGCTGTTCTTGAGTCTGTTGGTACGTGATCTCAGATTTTTGTATCTTTTCCCCGATGGAAGAAGGTGGAAGACAGTATGTCTGGGGTGTGTGGGATCCTTGATTATGCTGTCTGCTTTTGAGGCAGTGGGAAATGTAGATGGAATCAATGGATGGGAGGCTGGTTTGTGTGATGAACTGGGCTTCCTTCACACCCTTTGTAGTTTCTTGCAGTCTTGGTCAGAGCTGGAGCCATTCCAAGCTGTGATACATCCAGAAAGGATGCTTTTTATGGTGTATCTGTTCTGCTTTGGTTAGTGAAACATTTGTAAATGACTGCAATTGGAATGTGTTCCAAATTGATAAAATGCTGTTCATCATTAAGCATTTGAAGTATTGGAATGCTATTTGGCTGCAATGGGAACACATCCCAATTGTGTACGATTAAGATGAAACCAAGTTTTTACATTAATTTAAAAACGGATCATGTTGGTGCTTGACCATTCGAGGGTTTATGTGAAATCTTTTGTCATATTAGAGGGATAATCTTTGACATCTGGAATTGTAAAGCAGGCCTTTAGAAATGGGGAGGAGCTGGAAGAATCAGTAATCCATCTAGTATAGAATGTGATCCCAGCGCACGAATTGCATTTTTGTTATCTTGGTTTAGCTGATTGAACATAAGTGAAGTGACAATTCAGCAGAGTAAAATGACTGATTTTGTGACAATAGAAAACATGTCAAAAACATTTCAAATAGTGGCTCGTCTGCTTTCAATGATTGCCCCTTCACCATAGGTTGACTATATGTACATGAACTATATGTACATGGAAGCATTGGAAAGGGTGCAGAGGAGATTTACCAGGATGTTGCCTGGTATGGTGGGAAGGTCTTATGAGGAAAGGCTGAGGGACTTGAGGTTGTTTTCGTTAGAGAGAAGGTTAAGGGGTGACTTAATAGAGGCATACAAGATGATCAGAGGATTAGATAGGGTGGATAGTGAGAGCCTTTTTCCTCAGATGGTGATGGCTAGCACGAGGGGACATAACTTTAAATTGAGGGGTGATAGATATAGGACAGATGTCAGAGGTAGGTTCTTTACTCAGAGTAGTAAGGGCGTGGAATGTCCTGCCTGCAGCAGTAGTGGACTCGCCAACATTAAGGGCATTTAAATGGTCATTGGATAAACATATGGATGATGATGGAATAGTGTAGGTTAGATGGGCTTTAGATTGGTTTCACTGGTCGGCGCAACATCAAGGGCTGAAGGGCCTGTGCTGTAATGTTCTGTCAGCTTTGGCTCTCAAAGGGATTGATGAATGTTGCTATCTTGTACCTATGGGCACAATAGTACTTTCAACAAAACATGAAATAAATGGAAGACAGTGGTTCGCACTCATGCCTCACAGCACCAGGGACCTGGGTTCAATTCCAGCCTTGGGTCACTGTCTGTGTGGAGTTTACACTTTCTCCCTGTGCCTGCGTGGGTTTCCTCTGGTTTCTTCCCACACTCCAAAGATGTGTGGGTTAGGTTGATTGGCCATGCTAAATTGTCCTTTAGTGTCAGGGGGTTAACGGTAAATACATGGGGCTATGGGGATAGGGGTTGGGTGGAATTGCAGTCAGTGCTGACTCGATGGGCCGAATGGCCTCCTGCACTGTCAGGGTTCTATGAAATTTTTTTGAGGGAAATGGGTGCAAGATGGAGGTAAGGCTTGTGCGGAACACAGGCCAGTTGTGTTAAATGGGCTACTTCAGAGCTGTAAGATCTCATGTAATTGTTCAAGTGTGAATGACTTAAAACTTTGAAGTTATTTTGCTACCCTAAAACATTTAATCACAAAATGCACTTGTTTTCGAATGTGCAAAAAATTGTTTAATTGTCCC
This sequence comes from Mustelus asterias, assembly GCF_964213995.1. Classification (NCBI taxonomy): domain Eukaryota; kingdom Metazoa; phylum Chordata; class Chondrichthyes; order Carcharhiniformes; family Triakidae; genus Mustelus; species Mustelus asterias. The sequence continues at coordinate 75,683,160 of NC_135812.1, read as the reverse complement.
CACCTTTGGTCATGGCTGCAATCAACATTAAAGGATTGATGAGACCTTTTTAAACTTTAACCATGTCATTGAGGAGCTTTCAGACTGAATAAATACATTAGTTGCCTGTGGTGCTGACTCATAGGGACTAGAATGTTCAAGATTTATCTTTGGTCTGTGCTGAATTATCTGAGGTATCTTGGCACACTAGTTTAAGGTTTATTCTTGAGTTAGATTTTTGGGAAGTATGTCATTTATTTTTTCAGAAGGTATTAATCATCTCTTGCTAGATTTTTAGGTTAACATATACAGTGGTGTTTCCAACTGATTTTCTGATGCCCCTCTGCTTGCCTGAGAGGAGCCTAATCTTGCAACATTTGATGTTGAGCTGATTGTCCAGCAGTGTATATACTGTGATCCGACCTGCCAAAACTCACTTGTAAAATGTTACCCATATTAGGATATTGAATTTGATCAGCCATGATAATGAATGGCAGAGTAGGCTCGAAGGGTTGAATGGTCTACTCCTCCTATAAATCTTGAAGTAATCCAGATTTGTTCTTGAATGGAATAACAATTTTCATTATTTTTTCTGCTTAAATGTAGTGCTTTTCTTTGTTTTTTGCTTTCTATTTTGAACATCCACTATTATGCCCTGGTATTGTGCAGATGAAAATGTGGGTAATTGATTTGAAATCTTTAGTGTTTTCAATTGACTCTACCTTGCTACTAAATTCTATCATGAGTATTCAGTATCTCCAACTAGAAGGGATAGGAGAAAACGCATGATATTACTATTCTTATAAGCTGAAGACTATTGAAGGTGTCACACTTCCTAGGAAATCTATTTAAAATCACGGACATTTTGAAAGAGCCTGCTTGAGAATAATGAAGTCTCTCAACACCAGGTTGAAGTCCAACAGGTTTATTTGGAATCGCAGGCTTTCGGAGCGCTGCTCCTTCATCAGGTGAGTCTGTGCTCCGAAAGCTCGTGATTCCAAATAAATCTGTTGGACTTTAAAACTTGGTGTTGGGAGACTTCTTATTGTGCCCACCCCAGTCCAAAGCTGGTATCTCCACATAGAGAATAATGAGGAGCACCAAAGGTAGACAAAGTTAATGTAACAAATGAATGTGCCGAATGTTGGCTTATTTATGTTTTCTTTTTCCAGATCGTGAGGATCAATCAATCCTTTGCACGTAAGTACATATTTTATTTGGTGTATGAATTTATTTAAATATCAATGAAAAAAAAGTTCATTTTGGAAACTTGTGTCTGCAATGGTGAGTACTGTTGATTGTGACGTTCACGTTGTTTGGTACTAGTCTAGCTTCTAATTGAAATGGTACAGATTAGAATTTTGTAGAAAGATTGAAGTTACCTATTGGCTATTTACAACACCATCTTTAAAGTTAAATGGCCTGTTAGGTATCCTAAAGGAGGAGTCTTTTAAAAAGCATTTGGACACATGGATAAGATGGGTATAGAGGGATGTGGGCAATTGGGACTAGCTTAGTGGTTTAAAAACTGGGCAGCATGGACAAGTTGGGTTGAAGGGCCTATTTCTATGCTGCAAACCTCTGAATCTACGACACTCTTTCTAAATTGTGTAACTATGCACTGAGCTCTGCTTGCTAGTTCCAAATGGGAAAAGTTTGTAGAACTGTGCTACACACTTTTACAATGCAGGAAGCTGGCAGCGACCAGAAGTGTTAGAACGTCCATTACTGTACAAACTTAACTGTACGTTTTGGCTCAGTGTGCCATTCATGTAGAGAAAAAAACTTTTCAGTCCATGAGTTTATTTTCTGGTAGCCTCCTAAACCATTCCACCCCCCCCCCCCCAGAATATTTCTTGACATCTAGAATGAACAAAGTTGAGGCTTGATGTATTTAAAATTATTGGCTCCTCATTCTGCTCCTAGAGCTTTCCACAGCCTGATATAGACCAGAAAATGACAATGCCTTGGTCTCAAGTCGTCATGTTGAGGTGTCTGGCTTGCATTCATTTGTCCTTTTTTGGGAATGCTGTTTGGGGAGATGGTTACTGATCATTCTAACAATGTGTATATGATCATACATGATCAAGGACTTAAATAAAGCCTGCACGTTGTCATTCTCCAATTCCCAATGATTAGTCGTTTGAGTTTCAAATGTAACCGTCCTATTTCAAACACACACTGCTGCTGTAAAGCTAAGCTAAATTAGACAAAAGTAACAACTTTTAGAATTTTATAAACTTTGGTCACTAGATTTTAAAGACCACTCGTGCTCGATTTAGTTGCTTTCATAAGTTCCAAATTAAGTTTTACCTGATTATGTTGCATTAGATTTGTTGATTCTGTTCCTCATTAAGTTTATTTTGAATAATAAATTCATTAATTGCAAAATATTTATACTTGTCTATAAGTCACACAATCAGCTAAACAGCACTCTGCTGCAATGGTGGTTTGCTGTCAACACAGTAGCAATTAAATGCTTTCCATTCGTTAATCTGTGAATCACCATTGCTCACGGACCACATACTTTTTCATCCTGTGCCTTCTATGCCTGATTGTGGTTTGGTTAAGCAAATGTGCATGCTTTTAATATCAAGTCAGTGTTAACATTTTATCTCAAAATATCTCAAACCCTGCAGCTAATCCCTAAAGCATCTGCCTAAGTGTTGCCCGTGTCTTACATAATTGTATTAAGCATAGTGTTTTATTTGTGCTAACAACTCTTGCCAGTATGCTGCACAAACCTTGTTAAAATGGGAACAGTTTTTCAAGGTTTGTTCTATAGTTTTAAGCTCCCATTAAATTGACAAATCCAACATTGAAACTTCACCCATTTTGGCCAGATTATAAAGGTATGCATGTTACATTTTTTTTTTGTTTTTGTAGTTTCCAAATTTAAGCAAGTGATCAAAATAGCTAGCGTGTTCCTGCTAAGGAATGTAATTGGTAAATGGTCTTGGTTTTGATTCAGGAGCAGAGGGGTATTTAAAGATTTATTAGCTTACAAGGACATGATGACCTAAACTGGCGTTTAGTGAATTAAAATCTCAAATTGAGGTTTTGAATGCCAACAGCAACAGAGCACATTTTTGTAGAACTAATTCTGGTCTGATTCCAGGTTCCTACAATGTAGATATCTGCACAGAATTGCTTTCCAAACGGCGTAAGAAGTCACCTCCATGGAAAGAATGTGACCTGGTGTTCAGTCATGTCTAACAATACAAGCCAACTTTGAGAACGAGTTATCTGTTCTAGTTACTTGGCTTGACCAAGCTAGTGAATAAATGCGAATATGTATCACTGTAGCCTTGACAACTGCCATGGTTATCTATTGATAATGCAATCTTCCTACCAAACCCCATCAAGTCTGTCTTTCCAATTGCAAAGCAGAATGGTCATTACTGACCTGCATGTCGGGTATTCAGTGACTTTTTCTGGAGGGCATTTGAGTTATGGCTAGTGGAAACACTATTGAATATCAACTCAATGTTTCTGCAATTTATTATGAGTTTAGTGATAAGAAATTTGAAATTGACTATTCTAATGGAACATCTGCCTTTACTTCAACCTGGTTTATAATGTACAGCTTGAGATTCCTGTTAATTTTCTGTTTGTAAAGGAGACACAATGCAGCAAGCTTTGCACTTGTTTTCAGTTCATAGCCTAAAGTGTTTATTGCTTACACTCAAATTGTGGTGTAGTTTGCATGTCAGATCTCACTTCTGTTGAGGAGGGTGATGTCTTTGGAAACGGTCTCAATGCATTCGGCCCATTGAGTCTGCACTGGCTCTAAGACCATTCTACCCAGTCCCACTCCCCTGTCTTAACACTGCAACCTTGCACATTCTTTCTTCTTGGATAGTGATCCAATTCCCTTTGAATACTTCAATCAAACCTGCCGCCACCATCTTCTCGGAAATTCATTCCAGACTCCAAGCGCACTCGGGTTGACTTTTTTTTTCCTCATCACTTTTACTCCTTTTGACAATTATTTTGGATCTGTTCCCTGGTTCCTGTTGCTTTAGAGGGAACATTTTCTCACCTATCTACTCTGTCCATACCCTTCTGGATCTTGAATATCTCCATCCAGTCTCCTCTTGGCTGCCTTTTCTCCAAAGAAAACAGTCCCAACCCCTCCAATCTATCATTAGATCATAAGACATGGGAGCAGAATTAGGCCACTGAGCCCATCAAGTTTGCTCTGCCATTCAATCACGGCTGATATTTTTCTCATCCCTGTTCTCCTGCCTTTTCCCCATAACCCCTGGACCCCTTATTAATCTATTATCTATCTCTGTCTTAAAGACACTCAATGACCTGGCCTCCACAGCCTTCTGCAGCAAAGAGTTCCACAGATTCAGCACTCTGGCTGAAGAAATTCTTCCTCATTTCTGTTTTAAAGGATCGACCCTTTAGCCTGAGGTTGTCTCTTCTGGTTATAGTTTTTCCTACTAGTGGAAACATCCTCTGTGTCCACTCTATCCAGGCCTCGCAGTATCCTGTAAGTTTCAATAAGACCCCCCCCCCCCCCAAACTCCAACGAATACAGACTGTGTCCTCGTATGTCAAGCTCTTCATTCCAGGGATCGATCATGTGAATCTCCTGGACCCTTCCCAAGGCCGGCACATCCATCCTTGGCTACAGGGCCCAAAACTGCTCACAATACTCCAAATGGGGTCTATCTTCCTTGCTCTTGTAGTCAATGCCCATATTAATAAAGCCCAAGATGCTATGTGCTTTAACCGTTCTCACAACATGCTCTGCCATCTTTAATGACTTATGTACATGTACACGGAGATCCCTCTAATCCTGCACCTCCTTTGTAGTTTCTCCCTTTGCTATATACTGTCTCTCCATATTCTTCCTGCCAAAATGAATTACCCCTCACTTTTTTGCATTGAACTTTGTCTGCCCGATTCACCAACATGTCCATGTCTTCCTGAAGTTCAAGATTATCCACAGCATAGTTGACGATGTTTCCAATCTTCGTATCATCTGCACATTTTGAAATCATGCCCTGAACACCACAGTCCAGGTCACTAATAAATATCAGGAAGAGCAAAGGTTCCAACATTGACCCTTGGGGAACTCCACTACAAACCTTCCTTCAAACTGAAAAACAGCTATTATCACTTCACTGTTTACTGCCAGTCAACCAATTCCTTATCCAAATGCCTATTTTCCCTTTATTCCATGAGCTAGATTTTGCTCGTCTGTTACGTGACACTGTATCAAATGTCTTTTGAAAATCTGTATATAGCAGTGTTATTTGTCCTTATCAACCTTCTCAAAAAAAAACTCAAGTTAGATTTTTCTCTGAATCCATGTTGGTTTTTCTTAATTATCCTGCATTTGTCTAAGTGACTATTGATTTTGTCCCGAACTACAGTTTCCCGACAAGTCAAACTGACTGCTCAGGAGTTGCTGGCTTTGTTCTTGCACCCATTTTTTAACAAGGGTGTTAACATTTGCAATTCTCCAGTTGTCTGGCACTGCCCTGTGTCTAAGGAAGACTGGAATATTGTCACTAGTGCCTCTGTACTTTCCACACTCTCTTCCTCCAGTACTCTTTGATGCATCTCATCCCGGCACCTTATCAATTATAAGTGAAAGCTTTTCTAATACCACCACCTCGATTGTAACATTTTCTTGTGTAGTTACCTCTGGTCTCACCTCAGCCAGGGTAGCATCATCCTTTGTAAAGACAGGTGCAAATTATTTGTTTAATACCTGTTTTTCTTGCATAGATGTGCAAGTCCCTATCTTTATCCCTAATCAATCCTACTCTTAATACATTATTATTTTATATGTTGATCGAAGACCTTGGGATTTCCTTTGCTGTTAGCTGCCAGTCTCTGCTCTTGACAGAAGCCAGAGGGTGGTTGTAGAGAGTTGTTTTTCAAACTGGAGGCCTGTGACCAGCGGTGTTCCTCAGGGACCAGTGCTGGGTCCACTGTTTGTCATTTATATTAATGATTTGGAAGAGAATATAGGAGGCATGGTAGTAAGTTTGCAGATGACACCAAGATTGGTGGCATCGTGGACAGTGAAGAAAGTTATCTCCAATTGCAATGGGATCTTGATCAATTGGGCCAGTGGGCTGACGAATGGCAGATGGAGTTTAATTTAGACAAATGCGAGGTGATGCATTTTGGTAGATTGAATCAAGGCAGGACTTACTCAGTTAATGGTAGGGTGTTGGGGAGAGTTACAGAACAAAGAGATCTAGGGGTACATGTTCATAGCTCCTTGAAAGTGGAGTCACAGGTGAAGAAGTCATTCGGCATGCTTGGTTTCATCGGTCAGAACATTGAATACAGGAGTTGGGACGTCTTGTTGAAGTTGTACAAGACATTGGTACGGCCACACTTGGAATACTGTGTGCAATTCTGGTCACCCTATTATAGAAAGAATAATATTAAACGAGAAAGAGTGGAGAAAAGGTTTACTAGGATGCTACCGGGACTTGATGGATTGAGTTATAAGGAGAGGCTGGATAGACTGGGACCTTTTTCTCTGGGGCGTAGGAGGCTGGGGGTAACCTTATAGACGTCTATAAAATGAGGGGCATAGACAAGGTAGATAGTCAACATCTTTTCCCAAAGGTAGGGGAATCTAAAACTAGAGGGCATAGGTTTAAGGTAAGGGGAGAGATACAAGTGTCCAGAGGGGCAATTCTTTCAGAAGGTGGTGTGTCTGGAACAAGCTGCCAGAGGTGGTAATGGAGGTGGGTACAATTTTGTCTTTTAAAAAGCATTTAGATAGTTACATGGGTAAGATGGGTATAGAGGGATATGGGCCAAATGCGGACAATTGGGATTAGCTTACGGGTTTTTTTAAAAAAAAAGGCGGCATGGGCAAGTTGGGCCGAAGGGCCTGTTTACATGCTGTAAACCTCTGACTCTATGCTCTCTCCTTTTTATTAGTTTTTTCACTTCCCATTTGGTCCCTCTATGTTCAACCTGATTTTCCGATTGTGTTTTCTATCTGACATCGGTTATACTCTTGCTTCTTCCTTTTCATCTTCACCTCCATCTTGCTCTTGATGGATTTGTCCTACCTTTCCCCTTCAAGGAAATAGATCTTGAGCATTGCCTGCAATACTATTTATTTGAAGGTGGCCCATTGTTCAGCCACTTTTTTTTTTAATGTCAACATTTGATTCCAACTCAGATGCATTCTGATCCCATTGAACAAAAACAGATCATGCTGGAAAATTTCAGCAGATCTGACAGCATCTCAGGAGAGAGAATAGAGCTAATGTTTTGCATCTGAATGACCCTTTGTCAGAGCTGTCAAAGTGGAGAGCAGTACTTCAGGGTTGCCACTTCTGTTCCAGGAATGTTTGAGTCAAACACTTGAGATAAAGCAAAATACTGCAGATGTTGGAATCTGAAACAAAATTAGTTTGTGTCACAAGTAGGCTTGCATTAACACTGCAATGAAGTTACTGTGAAAATCCCCGAGGTGGGGGGAAAAAAACCAAAATGATTGAAAATCTCAGCAGCTCTGATGAAGGGTTAAATACTCCGGTCACCCATTCCCTCCCTGTGTGCTACTTGGCTGCATTGTGACCACCTCTCAAAATGTGCTATCCACATACTCAGCCTTGCAAATGCACCACTGTGGTTTTGGCCTCTGCTCAAGTTTACAACCTGGAGCCCCAGTTTCTACAGCTGGTGATACTTGCTGCAAATATAGTCATTTGAGGGCACTTTGTCCCTGTGAATTTCCACAGGATGCACCCTCCACGTGGCTAAGCTGCACTGACGCTTTAAATTTAATGTTTCCAACTGTATGGCATGACATAGTAACTCCGATACTTGTCAATCGTCACCTCTACGTTGATTCCAGAAAAGCTAAAGGAAAAGTAGCTGGTGAGAACTTTTGTAATATAAAAAGCCTGCTGAAATGTTCACTGCTCAATAATGGTTCACTGTCCAATGTGCTGAGCTGCTGCTGTTAGTCATTGCCTCATTGGAATAAAGTGAGATTGGGAGTTTGTGGGAAGAGTAGAAATCTCCTCCTGTCTTCCCAGCTCTCAAGCATCAGTGAATGGTGTACTAAATTCTGACATGACAGGAAATTGGATACAATACTCTTATTTCAAACACACCTGTATTAATGTATTTCAGTATTTAGCAGTAATTTTCAAAAATAAAACAATTTCACTCTGCTCTTGAGTAGAGCACATGACCCAGCTGCCCCTCTTGGTGCATCCTTATCTGTGGTGATACTTTTTTTTTGTGTCCATCCTTATCAGACAGTGTGTACTATCTGCTTGGTTTCTTGATCAAGTTAACCTTATTCTTTTCCCCAGTACACACTGTGCGGTCTCGCTCCCAGTTGAGATGTTTTCTGTAATCGAGGGTTGCATGTTTATTAGTTCTATTTTCTACACTGTTCTGGGTACTGACAGAAATTGATTATCTGATGTGCAAGTTCCCATGTTCTTCAAAGCACTCTAATGCTTTGTCATTAGCTTTTGGGTTTAAACCAGGCTTGTTTGATCTTGCAAAGCATGATGGTTAAAGTAAACTGAAAAGAAGTCAATTTGTTTCGCTACACCAGGCAGGAGCTGCTGATAACTTGGACTAGTTGATCATTTGAAATCTTGCCTGTGGTTAGAACCTGGCATGGGAAAGGCAAAAAACTTCACCAAAAATTAACTTCTTCCCCAAATTCTTTTTCAATACAGAGGAGAATCTGGTGCTGGCAAAACAGAAAACACCAAGAAAGTTATTCAATATCTGGCCCATGTTGCTTCCTCTCACAAAGGGCGAAAGGATCACAATATTCCAGTAAGTTACATTTTCCATAAAACTGTTCCAGAATTCATCCCAGTTTATTACATAATGTGGATATCTTTGCTTTAAAATTCCTTGATGCAATGCATCTAATGCTGATGTGTTGCTTATGATAAGTGCATAATACAACTAATTAATTGCTGTAAGGTGCTACTATGTATTCAATGCAGGCGTCTTATTTGGCCTTTACAGCATGGCCTATGAATATTTATCATGCTTACAGCTGGAAAATAGTCCTAATGTAACTTGGCATTAACACTGATGGAATAAGCTATATTGTGAAATAATTTGGTGTGCTATGCTGAGATGAGTATGTTTTGTCTCATGGAATTTAAAATGAGATTTTTCAGATACTGAACATATTTCTTGTATTGAGACAACCACTATGAAATTCTTTGACACCCGGGAGTCGACTGTAACCATGAACCAACCATTTCTTGCACCGCAGACTGTTAGTGGTTAAATAGCTCTTACGAAACTGCTCCACAGTCCTGAGGTGGTAGATAATTTTTCGTCGTGGGAACTCTTGTTTTGGAGCTCTGTGACCTTCCGTATGGGTATTCCATCTTTGCAAAGTACTAGCACTGTTATGGCCCCTCCCCTTCTGCATTTTCAGTCGCAGCATGTGTCCCAGCAGACATTCCAAGGATAATGGCAGCAAATATTTGAAATTGCTGTTGTAACAAAATGAAGTCATGAAGCCACCCCAGGGAATTCTGGTAACTTGAAACATTTGTTGCTGCCTTTTGCCAGGCTTCTCCAGACCTTCTATCTATAATGTATTAAATCGTGTGTCTACATGCACTTCGTGGTAGTCTTTTTTTTTCCCCCCATTCTAAATTTCTGTCCACTTCTTTATAATGCAAATACCTCATTGTGTTTTACACATTCTGATCAATAATGGATCAAACATCTCCCAGTCCCAGCCTGTTCTGCAGAGAAACCATGTTCTAGTCAACTGTGCTTTTCTGCTTCTCAAACTGGAACAACCGTCACTATTTAACTATAATATTTCATCTTGTCCCATCTTTGGAATATTAAATATGCAAAAATGCCTACAAAACCTGAGATGTTACTAACCAACAAACAAAAAACTCTCCTAAATTCGTATCTGGGGTGAATACAACTTATAAGGTCAAAAAGGTAGAGACCGGTTTCACTACAGCATTTCTAACTGGGGTAAATGTGTACTCCACTTGTTAGCTTGAGATGATGTTTACCATCTGCCCTGACCATAGGTTACTAGGTCAGTATGTTCATTGGAATGGGCACAAAGTGTGCACGTTTTCATCACGCTGTCCAGTTAACCATCCCAAAACTTCAACTACCTTAAATACTTGGAGACAAATCTGAGATGTGGTGAACTGACATAAATGCAATGTCTATATTTTTCTATCGAGGGCAAGTCTATTTTTTTTTCTATCGAGGAGAATGAGTTGGGATTTTCCCTTTTGCACTTTTTTGCAGTGCAAAATCAGACAGTTGTGTTGGGGATGGTCCCTCGCTGTAGCAACTCCTGGATAGCAATAGGTGAAGAGTTTTGTAAATGACCATTCAGCATCTGAAGCAGTACGATTTTAAAAAGCCACAACTAAAATCAGTACTTAACAGCGGATAAATCTTTCAGTTCACCCAAATCATTGTTTAATTCCATGAGCAAAAACGGATACCTTTGTGCTTCAGTGGAATGCTTGCTCTACAGAGCTTGGGGCAATGTAGCTCGCTGTGTTAATGCATATTTGAAATGAATGTGGATTTCCTAATATTGCTATTTATTTGTTTGCAACAAGCAGCCCATATCGCCTAAACCAGTGAAACACCAGGCAAGTGTTAATGCGATTTAGTTTAACTCTTTACAGCATGTGATTGACACTTCTTCCAGTTTACTGATTACTTCTATTAATTTTGAATTTTCTTTTCACTTTGTCTTTTGCTTTTGTAATTGCTTCACGAGTTCTTTAAAGGAATCACTAGGCAACTTTTCACAAGTTCACGAACATCTACTTGCTTCCTGGTCTTTTTCTATAATGTACATTCTGAAGTAAAATGATCAATTCCATATTATTTCAGCTGCCTGCCACACACTAATTGAAGACTTGTTTTTCCAATGCACTATTTTCAAAAGTGACACTTTGAAGATTGCGCATACTCAAACATCGAAACTTTTGAACACTTGCTAGTGTATGCGTAATTTCTACCCAAACTCAACTTTCTTATCTTTTGGTGACTATATTTATTGTTGAGGCTGACATTTCCCTATTAGTGATTTTCGAATTGGATTTCCTGCAGGAAATGGCATAAATATAATAATCATATAATTTAGAGGCTATTGCTTGAATTTAGCTGCTTCGCTCTTGATATGATGCATTGCAATATTTCTTCAGAGGCAAATGATGAGAGAGAGAGAGAGAGAGATATCATTTTCTTTAGAAAAAAGATGCCGGGCAGGGGGGGGCATTATCTGGCCTGTTTATGTGAAATCACTCTTCAATATGTTGCCTTTTCTCATGCTAAGCCCAATTCTTTTGTATCCTATTTCTCTCAAAATCAGTTTCCTGTTGGATCTTAGCCTGTATTGTTAAGCTGAAAACTGTAAATTCTGTAATCCATTTCCTTTTTTTTGAAAATTAAATGCAACAGAGGTAGCTCTCTATTCATTTCCTTTCCCCAATAAATGTGCTGTCATTTAATACCTCAAACCTTTTCAGTGGAAAAATGACGTTCGTATTTCCAGAGTACAAGTTGCTAATTAGTGTATTTTATGATGTTCCTTGGTGCTTATCCATCTTGTCCCTGTAGCATCACCTTTATCAGGGTGATTCTAATTCAGACCACTAACTTTATTTTGTAGTGTATGAGCTTGCCTGCTGCTGAAGCTCTCATCCACATTTTTGTTACCTCCTTACTCGATTCCAACCTTCAGGCACCCCCCCCCCCCCCCCCCCCCCCCCGCCTCCCCCAAATCATATTACTCCACCCTCCAAATCTGAGCTGATTCCAAACACTCTGCTGCCCTATTTCCAACCAGCACCAAGTTCTGTTCACCCAGTGCCCCTGCACGTGCTGACCTACACTGACTCTTGTCCCAACATCATGATTTTAAAATTCTTGTACTGACATTCAGATCCCTCCACATCCTCTCTCTCTCACCTCTGTTTCCATAGCCTTCAAGAATTCTGCATTCCTCCGCTTGTCTTCATTCCTCATCCACCCAAATTCCCTTTAGCCCATACCTTCAACCAAATTGGTCCCAAAGTCTGGAATTTCCGAAGACTGTCCATATCTATCTCCTTTGAAGACTGCCCCTAAAACCTGTGTCTCATCAATCTTTTGGATCAATTGTGATTTTTCAGTCGTTGCTGTTGTTTTGGGAATGTGGTACTCAAATTCTGTACTTAAACATCAGGCCTATTATGAAAGAATAAGGCCGGAAAGTTGCTTGGAGGGGGACTGATGAGGGAAGGGAGGGTTCTTCAAAAAAAAGCTATAGTTCTGACCAAAAACCTTTCTTCACTAGGAGGGGATGTGGGTGAATGGAAAATTAATATATTTAGTGAAGAGTAAAGAATTTCAAATGCTTTTAAATGATGATTTTGGAATCGTTGACATTGTTGCTGCATTTGTTTTAAGCCCATAAACCCATCAGAATATGTTTCAGTTACTTCACAATGTGATCAATGCTGACCTTGAAGGTTGGTTAGATTCATTTTTGGACTTGCCTTCATCTGTCTTATTGAATTATAGGAAGAGAAGCTCTTTTAAAAAATGAAAAGCTTTTGTTGAGATATTGAAATTATATCTACCTTTTCATTTTATTAAATCCTGTGTATATCTCACTTTTTCACCATCAGTGTTAATGGGCTTCTGATTTCTGATGCAAATTGGAAGTAATAAGTAAACTGTGTGTTGCTGTGTCACTAACATTTTATTTTGGTATGCTATTTGTTTCTGCCCATTGACTACAGAGTGGAACTTCACTTTTATATGTGAGTAGCATGTTGTTTTAAGTCCCTGCTGTTTGGGCTCTGGTAATTTCATGGTATATCTCACACTGGGCACATGGAACAGGATGCTATTGTTCATGTATGCAACAGATGGGATCTTTTCTCCCAGAGTTTAATAAACTTGCAGCAAACAATAGCATCAATTCTTAATTATGCCTTTCCTATTTTGCATTGCTTTGCATGATTTTGCTGCTTACCTGCTAAAACCAAAGCAATCCTTTCTTTGTTACAGAAGTGCTGGTCTGTACTCCAGAAAACACTTGCAACATATTTGCACCAAGTGGAAAAAGTTTATGCAATGTCAAATTATTGGAAGAGATGTAAACGTGGATAGTTATAAAACTGTCCTTTTAGATTTGAGGCACAGCACTTGAGACTTTGAAGTTTCTAAGATGATGGTACTCTGCCTACTCAAAACAGAATCCAATTTACTTTGAGTTGATCAGCACCAGCTGCATTTTTTTTTGAAACTGCACCAGTCTGCTCGATGACTGAACCATGATGCATTTGCATTGTTCTAGTAATTGCTTTCATTGCTGCTCTTTGTTTGAAAACTGCGCAAGTATTTTGAAAATAACTTTTTTTTTACTGTAGCAAATCTAAGCTGCTTCAGTTGGGCAAGGAAATTCTTGATCTAAACAATTTTATTGAAGGATTCAGTGAAAGTCTTGATACTGTAAAATAACTTTACCTTTTTCCAGTGTATTTTTCCATTGCTTCGGGGGGGAGAAGTAGTGTTGGAGGAGCCGGGCTCCCTGGTGCAATATATCAGGAATTTGCTGGTTTCTATCTAACATTTGTAACTTTACTCCACACGCTCTCCAAATCTTGTACGTTTGTTACAGGAGCTTCCTTCTAGAAATTTGAGTACTGGACTGTTTTATCTGCCATTCAAAAATGCAAACCTCAATGTGCAAAAGCAGGCTAAAATTGTAGAGTGAAGGATACTAATTATTTCTGCAATATTTACCCTAAATGTTTACTTGGAAATTCCTTGCCTACTTTTCACAAATTGATTTAACTTTCAGGTATCATGTTCATTATCAGTTTCTGTACATCTAAGTCTTGTTCTATAATAAAGAAAGCTGCTGTGCTCTGCTATGCCTGTCTGATCTGAGACTAACTGGTAATGCATTCTTTTTTTCTCCCCTTCTCAGATGTTTGCGGTTTATTAAATAACACACTGTCTGTGTATTGAGAATAATGAATATGCACAGTTTATGCTTGGATATTATCCATTTCACATTGTTGATGTATTGGCTCCAGTCAGTGCTGGAAAAACAGCCATGGTGGGCATACGTGGCCAATAAATATAACATCACAACCCAAATATCCTCAGCCTAAGACTGGGTTTTGTTTTTCATCACCTTATTTGAAATGTAGAAATTTACTTGATAAATTTATTACTCTTTGCTTGCAGCACATTGGATTGTACATTTCCGCATGTAAATTACTAAGATTTATACATTACGTTTTTAAATCTAAATTCAAGGGTTTTATGAACTTTTATATTTGATTTCAATGTATGATAGCACAGTGACACCATCAAATGGAACACTGCAAACAAGGCCAGAGTAGGATTTGAATGCTGTGATGTGCTCCAAATAATTCTAGATATAAGATGTAGATTCTAGATACAATTGTAGATTGAAGGTTTTTGTTCAATAAGTCCAATGGTCCAGCTCAGGACTCCCAAATATAGCAATCATAGTCTTTTTTAATCTCCCTTCTCGAATTGTCATGAGCGATATATATTAAAGTATTATCAATTAAGCCAGTTGGAACTTGGTTTCCTCCAACAGTCCAGACATGTGCAGCTTGGATGGATTGGCCTTGCTAAATTTCCCCCAGTGTCACAAGATGTGGAGGTTAGGGGGATTAGTGGGGTAAATGCATGGGGTTACAGGGATAGGGCGGGGGACCTGGGTGAGCTGCCCCCTCAGAGTTGGTGCAGACTCGATGAGCTGAATGGCCTCCTTCTGCATTGTAAGGATTCTGATAGTTTTCAGAAGCACACATCTAAAACAAGCTGCATGTTGGGCAGCTTATCGGTTTGTAACTAGTTGTAGTTGTCCTGATAGCAAATAGAAGTAATCAGTGGAGTAGTAGCGAGTTGTGATGTGGATCAATCACTGCCTTGGTTAGGATCAGAAAACTCTCTATAGACTTGGGAATCGACCAGGCTCTGGAAATTAAGTGCATTAATTAGTGCATGATAATGAAAATTAATTAGTGTGTGACATAGCTAGACTTAATGGACTGTTTTTTCCCCTCGTGTTACCCTATACAAGCCCTGAACTGTGCATCTTCGCTATTCCTTCACTTAACAAATGTTAGTGATATTCTATTAGAAGATTAACTGGGTACTATGTACTACAATTAACCTTTGAATGCTTTAAGTTTTAGTCCTTTAAAAATGCCTTTGCACTCCATTGACTGAAAAATAGCTCAATTTCTGGCCCTTTAGGAGAGTGGTTACAGCGAATTAATTTCGGAAGACTCCATAGTAATTCTAAAATGTCTAATTTTAATTAAAGTATCAAGCTCCAGTTTTTCAAATGATATGATGCAAAGTTGACCTGCTTACTTTTGGAATTGTTTAAAATGACATGAATGTGACAGAATAGGCTGTACCTGGATGGGGATAATGATTCTAAACATAAGCAAAGGACAGGTTCAGAAGGTAAACTAATCACTGTTTCCATAATGGAAGTTAATTTTTTAGTCTGATCTGCTGGGAGTGGAACTCCAGCTGGGAAAAGCTACAGGACAGAAAAGAATAGCAGGAAAATGAAGATGCAAAATATCCCCCTTTTTTTAAGTGCTTTACTAGGCTCTTGTAACTGACCTTCACCTTTTGTGTCAGTGTTATTGAAATGCTTCTTATTAAACCTTTAATTCTGGTTTGTATCATCGAAGTGGGTGTATGTTCATGAGCCTGCCTAAGAATATCTTTGCAACAAGTCAAAGATGAAGTGTTACATGGGGTTTCCACTTTTTTTAGGGGGGGGTGGGGAGAGGGTGAGATGATTATTACTGAGGTCTGTTTATGTAAAGTGTCCTTGACAACTAGTGTTTCAAGTGCTTAGTTGTGGGCATGTACTTGGTCTCGACCAATTAGTGCTGGGGGCCGAATCCTAACTTGCATTCCCAGTTTTTGAATGCATCCCAGGAATAGGAAAACACAATTCCATTATCTGAATGGGGAGGGAGATGGGGGCAAATTCAGCCTATACTAGCTCTCCAATAGAGCATCTTACCCAGACACCCCCCCACACTTCATGACTAATCCCCCTAACCTACATATCTTGAGACACTAAAGGGCAATTTAGCATGGCCAATCCAACTAACCTACATATCTTTGGAGTGTAGGAAGAAACCGGCACATCCTGAGGAAACCCACACAGACATGGGGAGAACTCCACACAGACTGCTATGGTTGTTCTTCAGACAACATGCAACAAACATTAATGAAAATGTTGTGGAATAAATTGACTGACTATGAAGGCAACAAAACCTACTGATGCTTTAAAAGATAACCTTAGTTAGAATCCATGAGAATGTGGGAATCTTAATATATATTTTTCTTCTGGAATAATTCTCATTAGCATGTATTCAAAAATCACTTTCTTGATTTTTGTATTACCTGCGACAATGGTCACCTTTTGAATCCAAGTCTGAAAGTTAATACTCTAGCCGGCCGATGCTAGATCTCTCTGTTTCGAGGTAATACTGGAGTATTTGCCCTTGCAGTTTGGATATATCTGGCAGGTGAGTGTAACTTGGTCAGAGGTAAATCTGAAGAGGTTGGATCTATTTTGATACTTCACAAACCCTCAATCTGCATTGTTGCCATCTTTTACTTTTAGCCTTGCCAGCTATTTAAAGAAAAGTTTCCATCAATTCAGGCCAATGGCAACACGTTCTTGTGAAGTCACCAGAATTAAATGTATCTGACCAATGCAAGAGCAGCTGTGGGTTATGGCCATTGCCTGGTTTGTATTAATTATGCAATGAGTGCAAAGTCACTATTTAAAATAGTTCATTTAATCTAGCCCGTCTTCTCTTGGCATTCAGATGTGATTGAAATCTAAATGTTGGCAAGCACACATGGACTGTATTTAATTTTCCCCAGTCAGACTGTAGTGGGTATGAATAGCCTTCGGGTGTTGGATTGGAAACCATTCTTCTACAAAATTACTGATCAAAAACCTACAAACTTCATAAAATCCCCCAAAGCACCCAATTGGCATTTTTCCACGAATTGAAGAGTAGATGGGTAGTGATTTGGGACGCCATGTTTATATGGTTATGGAGATGGTCTCTTTCATTACTGTAATGAGTTCTTTTGCCTTTATTCAGGGTGAACTGGAACAGCAGCTTCTGCAAGCAAACCCTATATTAGAATCGTTTGGTAATGCCAAAACTGTGAAAAATGACAACTCTTCACGTTTTGTAAGTAAGCCATACTAAATTTTGATGGTAACAAACTTTTTTCATGTTACAGCTGTATCTTGTTTATGCATTTTGTTGGATCAGGTCCCATTCCAGTGTTATGATCGCTGTGCAAACCCTATTCCAAAGGAAACTTGATCCATGAATCGCAATCTATCTTTTCTTGTATTCTGACAGAGAGAAAATGTATTCTGAACTTGGAAGCCACAAATTCCAGTAACACCTTTTGGATTTTAATGATTAGATTAAAACATTCATTAACAAAAGAAAAGAGTATTTAAGCACACCAGATTACAATTACGCAGTATAAAATCTGATTCACTGAACATTCCTCAATCTACCTCTCCTGGTTAACCACACATGTGAACACCCTCAAGGCAACTTCCCTTTATAGATGTTTAACTATAAAATTCCAGTAATACCACAAGGCAAACCCACTGTTGCTGTAGGAAAAGTATATTACAGGACTCGGGAACTTTAAAAACACAACCCTGCTTTCTGGAATCAGACACTTTCCTGGCTTCGCTGGAATAGCTACTTAAAACTCTGAACCATCACAACTCTTTTCCCAACACCAAGCTATATCCTAGGAGATCTTGCATAGCCGCCCCAATATAACTCTGCATTTCTCCTTAAATATCCTTTTACTCCATCTTTGATTCTGTTGTTTTTGGCACTTCTTTGTACATTACTTTTCCAAAATATAAAAATCTTAAATGTTCTCTTTTATTCCCTCCACTTTAAATGTAACAACCTTTTCAAAGTTGTAAAACCATTTGCTCCCTTAAAATTTAACAGCCGAAAATTTAAACCCTTACTGATCCCCTAATGCAAATTTCTACCCACTGTTCACCTGGCCATACCTACTTCAAGTGCATGTCTTTAACACCTATACTCTCATGTGTCAAGCACCATCAGACAGACTTATTAAATTTTTTTTCACACACACCCGCAAGTCTGCTTCACAGAATAAGATACGAATGCATGTATCGGGAATTAGCTGTGTCATTACATTCATTTATCAATCGATGTCGCAAAAGCAGATGATCTGGTCAGTCATTGTTCTCATGTATGACCTTGCACACACACGGCTGCCATGTTCACCTGCAAAATGATTGCTTATAAAGCACTTGGCAATGTTTTGAGAATGTGGAAAATGTTATAAAATGTCTGAGACGGAAATGGAAGGTTTTGTCCAACCGACCTTCCAAAATCACTATTCTGAATGTGAAGTTAATCCGTGAAATACTCAACTATCAAATGAAGTACAAAAGCTTTGTTATTTAGGATGTTGATTTGATCTGTGAAGTTCCAACAAAATGCTTGGCCGACATTTAGAATGTGTATTGGGTTAACTTTTTTACTTGTGGGATATGGGCATTGCTGGCTGGGTCCAACATTTATTGCCCATCCCTAACTGCACTCCATTTCAGAGGGCACTTGAGAGTCAACTACAGTGCTGTGGATCTGGAGTCTCATGTAGACCAGGAAAGGACAGCAGGCTTCCTGCCCTAAAGGACATGAGTGAACCAGATGAGTTTTTGTGGCAATCGACTATGGTTCCATGGTCATCATTAGACTCTCTTTAATTGCAGATTATTATAGAATTCGGATGTCTCCGTCTGCCGTGGTGGGATTGCTAATCCAGTGACAATACAACTACACACTGTCTCCCCTGGCAGCATGTACTTAACACCTCTAACAATCCAATATATTTGTAGACTTCCAAGATGGCCTGGAATCACAATCGATAAAAATGTTTTGCTTACTTTTTTGAAACTAAAAGAACTTTATAATTTTAAAACTAGCATGGAAAATAAACTTGAATCTGCATGAGTATTCATACAATTATAAATCAGTGATATTGCTACTTGATCCTTGCTCATTTGTGTTTTGTATTTCAGCAAGAGAACTGCAATTTATATAAACATGGTTGTTCTGGGCTTTTTCCTAACAGTTCCCACATGTCTGCCATTAATATTTAGTCTGAAAGGATAATAGAATATCACAATTATGTGCCAATGATGTATGACTGCTGCAGGCTTGTTATGGTTGCTGTATGTCTGTTCTGTCTGCATGAAGTTCTGGTTGAGAAAAACCTTTTAACTAGAATCAATCGTTCAAAGTAAAGCTAGTTTGCGAAGAGGTGTATAATTTCACTGGCGTTTTCTCCATTCAGTTGTTTTTAATTCCTAATTTGGCATCTCTGCATATAGATAGAGATGCTGTAATAATAACTTTACCTTTTAAAGAATCCTTGTTTACACTCCTGGGCTATCCTGCTGTGATGTAAAATGTAATGGGGCATTTTGAGGAAAACTAAAGCTACAATTGAGCAAGGTATCACGTGCCTAATTTCAATTCTGTTCCTTGGAATAATCAACGCTGCACTCAAGTTCTGGAATTGGTCAGGTTTTAGTTACCCACTTAGCTTTTATATAGCAAATCAAACTGTTCTCCTGGTCGTGTGGCCTGTGAAAAGCTGAAGTTTCTGGCCCCATTTGTTGGATTATTTTGCAGGGTAGAAACACAAATGTCAGAAACTGTAGTCACGTGGAGATGGGGAATTGAGGTTATACAGAAGCTGCTTCTACATTGAGACTTATTTGGAACTCGTCTTGAGAAACTCTCCCTGCTGCCTGTAGACTCCCTCTGGACTCCATTATTCCAACACTCCTAGCTGGTCACCCACCTTCTACCCATGGTAAACTTGAAGTTTGCCAAGGGTCGAAGTTTACTTGCTACCCATATTTTAACTCACTGCAGGTCCTGTTCACTGATCACTCTATGTTCACTAACCTACGCTAGCTTCCGGTTAATTCGTCTGTGGCCTCCCTACCCCTCTGATCTCCTCCAACCCCTCTTGAGATATCGGCAGTCCTCTAATTCTGACCTCTTTTGCATTCTCAATTATAATCACTCCACCATTGGCCATGTCTTCAGTTGCCCAGTCTCCACGCTCTGGAATTCCCTCCCTACATTTCTTTCCACCCCCTCCTCTCTACCTCACTTTCCTCCTTTAGGCACTCAGTTTTACAGAGATATTGGTCATCTGACCTAATATCCCCTCTTGTGGCTCAGTGTCGTGTCATTGTTTTGTAATGACCCTGTGTAGAGCCGCAAGACTTTAACATCTCTACTTTAAAGGTGCTAGACAAGTATGTTATTGGGCTGCTCATGTTACCCATGTTGGGTGTCTTGGGGCAGGCTCCCAGCCTGGTTTGGAGTATTGGTGTGGGTTGTCTGTCAGGTTAGGAGTCTGAGTACCCCCCCCCCCCCCCTCTCTCCCAGAGGATTCCTACACTGCCTATCACTTTCATCTTTAATTAATAACATACCACGTAACATACCTGAGCCATGAGTATAAAAATAGTTTTGTAAAATGTTTTGGATGACATCCTAGTGCTTATGATGCCAGTTGAGTCCTTTGTAGATTAAGGTCTTGAAATCCCCAGGTAGCTTGAAGGAACACCCCCTTCCTGCAGGCAGCAATCTTGTTTTATAGCTTTCCTGCTTTCTTTTGAGTTTTCATGCTTCTGTCCTTATTTATTATTGGGCAGAAAAACTGAGATCTGACCTGAGAACCTCCCTGGCCCTAACAAGAAGATCCAAACCTTTGCTGGGGAAAGATAGTTGATCCCAAACCAATTTGACTGCATTCCTCCTGAGGTCCATTTACCGGCAGCAGCAGCCCCACTTTAATTTGGTACCATGTACAATTTGCATCATTTCTAGATCAATCTTTGAGGGGGTGGAAGGAAGAGAGAAAATGCACATTTTTATTTGGAACATTATGGTCATCTGGATTGCAGGAGGCAAATTTTAATGCATGGCATCTTTGCCATATTTGGAGTTTTGACTTGCAGAAGGATTTTTGTTAGAAAGTATTTGAGGCTAACTTGATGGTTCCAGCATAATTGAAGCAATAGTTTTAGAAGTGTGAAATGTTGAGGGAAAGTTGTAGCCAACTCTAAGTCCCTGGTCTGAAGCAATACATCTGCAAGTTATTTAATGTTTTCAAACTGATGTGGTCTAATCCCCATGGTATTTTTATTCCGTAACCTGATAGATATTGTAGAAGCTTTAAAAATGGAAGTGTCTACTGTGCCAGCTACAATTCCTTAGATTTTAACGTTTCTATCATCGTATAAATCAAAGACTTGAACATTGTGTGGAGTTTGAGAGATGACCTGGCGCATAAATTTTCAAATAGCAAGTGATGGGGAGAAGCTGGGGAAAGATGGAATGAGCAGTAAAGCGAATTTCTTGACAGGTAGACATTTTCAGTACGGAATTGGAATGTTTTAAATGCTAAACGCTAGTGCAGCTTGTGGATGAAAGTAAAACATTTTAAATCTCAACGTGATGAAATCTGAAAGGCAGAAAGTTAAATGTTACACAGCAGTCCTGGCTGTCGTCTCTAATCAGTTTGCACAGAACAGAAAAATAGGATCCAACATGTTCATGAGCTGAATCTGGTCAGTGACACGCAGCTGCCCATAAGAGGAATTAATTGACTCCTATGTTCACAAACCAATATATAGGTAAGAAAATCTTTATGGTGGGGGTGGAGGAGAGAGCAGGGAAGCATTGTAAAATTTTCTGTCCTCCAACAGTGAATTTGTGCTTTTCAAGGTGATGTCATTTATTCCCCAAGTAAATTTTTAAGAGGAAAAGATGTTTTGGGGCATGCATGAATGTTTCACTCTTCCATTTTGTGTTTTGCTATTTCCCGCATCCTTATCTCTTTCTCATGATTAGTGGACTCAAAATACTTGCGACAGTTTACCGTGAGCATCTTCCACGATTCCGATCATTCAAATGTATTTTTAAGGATCTGGGGCAAGTTGACTGTTTGCAACGAATGGCCAATATAAATTTGGTTTTCTGTGGAGCAAGACTGTCAAAATAGCTCTGTGGGCTGAGCTACCATTCTCCAATACCTCAATTGTTGACCAATACTGATGTGTAACTTTGTTTTAAAACATGGAAGATAACTTGAACAGAGAATGCCAGGAACACTTCAGCATGTCATTCAGCCTTGTGTCAAATCTCTTCAAATAAAAATCTTCTGCCCTTGATCCTTGAGTACAACAACTTGTAATGTCAATAATATAGCATAAGATTTCATTACCGTGCCAAGGCAGGGAAGAATTTCAGGTGTAAAGTTCTGTGCTGGGAGTGAACATCTGTAGAATCTGCAGTGAAATGATTCTTGATTTAACCTCCGTCGTGGCAAACTCCTGACTTCCATAAGAGACTGGGTTCTGTGGTTTGTCATGTGGATCACAGTTGGCCCACATATGGATATTAAGAATGAAAAGCAGATTTTTTTCCATTGTCATTTAACTAAAACATCCCTGTAATTTCGGTTATCAGTAGTTCAGCTTGATGGCATCCATCCAGCAGTTGAGATTGTCTCCATCTCATTGACATTGAAGTAGTGCATTCTCAAATGGTTTAACTATTTGCAAGCCGCGACTTTGAGCTGTATGGGTTCTGAGTGACTTCTGGCTCCGTCACGAGTGTTAAAATTCTGCAGAGAGTAACTCACTTCCTGACGCCCTGAAGCCTGGCCACCATCCACAGGGCACAAGTCAGGGTCTCACTCTTAATATCCATATGTAGGCCAACTGTGATCCAAATGACAAACCGCAGAACCCAGTCTCTTTGGAATTCAGGAGTTTGCCATGAACGTGGTTATATCAAGAATCGTTTCACTGCAGAACACCCTGGCTGATTATACAGATGTTCACTCCCAGCACAGAACACTCCACTGCCTAGAAAGACAAGACTACGCTAGAAAGACGAGGACAGCAAGCACATGGATCGCCATCAGCTGCCAATTCCGCTTCAAGTCACTCACCATCCTGGCTTGGAAATGCATTGTTGTTCATCACCGTCGCTGGGTCAAAATTTACCTCACAGCACCTGCACCACATGTGCAGTTCTCTTACCAATCCCATTCTTGGCCAATGTGAGCCTTGTCAGTTGGAATTTCAGCACTACTTTGGTCTTGATAGCAAAGCAAAATGCATAGGCCCGTAACTTCTGAGTAGTGGAACATGGTAACTGGAGTGGGGCTACCCAAAGTTGGAACCCCAGGTCAGGATTGCAGAGTAGTGACCTGGGAAGTGCAAACATTCACTGGACAAGTGTCCTGCAATGGAAACCACCCAAAAATATTAAATTGCAAACTGCAGATGGTTGCAACTATCGTACAGCAATGGTTACCCAGAAAAATTATGAATTAAAACCACTTCTAACTTCTGGGTAACTATAGTACTGATCACAGACCCCCTTCATGGGACTCAACTCCCACGTGACCTGTTGACCCCCCTCCCCCAGTCCTACCAACTTAGCGTACAAACTTGGCTTCACACTGGCCTTTTATGGTAGCTGGTGCTGTTGAAAAGGAGCATGGTTTCCTTGCCGCCTGACTCTCCAGTCCTCTATGCACAGCCTCAGGTACCTTGTACATTGCACAGTTCCCAGACAAGGTCAGACAAAGGAGTGGCTGAATATCAATGACAGTCTGACTCTAGTTGCCACTCCACAGAGGTCCTCAGTCTGCTCCTCCGTGGGGAAAACCAAATGCAGTAGAAAAAAGTAGTGTTCAACTTCAGAGGTCACTATACACTTGGACCTTTTTATATTAAAATCACTTTGCGCTGCATTAATCATAAATTTAAAATGATGCACTGAAAAGCAGGGTAGAGGGCTGTGGGGAACAGACAAAGTGGAGTTGAGACCAGGATAAGATCTGCCACAGTCATGTTAAATGGCGGAGTGGGCTCCAAGGGCTGAATTGCCTACTCGCTCCTAGTTTCAATGAAATGGTCCTTAATCTTTTTTCAGCCCAATAATGAGGTGGGAAGGTTGCACAGAGCACCTGGTTTATGGTAGGCTGTTAGAGATTGACTGACTGTCTTGGCTTTTCTCAAGCTCTGAAACTTAATTTTGTAAAGGGAAGTTTGAATGTTTGAGCTTGTTGTTCACTGCCCCAATGTACTGTGATAACTTGCAAAAATGGGTATTGCCCAGGTGTGGGACTCCCATGAATAAGGCACATGGCTTGTTTACTCTGATACATTGGTATATACACCACAATTCATGCATGATATAAGAACAGGAAGCTAGTATTAAATTGAACATTTTTGCATGCAATCCTATCCAGGCATTATGTGGCCTAGATCTGACTGCTGTTCAGGGTACCCTTCATGAAAGAATGAGTTCAGAGGTTAAATTGGAACTAAAAAATAAAAATGCCATTTTAATGTATTAAGTCATTTGAGGTTTTTTGAAGCTGTGCCTTGCGTGGCTAATGTACATAGTCAGCTGGGATTTGCATTTGATCATCACTTGGTACTTTTGAGACTGACCATGGAGCCTGTTTGCAAAAACAATGATGCTAGGAAGAAGATTGAAGGGTTGTGTTATTTATCTTCTGTCTATGGAATGGAACAAAATGTTTCCAACATTTGTGACACATTACAGTTCAGACAACTTGGTGAAGAAATGTTTTTCCAGTGAGTAAATTTCATTCTTTGTGGACTTATTATTCAATACTTATGAGCAATTAAAATAAAAATGTGTGCTCAATCACGACTAACTGGAAATGGTTTTCTGAAATGTTAGAGAATTTTGTGCCAAGTTGGAGTCCAATTTTGTCTTTACTCTCCTTCACTCTGCATAGATTTTCGTTCTCTTTCCCTCGCTCCCTCTCTCCATTATCCCAGTTTCCCTAGTCCTCCCCTTTTCCCTTTTATACTGAGTTTTCTGGTATGTTCAGCAAAGCGCACTGCTTTAGCCAGAAGCCCTCTGGGAGCTTGACCAGAATTGCTTTTGATTTATGTTGTTTCAAATAAAAACAATCCATTTTACAGTGCAGAAATATGATTGCAATCCTCCAAAGATTTTACGGGGGTAACGGATAGGTTCAAACACTGCACTGACATAGTATTGGCAATAATTTGTGGAAGGTTTTTGCAATGCTTATGGTTCTCATAGGGAACGTAGACTTGTAGAAGGCCACATTTGAGCATTTTTTAAAAAAATAAATAAATCACAGGGCCAAGTCAATAGTGAGTTTTGGCAGCCCTGTGATTTCGATGAGAAGAATCTGCTTCTCGTAATTTCACTCACTTCGGTTTATAGAATACCTACAGTGCAGAAAGACATTGTGATCCACGGTAATGCATTTAGCTCCAATATCTCCTCAGATTTGCAAACCAGCTTCAAATATTAAACAGTTTAGGCTGATGATTTATTTCTCTCTGGATCTTCTCTTCCTTTCCACTGTTGCAAAGTATTGCTCTGTATTTAGATCTGTCTAGGTATCATCTCTTTGCCAATATTGACTTTCAATTGTAGACTTAAGTCACCATGTCAGCTTCTGATCATTGAACATAACAGTGAAATTGTCTGTATAATTATAGGCAGGACTTGTTCCTAATTATAGGCAGGACTTGTTCCTCTCTTTAGCGACTTTACCTGGGAATCTGTGAAGTTATTTAGATGCTTGGAGGCCATTTAATTTTGGAATATTTGGAAATGTTAAACATTACAAAGGGTTCGAGTGTCATGCGATTATTCAATTAAAATGTAATACAGGGTCTGTATACTTAACCTTGACTTTTATTTTGTGACTGTGGCTGATGATGTTGAACAAGTCAGCTCTCCGATTGAAATCCATCTCATCTTGATTGTAGTCTTTTATTTTGTTGTTGAAACGAGGAGGAAAAGCTGCTGACCACACAAGCACAGGACTCCAGTGATAACTTTTAAAACTTGCAGAATTAAAATGTTTATAAGAGAAGAAAAAAAGATGAAACCTAAATTCACCACATAAAGAATGTTAGATAAATGTTACAAAATAATCCCCAAAATGCTTAATCAAAGGTACATAAAACTATATTTTTGGTGACAGGCCTTACAGATCCTAAACCATAAAGTCCAGGAAATATTACCCAAACCAAGAAATTGATTTAATTTTAAACAGAAATACAATTAACAACTTCCCAGAGCAACTCCATACTGGTGTGATTTTTGCATAAGGAGATTCCAATCGAGCTGTTTTGCAGGCCAGAAAGAGAATCTGGCCAAAATGGAATTCTTTTTCCAAATTAAAAGATTTCACAGCACCCTCCAAACACACAGGAGATGGCTTTCAGCAGGATTGTGTCTTTCTCTCCCTGTCCCACACGCCCCTCCCCTGCTACTCGCTACAGCTGAAGCCCTGTTTCATAAATACTTCTCCAACCCTTTTGTTTTGGCTCTCCCTCCATTTGTCTTAAATTATCTCCAGTATTAAAACTTTTCATGTTCCTGTTTTTGGTCAATAAATTTTGTCTGCCCAAACTTACTCAACCTCCTGTAAAACGCGGATGTTGTCATTTTTGAGACTCCTTTGAAATGCAACAGTTGCACATCAATTTCAACACTTATCCCCAAATGCAAATTTTAAATCTACTGTTTACTTACAAGTTAAGGCCTCATTACAAAATGCAAAAAGATAACATCTTTAATCTTTATCCTTTGGATTTCGCAGACAATCTCGCTCCAATGGCCTCTCCCTCAATTATCCCTGGATGCATGCAGATTTCACCCTTACCTGCACAGAATAACTACATAAACCATGCTCCTTTCCCTTTTTCTTTAAACAGCACCAGCTACCATAAAAATATACACGTCATTGCATTTAGCACCTAGTTGTTGTACTTTTGTAAATATAATGTCTGAGCTTGTGCTTAAACAGTTTTTTTTTTCCTTTTTTTTGCAGGGAAAATTCATCCGAATCAACTTTGATGTCACTGGCTACATTGTGGGAGCCAACATTGAAACTTGTATCCTGTTCACTGTTGTATTTGAGTGGGAGGGGTGAGGCTACATTGTGCACTATATAAACAAAATGCCTTGGTTTGTTAATCTGGATTACGTTTAGCAATTCAGTTTTTACTTGATTTTTGACGCATGCACTAAACTAAGTGCTGGATGCTTTTGAAGGTGACTGGTACAAGAAAATGGAGTTGAGGAGGAAGGTGACCCTAATTGATTGGAGCAGACTTAAAGGGCTGAATGGCCGGCACCACCTTGGATTTCTTGGGTTCTGGAACTAGATCCAAACAGCTGGACTCGCTTATTAATCTAGTGCTCTCAATCAGCCCAGTTTTATTTGGAAACCAAACAACTGAATGTGATAGAAGATGGAAAGAGACGTGCCAAAGTCGAGTCTGTTGTTTAAAAAGGCATACTGTGTCCTCTATTATAAATGAAGTACAAAAGCAAGGGAGTTATTCTAAACCTTTATGAAACACTGGTTAGGGCCCCGCTGGAGTATTGTAGCCAGGTCTGGGCAGCCCACTTCATGAAGGATGTCAAGGCTGTAGGGGAAGTTTAATTACTGGGATGGTACCAGGGACAAAAGATTTCAGTTACTTGGAGAGGTTAGAAAAATTGGCATTTTCCTTGGAACAGGGACAGTTAAGAGATTTCATAAGAGATGTTTAAAATTGAATGATTTTGATGGAGTAAATAAGGAGAGACAGTTTACGGTAGCAGAAGGAACTAAGATTTAAGGTAGTTGACGAGAGAATGAGATGAGAAGAGTTCTGATTGAGTGCTCTTTGTTTAAAAGAATGGTTGATTAATTTTTTGTTTGAAGTGAAACCCTTAGAACAGGATACTAGTCTGCCAATTTTAACTATCTCCAGATACAACATTGGGGGTGGGAGGGGAATTCGATTAAAAAAATTCAAGGTAATTTATTTCAAGATTGAGAGGAATAGATGATTGGATTTAAATTTTGCATTATTTGGTTTAATTGTTTTTAGCCATTAAGTTTTTTTTGAGTGGTCTTCTCCATTGAGGTGGCTTTGTGTTCTGTTGTGTCATTGCATCTGTGAAAAGCTCTGTTTTCTGTACTGTTTGCAATTTGTAATGGAGAAATGATTCCAGTAGCAATACCATGAATAGAAACAATTTAGGCTCAGGAGATGGAGTAGTTTAATCTCATTTACGAGGTAAAGTGAGCAGTAAATCTGGCTAAATGTTTGAGTGAGCATTACTAGCTCAAGTAATGCTATCGTGTGGTGACGAATTTGCAATTGCAGGTTTTTCTCACCTGATACGGGACTATTTGTTATAAAATTGCAGGTGGGCATAAAATTCTTCATTATTTTTGAAAACTTGTGAAATTGTGAAATCCCTCTCCAACCTCGTGACAAGTTTGTTAATTAAATCTTACCAAACCCACAAAAAAGTCCATCGTTAAAGTTTGGTTTTGCAACCGCTGTTTCTTTTGATAAATATTCAAAAACAGTGTCATGCACTCAGCACTATATAAGGCAAAGTTTCATAATTGCAATCATGTGTGTTTGTAACAATCTATGCATTTGACAATGCTGTAGTTTGATAAATGAAATGTTTCAAGATTATCCTTGACTTTGAAAAGATCTCCTGGAAAAATCCCGCGCAATCCGTCAGGCCAAGGAAGAGAGAACATTCCACATTTTCTATCAGATGCTTTGTGGAGCAGGAGAACATCTTAAATGTAAATCAGTTCTGGAATGAATAAAGTTGAGAGAAATGTTGTGCTCACCTTGCAAAACTAGTCAAATATAAGAATTTAGGTTGGATACCACAGTGGTGAATACCATCGTCTTTACTCCTCCAGGAGTGTTGGACTGGAAATTCTAAGTTCAGACATGGTTCAAGAAAAGTATAAAGCAGCACTTCTTTCCAAATTTCATTGGAAATGAGACATCTGGGATTGATTTTGACTTCAGTTAAGGCTCAAGTCTCTGAAGTGGTTGCAAAATACACAAGTTGGAATTTTTTCAATTTATGTTAAAATTGAAGCTGATATCCATTGTTGACTTGCACATAATTTGCCCAAATAATGTGGAAAACATCAACGCTGCTTAATTTTTAGATTGCATATATTTTGGCATTTAGACAAGAGCTGGAATGATTTATTTTTGACCTATTGTCTAAATGTCCAACTGAGTTCATAGTTTTGGCAAGGATTTTTTCTTCATATTTATTTAGTTTCCTATCGGAATTCATGGGTGGGGCAGAATTGCACTTTGCATGATGTTCAATTTTAGTATACCATTTTGACCCCTAATTGCTTATCGGGTAAAAGCATTGGCCAATGTTCCACCAGATCATACAAGCCAGAGGAGTTAGAATCCCGCCAATTAATCTCAGCAATGTAGAACTGGAAGAGAAGAAACAGTAGCCAAGGTTCTTTCTCTTGATCACAATCTGGTGATTTTTGGAATGTGTTTGTTGGCTGAGAACAGGATTTGATTGAATTATGACAGCCTCTATGGTCAAACAAGTTGTTAATGCTCACTTGGATAGAGAGCCATTTGGCTGAGGTATTGTAAAGTTTGATTGTATTTGTGCAACCAGTCAGCAAGGATGACCCAGCAGGAATCTGCTTGGTTATATTATGTCTCCCATGGAGACCATGAATTGGATTCAATTTGAATTGGTTTTTGGAGCAAGGAAGGAGCTGGATGAATGGACTCTTTATCCACCCTGCGCAATGGTTTTGTAACCCTGAGAAAACTTTTTTTTAAATTCCAGACTGGTGGTTGAAAAGCAAAGGTTGAGGGAGAGGTTAAAAGTTTGTTAGTGTCACAAGTAGGCTTACATTAACACTGCAATGATACTGTGAAAATCCCCGAGTAGCCACACTCTGGTGCATGTTCGGGTACACAGGGAGAATTTAGCATGGCCAATGCACCTAACCACGTAATTTGGACTGTGGGAGGAAATTGGTGTACCTGAAGGAAACCCACACAGACATGGGGAAAACATGCAGACTCCACACAGTGACCCAAGCCAGGAATCGAATCTGGGTCCCTGGTGCTGTGAGGCAGCAGTGCTAACTACTGTGCCACCGTGGGGGACTATTTGGAGCGGGGGAGAATGTAAAATGTAATTTTGAGATTTCCCTTCATTATCAAACTTCAATCCATTTTGCACAACCCATTTGTTGTTTTGATGTTTCTAACTCTCCCTTGGTTTGCCAATGGATTTCACTTGTTTAGAATCTGTTAGTAGGATCCTGGACCTTGCTTTGTGATGTAATTGTTGTCTGTCAACGAATCTGTTTCTGGTATGAAAACACTGACAGAACCTCGTCAAAATGTTTTACTTTTTTTTAACAATACAGCTGATTTGTTGCTCGAAGGATTTAATAATTATCGTTTCCTGTCCAATGGCTACGTCCCCATCCCTGGGCAGCAGGAAAAAGATAACTTTCAAGAAACCATGGAGGCGATGCACATCATGGGTTTCTCCCATGAGGAAATTTTGTGTAAGTTGCTGTGCTACTTATAACCAACCCGTAGGGTTTTATTCTCAAAGGTGAGAGAACCTAAACCTTTGAGTTATTAACTGGACTTGATCATAAAACACAACAGTGCAAGTGGGAAGGTTAAAATAAAATGGGTGGATAGTTCACAAATATGGAAAGCTTCCATAAAGAGAACCTAATTTTCAACCTATTTCAGAGAAATGATAGGGCTCTGATTTGGCAATGGTAATGATGGTCAAAATGTCAACATTCACCACTACAGAAATAAGCATGCACAAAGTGGAAATCCAGAATTTGCTGTCAGTGATCCAATGCTTCTAGGAAGGATGCACCGTTTAGGCTTCCTCCAGAGTGCAACAATCCGAAGCCACCAAACTGATGAGAACTTCCATTTTTTACACACATTGCCTATGTAAAAACCCTTAAAGGTGAATCTTGCTGAGCGAGGTATTTTAAGGGTGTACTAAGTTGGTAATTTAATGCTGAGAAACATCTGGCTCTCAAAGTACTTTTAAAAAAAATTTTTACTGAAGATTTTTTAATGTACAAATAACAAACTCGAGTGGTACAGTACAACAATTTTTTACAAAGTACATGTAGGAAGGGAGAGGAAAAATAAAATGACCAACGCCGTTTGGTTCAGACTATTCATTATATCCAGTGCCTCCCACCACAGGATTTATTGAAGGATGGTGAGGGGGGGATATCAGGATACAGCCACAATTGGCTCAGTAGTGCACAACCAAGCTCACAGGATAACAGCAACAGAATTAGTGGAAAATTCTGAAGAAACTAGACAATGCGGAGCCCAGAACTTTAAGATAAGGGTCCCATACTTTATGGAATATATCCAATTTAGCTCAAAGTAAACAAGTCAAGAATTCCCATTGGTATACATTCCAGAATGATAAGCCAGTTCCGAATTGGGGGGTCCTTATCAATCATCCATGAGCGAAGGCTATTCTTCTTCTGTGTTGCAAATGTTAGGATATTCAGCCTTTTCACATTTGCACTACAGTTTTTGTCTGGGAGAGCCAGTCCCAGATGCAAGGGATAGAATTCAAGGCTGTACAAAAGATTTTCTCAAGCTCTTTAAGAACATTGAACCAATAGGTTTTAATCTTGATACTGAGCCAAGAACAATGCAGGTAATGTCCCGCATTCGCCTTGCATTTCTGGCACAACGAGGGCATGGTGCAGTCACATCTGTGCTGTAAGCATGGAGTAATATGCAGATGGTGCAATATCTTAAGCTGGGTTTGCTTTGTAATATTGCATACCAAAATTTTATTAGCACATTCCCAAATATCACCCCATGTCTCTTTAATATTTACTGCAAGATATATCTCCCAAGACCGCAACATATCCAATGTATTATCTCTACTAGAGCATAGTGTCATAAGATTTACTAACTGAATACCTGGGCTCCACAAATAGCAGGAGTTTTTCCACCAGGAAAATCGTAACATCAAAAAGAAGAGTTGTCTTATTAAGGATGAAGTCCCTAAATTACCAGTATCTGAAAGAGGAGCGTTTCGGAATATCAAATTGTTGACACAACTGATCAAAGGATAATAGGATAGCACCTTCAAGCATGTCCTCTAGTCCACAGAGACCTGTTATTCCAGATATCAAACACATGGGGTGGAATTTTCCCATCCTGCCTGCCACAGGTATTGTAGCAGGCAGAGGGGCGGACCATGCAAAGGCCCATTGACCATGGGTGGATATTTCCGGTTTTGGGGCAAGCATGGTCGGGAAATCCCACCCATGGTCCATACAACCTGATGGGAAATCTGGATTACCCTGAATTGGAAAAAGATTGTAATTTAAATTAGTCTCCCTGCCAACTTTCAGTCTGTCCTCTAAGCCTTTCAGTAATGAATTTCATATTTGTCAACTTCCAATTTCTCCACTGTGCTAATTCCACATTTTAATATTGAAGTTTCTACTTGAAACCACTCTTTGCTTTGCTCTCTGTAAGATGCTATTTAAAAAGGTGAGAATAATCGGTGCATCTTACTTTCCAATCTGCAAATTCTTCAATCTGGTTGCTTACTGTGCTTTGATAACATTACTGCTACTGGAGATCCCCTTAACTTGGCACCGGATTCAGACTAATATCACCGGGAGGTGAAAACCACACCATAGAGCCAGCATTATTTGTGGGTAGCTTTCTTCATGGTATACACTGACTGTGAAATCAGATGTGGAGATGCCAGCGTTGGACTGGGGTAAACACAGTAAGATGTTTAACAACACCAGGTTAAAGTCCAACAGGTATATTTGGTAGCAAAAGCCACACAAGCTTTCAGAGGAGGCTCCGAAAGCTTGTGTGGCTTTTGCTACCAAATAAACCTGTTGGACTTTAACCTGGTAGAACATAGAACATAGAAAGCCACAGCACAAACAGGCCCTTCGGCCCACAAGTTGCGCCGATCACATCCCCACCTCTAGGCCTATCTATAGCCCTCAATCCCATTAAATCCCATGTACTCATCCAGAAGTCTCTTAAAAGACCCCAACGAGTTTGCCTCCACCGCCACCGACGTCAGCCGATTCCACTCACCCACCACCCTCTGAGTGAAAAACTTACCCCTGACATCTCCTCTGTACCTACCCCCCAGCACCTTAAACCTGTGTCCTCTCGTAGCAACCATTTCAGCCCTTGGAAATAGCCTCTGAGAGTCTACCCTATCCAGACCTCTCAACATCTTGTAAACCTCTATCAGGTCACCTCTCATCCTTCGTCTCTCCAGGGAGAAGAGACCAAGCTCCCTCAACCTATCCTCATAAGGCATGCCCCCCAATCCAGGCAACATCCTTGTAAATCTCCTCTGCACCCTTTCAATGGCTTCAACATCTTTCCTGTAATGAGGTGACCAGAACTGCGCGCAGTACTCCAAGTGGGGTCTAACCAGGGTCCTATAAAGCTGCAGCATTATCTCCCGACTCCTAAACTCAATCCCTCGATTAATGAAGGCCAGTACGCCGTACGCCTTCTTGACCGCATCCTCCACCTGCGAGGCCGATTTAAGAGTCCTATGGACCCGGACCCCAAGGTCCTTCTGATCCTCTACACTGCTAAGAATGGTACCCTTCATATTATACTGCTGCTTCATCCCATTGGATCTGCCAAAATGGATCACCACACACTTATCCGGGTTGAAGTCCATCTGCCACTTCTCCGCCCAGTCTTGCATTCTATCTATGTCTCGCTGCAACTTCTGACATCCCTCCAAACTATCCACAACACCACCTACCTTGGTGTTGTCAGCAAACTTACCAACCCATCCCTTCACTTCCTCATCCAGGTCATTTATGAAAATGACAAACAGCAAGGGTCCCAGAACAGATCCCTGGGGCACTCCACTGGTCACTGACCTCCATGCAGAGAAAGACCCCTCCACAGCCACTCTCTGCCTTCTGCAGGCAAGCCAGTTCTGGATCCACAAGGCAACAGCCCCTTGGATCCCATGCCCTCTCACTTTCTCAAGAAGTCTTGCATGGGGGACCTTATCGAACGCCTTGCTGAAGTCCATATAGACCACATCCACCGCTCTTCCTTCGTCAATGTGTTTGGTCACATTTTCAAAGAACTCAACCAGGCTCGTAAGGCACGACCTGCCCTTGACAAAGCCGTGCTGACTACTTTTGATCATACTAAACTTCTCTAGATGATCATAAATCCTGTCTCTCAGGATCCTCTCCATCAACTTACCAACCACTGAGGTTAGACTCACCGGTCGGTAATTTCCCGGGCTGTCCCTGTTCCCTTTCTTGAATATAGGGACCACATCTGCAATCCTCCAATCCTCCGGAACCTCTCCCGTCTCCATCGACGATGCAAAGATCATCGCCAAAGGCTCCGCAATCTCCTCCCTCGCCTCCCACAGTAACCTGGGGTACATCCCATCCGGTCCCGGCGACTTACCAACCTTGATGCCATTCAATAGTTCCAACACATCCTCTTTCTTTATGTCCACATGCTCGATCCTTTCTGTCCACTGCAAACCAGCAGTACAACCACCCAGATCCCTTTCCACCGTGAATACCGAGGTAAAGTATTCATTAAGCAGCTCCGCCATTTCTAACGGTTCCGCACAAACTTTTCCCCCTTCACCTTTTAAGGGTCCTATGCCTTCACATCTCATCCTTTTACTCTTGACATATTTGTAGAAAGCCTTGGGATTCTCCTTAATCTTACCCGCCAAGGCCTTCTCATGACCCCTTCTCGCTCTCCTAATTTCCTTCTTAAGCTCCTTCCTACATCCCGTATACTCCTCTAAATCCTTAACACCTCCTAGCTCTCTGAACCTTCTGTACGCCTCTCTTTTCTTATTCACCAGGTTCATCACAACCTTCGTGCACCACGGTTCCCGTACCCTACCAACACCCCCCTGTCTCATCGGAACGTTGTCATGCAGAGCTCCAGACAAACATTCCTTGAAAATCCTCCACTTTCCTTCGGTACTTTTCCCCAAGAATGCCTCCTTCCAATTTACCCGTCTAATTTCCTCCCTGATGACACTGTATTTCCCTTTACTCCAGAGAAACACTTTCCTAGCCTGCCTGATCCTATCTCTTTCCAATGCTATCGTGAAGGAGATAGAATTATGATCGCTATCCCCAAGATGCTCACCCACCGAGAGATCCTCCACCTGTCCAGGTTCATTAGCCAGCACCAGATCAAGTACAGCCTCTCCTCTAGTAGGCTTATCCACATACTGTGTCAGGAAACTCTCCTGGACACACCTAACAAACTCCCCTCCATCCAAACCCCTAGCCCTAGGGATATTCCAGTCTATGTTTGGGAAATTAAAATCTCCCATCATGACAACTCTGTTATTCCTACATCTCTCCTGGATCTGTTTCCCCATCTGCTCCTCAACATCTCTGTTACTATTGGGCGGCCTATAGAAAACACCCAGCAACGTTACCGACCCCTTCCTGTTCCTAACCTCCACCCACAGAGACTCCGTAGTCAATCCCTCCACGGCGTCCACCTTCTCTACAGCCGTGACACTATCCCTGATCAACAGTGCCACTCCCCCCCCCCTCTCTTGCCTCCCTCCCTGTCCTTCCTGAAACATCTAAAACCCGGCACCTGAAGCACCCAGTCCTGTCCCTGAGACATCCAAGTCTCCGTAATGGCCACCACATCACAATTCGAAGCAGCAATCCACGCTCTAAGCTCATCCACTTTATTCACTACACTCCTGGCATTAAAATAGACACATCTCAGACCTTCAGCCTGAGCACTTCCCTTCTCCATCACTCGTCTAACCTCCCTCTTACCCTGTTTACATTCCTTATCTATTTGCGAGCTAACCTCCTCGCTCTCAGTCCCCTCATTTCGATTCCCTCCCCCCAACCTTTCTAGTTTAAAGTCTCTCCAGTAGCCTTAGCCAACCTTCCCGCCAGGATATTGGTCCCCCTGGGATTCAAGTGCCACCCGTCTTTTTTAAACAGGTCACACCTGCCCCTAAAGAGGTCCCAATGATCCAAGTACCCAAATCCTTGTCCCTTGCTCCAGTCCCTCAGCCACGCATTCATTCTCCACCGATTCCTGTTCTCACTCTCCCGCGGCACAGGCAGCAATCCCGAGATTACTACCTTTGCATTCCTCTTTCTCAGCTGTCTACCTAACTCCCTATATTCTCTTTTCATGACCCCTTCCCTCTTCCTACCTATGTCAGCAGTACCTATATGCATCACGACCTTCGGCTCCTCTCCCTCCCCCTTCAGGATTTCTGGGACTCGACCAGAGACATCCCGGACCCCTGCACCAGGGAGACAAACCACCATCCGAGAGTCCCGTCTGTGTCCGCAAAAACGCCTATCTGACCCCCTCACCGTAGAGTCCCCAATTAGCACTACCCTCCTTTCCTTACCCTTTTGCACTACTGGGCCAGGCTCAGCTCCAGAGACACTGCCACCACTGCTTCCCCCAGGTGGGCTGTCCACCCCAGTAGTACTCAGACAGGAGTACTTATTATTAAGGGGCACATCCACCGGGGTGCTCACCATCAACTGAGCTTTCTCCTTCCTCACTGTTACCCAGTTACCCTCCTCCCGTGGTCCCGGTGTGACCACCTGCTGATAGCTTCTGTCAATGACCTCCTCACTATCCCTAACCCGGCGAAGGTCCTCGAGCTGCAATTCCAGTTCCCTAACATGGACCCTTAGGAACCGCAGCTCAACACACCCAGCACAGATATGGTCGTCCGGGAGGCTAGGAGCCTCCAGGACCTCCCACATCCTACATTGTTAAACTTCTTGCTATGTGAAATCTAGAGCCAGTATTAGCAACACCTTGCTGCTGAAATCTCCATCAGTGGGTCAGAAATAAGATGATTCATCAACAGGTAGGTTGACATTTTGTGATATTTTAATGCATTTTGTTATTTAGTTCTTTGCATTTATTTTTCAAGTCTTTCCCAGTTAGTAAATGAAAACACACTGTTAATTTTTAGCACAATATTCTGATCCTGTTAATCTTGGAATCCATTAGCTAAGATCAAATATTTGATTAAATAAAGCAAGCAAATCAAATTTGGACATCAGACTATGCTCCTACTTGTTCATTAGCACATCAAGAAAATCTAAAAGAAATGTTAAAGTTTGAATTAATTTCTATCGCTATTTCTGCTCCTGATTCTCACCATATCTTGACCATCACTATCACTTGTTGAATTGATTTTTGGCAGGCAATTAACATGTAAACAAAATTCTGATGATCATATCCTCAGCTAAGCATACTTGGAGAATTTGCCTCTACTTCTGCTGACTGAGTCTCAAAGTTCACATTCAGAAGCAATATCCATTGTTTTGGAAAATGTGACTTTTTCATTGGCAATACCTGTGCTCCATAAACCTCATCCAATATCAAACTGTGTTGAAAGCCAATTGAAAATGGAATTCAATATCTTAATCTCAAAACTAAAAATACTAGGACTAAATAACATCACTTTTTTTCACAGCACACCAAACAGCTCTTTCACCTGTAGCTGATTTTGACCATTTTAAGAATTAACCAATATTACAAGTTCATCCAGAAGCTATTTTTCGCACTTGTTTAACTTTCTAAAATCCAAATCTGCAGTGAAATGTTGTAGTCCTGTAAAATGTGTAAGGGATGTTACATTATCTTTAGACTGTTGTACTTCTAAGTTGTATAGAATTGAAAAGTTGAGTGCTCTACTGCTCCAGTTGCTGCTTCCAAGTTGTATCTGACTGCAGTCATGATGAAATATTGTCAACTTTTGAGGAGGTTTAGGACCGAGTTAACGTTTCCAAATTGCACCATTTATTTCCAGTATTGTACTGTTTAGTTAAAGGTGCCTTCAAAGTAAGACTGTGGCATCAGTGTAACATTGATTTGCATCACTGCAATTGGTGTAATTGCAATCTGTCTTGACATCAAAGAAAGGAGCAGACAGTCTTGCTCCACTGTGTTTCAGAGAAGGTTTTGGCCTTGGCACCCAATTTGTGCACTCCAGTTCAGTTTCGGTGCAGATAGAAAACTGCTCTGCCCAACTGTAAAGCTGTCATTTGATGGCACTAGATTCATTTATATCACAGCCAGTTTACTGGTTAATGGAGACATAATTGGTTTGCGAAGATCGATCCAAGAAGTTAATGGGGAAGATTTAAGGCCAGGCAACTCTACCCATCCACAAAGACCTAATGTGATATTTTGATGGATGTTGGAGAAATCTTTCCTCTTTTTAATTTTTCTGA
This sequence comes from Mustelus asterias, assembly GCF_964213995.1. Classification (NCBI taxonomy): domain Eukaryota; kingdom Metazoa; phylum Chordata; class Chondrichthyes; order Carcharhiniformes; family Triakidae; genus Mustelus; species Mustelus asterias. The sequence goes on along the minus strand of NC_135812.1, from coordinate 75,644,841 downwards.
TTGTGTTAATCTCCAGCAATGCTGAAAGTGGCTTCATCAGTACTGCAGTTTGGCAATATAGTCTTTAAGAAGGAGAGAAATACAGACCAAGCATCTATGCCAGATAACACCGGTAAGCTGTTCAATGAATTTGTAGTGTTTTTAGTTGTCATCTATTCCAACGCAAGTAACTTCGTTGCAGTGTTAATGTAAGCCTACTGGTGACACTAATAAATAAACTTTAAAAAGTCAGCATTATAGCATTTGCCATTGTGGTTAATATACCGACAAAATCTTTCTTTCAGGCGGATATAAGTAATTGGCAGGAAGCATGAAGTTGTGGCTAGCCTGTGCACTGTCAAAGATGATATGTAATCTCTTCACACATCAATCTAAGCTAACGTTCTGAGGTTGCTGAGGTTGATTGTAGTTCCCATGCTACTGTGCTGGCTGACATAAATAAATTAGTTCAGTTTAGGGATTAAACTAATGACCTTGGTTCCTTTTTTCTTATAAGGGAACTTTAGAATATACAAAATCCATTGGTTAGAATATAAAATATCTGTTGATTTGTACTTTAATGCAGAAATTTGTGAACAGCAATGTAATGTAGTTGTGAATTTGATTCAAAATTGGATTTAGCACACATTCATTCAATTTCCTATTGGTTTCTGGAATATCAAATGCAGTCTAGCATTTGTCAGCAGATTTGTCCTTGATTTAATTTTAAAATGAATTGAATTCACCACAGACACCTGAACTCCCCTCACTATGCGCACGCGCGCACATACTTCCCTCCCCCCACAAATCACCCCATCCCTGCAGAACTCCCCACTTGCCCCCCCCCCCCCCCCCCCCCGCCTCTTGGCACTGCCCTGGTGCAGTAATTGTGCCTGGTGGGCTCTGCCCCTGGCCACCCAGGGGCTTCAATGGCCTCTAATTTTCTTCCCCTCCCCTCCCACACCCTGGCAAGGCCATCACATCTTGTCCCCACTGGTGGGGACCATACGTGATTCTCATCAGGGAGAAGCTCGCTCTGGTGAGGTGATACAGGTAAATGAACCTGGACAATAATGTCCAAGACTTATTAAAGCATGACATTAATATTTAAACTTGGCTTCGTGTCCAGAAGTGCCAGTAAGATCAGGGAGGCAAAAAGCCAGGGTGGAACCTGATTTTATCTTTTTGCCTCCAGCCTGAAGTTAGCAGTTCACCTCACTGAAAGTCAGGCAATGATATGAGATCGTGGCCTAAGTTAGTTTGGGGGGAGAATTCTGCCCAGAGTTAGCGGTTCTGGGTATTTGAGCTGCTTTTATGTTGTGGTCCCCAATTTGAAGTTTGTTTACTTCCAGCAGTTTGTCATCTATATTCAAAATAACAGAACAAATTAGGCTATAGCTTCCTGGCTCCCCAGTGTCACATATGGGGGAATACCTCAAAGATGCACTAGGGAAATCCCTTTCTGAACTTCCTAGGTAAGGGCTTACCTGGCGATTGTCCAGAAGCACTAACTTCCACTGGACAATTGCTCCAGACTGGGAACCACAAATCACTCTTAACTTCAGATGGTTTTGCACTCTTAGTTACTCTAAAGTTAAAAGGAAAAGCAGAACATCTAACTTCGGAGTAACTATTTCCCAGAAACATCTCACACGATACACTCTTCACTGATGTCTGGACCCCCCTGGTTTACAGCAGCTAGTGCCATAAAAGGGGATGTGACCTTCTCCTCTCCACTCCTCGTGCACTTCACGGCTGGAGCCTGGGCACACTTCACTACTTTAGTCTCACTCAGCCTGAGTCAGGAAGGTTGGGTGAGACGGGCGCTATACAATTCAAGCGCAGCTAAATCGGTACGGAGTGGCAATCTGCCACTGATTGCTATTCTGTGGAAGTTGCAGGCCATTAAGTCATTCATTCAGTAATCAATTGCACAATCATACAGCACACTGGGGTATGCAAATGCTGCATAAAGCTGCACAGTGTATTTTTACTGCATGTCTGTTTGAAAAGGGATTTGTATTTTGACTTGCATGAAGTGTAATGAAACCACTTGTTTAAACAATGTTCACTAATCTACAATGTTCTCTAAAGCTGCTCAGAAACTCTGTCACTTGCTGGGAATGAATGTAATGGAGTTCACTCGCGCTATACTCACACCACGCATCAAAGTTGGCCGAGACTATGTTCAGAAAGCACAGACCAAAGAGCAGGTATGGCTGTGGCTTGCAGAGATGTAAATGAATTGAAATTGCCTCTTTACAGTCATGTTATAGAATTAATGTTCTTGTTCCAGGCTGACTTTGCGATTGAAGCATTAGCAAAGGCTACTTATGAACGTCTCTTCCGTTGGCTTGTTCACCGCATCAACAAAGCTTTGGATAGGACCAAACGACAGGGAGCTTCTTTCATTGGCATTTTGGATATTGCTGGTTTTGAAATATTTGAAGTAAGTCCAATGTTGTTCTGTAAAATCCTGTCTGCCTTAGTTTGCATGCTTCTTGGTAGAGTCACTAGTTATCAGGAGTGGAAAACCTAACTAATTTTCAGATGGGGCCGTGCACGGCAATCCACTTGATTTAACTATCAGCTCAAAGGGCTGGTAAGAAAGGTAGTAATTGATCATGGTACAGGTGGGGGGGGGGGAAATGTGTGATAACTCTAGCAATGGTTATTTGGGCCTAGGTTGAGAGCAATGTTTCTTGGAAACTGTGTACACCCATGGCTATTAGCAACCTTGAAGGTACAGTGCAGGCAGCTCCTGAACTGTCCCATTTAAGATTACCCATGTGAGCATGAGTAGGCAAATAGTGCACATAGAAGAGGCATTGATTGATATTAAGATTGAGATCCAGCCCTAGGAGCAGGAAATGGTTGAGTTGGAAAGTAGGGGGAGGGAGGGGAATGTGCGACAGGAGGAGAGAATGAAAAATAGTTCAAAACACACAACTGTGGCCAAAATTCAATTGTTTCTATGGAATTAATTTTCCACATTGGCTAGCTGGAACCAATGAATGAAGCTATATGAATAACATGGTCCAGTAAGCACAATAGTGTCAGTTTTACTGCCCAGAAAGAGGTCCTTCAATCAACAATCTTTGACATTTCGGTCCACATCCTTTAATACAACTCCTCATTTTCCAACTTAGTTATTTGCATAAGATTTTTTAAAGTATTGTTTCTAATTAATATGAAATGTTCTCGCCTATATCATGCAGGCTCCATAGTCTGCTTAAGTGACGACTTGTGTCTCTGTCATTGCAGCTAAACTCATTTGAGCAGCTGTGCATCAACTACACCAATGAGAAGTTGCAGCAACTCTTTAACCACACCATGTTTATCCTGGAGCAAGAGGAATACCAGCGAGAAGGCATAGAGTGGAATTTCATTGACTTTGGCCTGGACCTGCAGCCTTGCATTGACCTCATTGAGAGACCTGTAAGAATAAAAGGGTTCTGTGTTTCGATTGGGTAGCAATTTATTGATGGGTGTCGGCACTTTACAACATGCTGGCTTTGATTTAACAACTTGCATTTAAATTAGCCTTGAAATAAAACACTGCAGACTGCTTCACATGGAATAACTGGACTGAATGATAGGCCTGAGAGGGATGCCCAACAGCTTAGGTAGAAAAAAAGATGCAGAACATTTTAATGGCTGGGAGAAAGTATAAGGAGGAATTTCCAAACAATAAGACCCAGGCGATGGGCAAGAAGTCTGAGGTCCATAATTTGGGAGTTTGTGTCCCTCCTTCCCCTGCCCCATTTAAAAAAAATCTATAAATAGTGCTTCCATATAACACACACCTTTTTCTAAGACGATTTCAAGCTATTGCATCTCTATTGCAGCAAAATGGCACGGTGGTTAGCACTGCTGCCTCACAGCATCAGGGAGCTGGGTTCAATTCCCAGCTTAGCTGACTATCTGTGTGGAGTTTGCACATTCTCCCCATGTCTGTGTGGGTTTCCTCCCGGGGGCTCCAGTTTCCTCCCACACTCCAAAGATGTGTGGATTAAGTTGATTGGCTATGCTAAATTGCCCAGTAATGTTGGGGGATTAGTAGGGTAAATACATGAGGATAGGGCCTGGGTGAGATTGTTGTCTGTGCAGGCTCGATGGCATGAATGGCAGCCTCCTGCACTGTCGGGATTCTAAGAACCACCTTTAACTAAACAAGACTGGTCTTGGATTTCCTTTTATTTATTGAGAAGCAGTTCATTTGTTGCAATCATGGGCTCACTTTTTGACATTGCATCTATCCTTGAATGCTCCCAGGGTATCATCATACATTTTTAAGGTCATAGCTGTAGGAAAATTCCACTTGTTTCCAATTCTGCAGTAGATTTTGGAGAAATCTGCAGACTAGAAAGTTCAAAGTGCTTCAAAAAATGAGCATCCACAGAGTCAGTGGAAAACAATGTTTGGCGCAAGTTGAAGTATCAACAGATTAATCGATTGAGACTTTTGGATTTAAAACACACTTCAATCCATGAATTTCTTATTGTACCAGGCAAACCCTCCAGGCGTGTTGGCTTTGTTGGATGAGGAATGTTGGTTTCCTAAGGCTACTGATAAGACATTTGTGGAGAAGCTGAGCCAAGAACAGGGCACACACTCGAAATTCCAAAAACCAAGACAGCTCAAAGATAAGGCTGACTTCTGTATTATTCACTATGCTGGCAAGGTATGTCTGTTAAATGGAATGCTCTGTATTTGGAACAGACTCTCTAACTTTTCTTTTGTTTCATCACCTTTTTTTAAAAAAAACCATATTAGTTTACATAGCTTCAAGCCAATCTATATAGTTATTTAAGCTGATGGTTTCTTAAATGTCCTGAGGTTCTTGGACTTGACAGCAACTTGATCATCTTCAAGGATCAACCGAGTCTTGGCACATTCTATATTTTTGAGCAATTGTCATAGAGAAATAAACAGCTATTCACTTTTGCTTTGGATAGAAGCATTTTTTAAAATCTATTTTGTTCCTGTCTGTCTCTGACCAATGGTGAAGGAAATTAAGTCCTTTATAAGGCTCTAATCATTCACAGTCATTGTTTGCCAGGAGTTGCTTTATAGTTTCCGAACTAATCTGTAGATTGTTTTATTTATCATACAAAGTATATGGGTCTTAATTTTTCACAATCTGTATGAGTGCTGAGATGAGACAGTGAAGTGTAATGCATCCAACTTTGATGGCAATACAAAGCTGGGTGGGAAAATAAATGGTGAGGAAGCAGGAAAGGTGCATCATAGGAACTCTCCAATGGTCCTTGGGCAGCGCCTTCCAAACCCACGGCTGCTACCATCCAGAAGGACGAGGAACTGCTTTCTGGGAATGCCATCTCCTGAAGGTTTCCCTCCAAGCCACTCCACCATCCTAACTTGGAAATATATCGCCATTTCTTCACTATTATGGGGTAAAAATCCTGAAACTGCCTCGCTAACAACACTGAGTGTACTTGCAGCTCAGGGACTGCATTGGTTCAAGAAGGCCGCTCACTACCACTGAGTGGGCAACTAGAGATGGGCAATAAATTCTGGCCTAGCCAGAATTCTAAGTGAATTTAAGAAAAAAAATATACATCTTTAAAGTGAAAGGGCAAGAACATGGAAGAAGGAATTCTCTAGGCTACAGACGTTCATAGTCCCAGAGGACCATAACCTGCCCTCCCTTTTGAGAAGGAGTTGACTGATGGCGATTTAACCTGAGACTCGCTCCTCCGACAAGGGGCCAGGTTGGGAAGGTGGGGCTTTGTGAATAACCTCAGCCAGTACGGAAATTGAACCCACACTGTCTGCATCATTTTGCATCTCAAATCAGCTGTCCAGCCATCTGAGCTAACGGCAAAGATCGAGATTTTTAGAAGCTCTAGGAACCTAGGGATTTGGGGATAGGGCAGGAAAATGGAGTTGAAGTAGATCAGCTTTGCTCTTGATGAACGGGGGACTAAGCTCGGAGGCCTGAATGGCCAGATGTGGCCCTGTTTCCAATAGTCTGTATGCTATCTTTTTATCTGGAAAACCACTGACCCTTTGATCAGCAATCTTTGCTCAAAGAAGACCACTCCTTGTTGAAAACGTTTACCGTGAAGAATTTTGGGAATGAAAAATGAATTTTTAATTATTATACAAGTCTGCAAGTGAAAATAAAGCAAACCTTGAGCACAGCATTAAACCTAACCCTGTCTATGTATGTACAGCGGGTAACTTGTGGTTGAAGTCTAGTCCTCGGTTACCATTCCTGCCTCTACTGAACTAAACCCTGCCTAATGTCCAGGCATTGTAAACAAAGGTCATCCTTTTGACAGAAAGGGTTTGGAGACATTCTGTCTTGTGTTTTGTGGTTTGAAATGAAGGCACCAGCGACATATCTTGAAAGCTTTTGCTTAAGGATTTTATTATGCAATGTTGGAAGCAATCAACAAGGGTCTATAGCACAGGCACTGGAAAGCTGCTATTAAATCACCTATTTGCTCACAATCTGATTTGGCCATCTTGAATGGGATACATTATTAAATAAGTTTCCTTGTTTCATTCTCTGTCAAGTTACGCAAGATATATCCATTTTCTGTGTCTGTGGAGTTCCACATTGCTACTTTGTGAACACATCTTGGTGATAGAGGGCTCTAATGCAATTTCTGTTTAGCGTCTGTTGTCTTGAGTCTAACTGTGGACACTGAAACAAATGGAATGCTCACTTGCTGAGCCATCAATGTGTAGCTTGCTGTCATTAGTTTCAGAACAAACGGTCAAAGGATTTTGCCTTGAGAAAAGACACACCATTGGAAGTTGAATGTCCACTTTTACGTGCAGTTTGAAGTAGAAAATTCATGAGTAAAAACAATGGTGTGTCTTTTCTCGAGGCAAAAATCCTTTGACCGTTTGTTCTGAAACTAATGACAGCAAGCTACACACTGATGGCTCAGCAAGTGAGCATTCCATTTGTTTGTGTCCACAGTTAGACTCAAGACAACAGACACTAAACAGAAATTGCATTAGAGCCCTCTATCACCAAGATGTGTTCGCAAAGTAGCAAAGCCCCAGTTAGAAGGGGTTTCCAAGAATCTTTTTGAAAAAAGTTGAAACGTTTTCTTTGACTACTTTTATTCGATCAGATTTCATCTTGCATCTAAAAACTTTTTAATGCAAAGTGCTCACTTCCTGTGTGTGTTACATTGTGATGACTTTAATCAGGTAATTGAGGTTGGCCTGCTTGAGTAGGATATCCTAATTGGCCCAATCAGGGAGCCCCATGTCCTGTATTTAAACAGGAGTGTCAGTCCCTCTGCACTCCTGATGCAGACAGCACACTGAGCACTCTGTGTGGTATAGTGGGATATTGCAAATAAAGGAACTTTGGTGACGGGACTTTCGCTTCCGTGGGCTTATTACACATTTACTTCCCAAAACCTTTACTTTGCTGCACTGCATTAATAATGCCATGGTTATTACGAAGGTATATGCTCTAGTCATGGGGTGTGCTTATAATTTGTGACATTTTAATACCTTTGCCGTTTGGCCTGGCACTGTTTTCTGTAAACAAATCTGAAGAAACTTTAGTCCATATGTCATGGTCCAGCAGCGTGGGACTGAGCCACATTTTTGAAGTGCCAGGAAAATGTCCTGGCTCTGACAAAGTGTCATTTACCATGATGTGGGTCAATTATCAAGCTGGATATGATGGAATGTAAAGGTGTTTGTTTCTACCGGAATACGTCGTCTTGGGGGTGGGGGGCAGAAAGAGGAAGTATTGTGGAGTAGAGTCAACTGTACTGGGAAGGTATTTATACTGAAGTTTAAAAAAAAACTTGCATTTATATAGCACCTTTCATAACCACCAGACATCTCCACAGTCCTTTGCAGCTAATGAAATACATTTGGAGTCTAGTCCTTATTCTAATGTAGGAAACAAGGCAGCCTGTATGTGCACAGCAAGATCCCACAAACGGATGTGATAATGACCAGCTAATCTCTTTGTAATGTTGATTGAGGGTAAATATTAGCCAAATCACCTGGGATAACTGCTGTGCTCTTTGAAAGAGTTATGGATTTTTTTTTCTCTGCATCGGAGGAGGCAGGGCCTTGTTTTAATGTTTCATCCAAATGTAGGCTCCTCTAACAATGCAGCGCTCCCTCGGTACTGCACTGAAATGTCCGCCTTGTGCAAGTTCTGCATTGGTAGTTGGATCCACAGTCTCTCGGGTGCTACAAACCTAGCTACGGCTGACACCTTGCAAGTCTTTCAAAGCCTCTGATTGGCAGAATGCTTCAAATGAGAATTGTTCCTGCCAGGTTATTTCCATCGACTGATAGACCAGGCAATTGGCACTGAAGATCAGCAGAAGCCTAAATGGCTGTTTGCACTGAAATTCTATAGTCATAAATTTCAGACAATGGTTGAAGAAATTAGAAACTTAAACATGACCTGGTTTATAGTCTAGTATTAAACTGATCATGGCTCTTATCCTTGGGGGGACTGGGACTAGTGGTGCTCCTACAACTAATGGGATTGAGCTTGATTTATGGCATGGTCCAAAGGACCAAACTTCCTACCAAAGCTCAAGTCAAAATTGACTATGCATATACCAGTGCAGTAATTTGATGCACCAAAACGGGGGGGGAAAAAAATTTCCACTTGAAATCCAGTATTCATTGGAAGAACGGTATGTAGTACATTGTGATGATCACTAATTTGAGTTCAAATGTACTCATTTTTATTTGGAAACTGTTGCATTCCGCCTTGTGGTTGCTGATCAGAATTATTAATGTAGTTGACGCATAAAATACAACTGAATTGCAGATGAAAGTGGGTGTATGACGTGTGGTCACCTTTTATTGATTGCTGTAGAAATGCACGATATTTTTCATGTTTTTAAACATGCCACAAGTACTCCCAGGTAACCTTTAAACCTCTGATATTATTAGGTGGATTACAAGGCAGATGAATGGCTTCTGAAAAACATGGACCCACTCAATGACAATGTTGCAACGCTCCTGCATCAATCATTGGACAAATTTGTGGCAGAGTTGTGGAAAGATGGTTTGTGAATTACATTTTATTGATGCTGCGTTTTGCAAAAATAGTGAGCTTGTTCTGTGACGGTGAAGAACTGTTGAAACGTTCACCAGTTATAACTTTAGTCTCAGCAATATTGTCAGTAATTTCAGGGTCCCAAGCTTGAATTTGCTTCATATAATTTTAGAAAGAAAATTTGAACATCCCTTAATTTCCAGTTGCTGCATTCTTTGGATTTTAAATACAGAGGATATGTTTGAGAAACCACCTTTTTATGTAAAAGACATTATGTAAATTTCTATATGAATTACTTTCCTGACTGGGGATACAGCCTGAATAACAGTCTCTTGGGATGAGGGAGCAGCAGCAGCACATAATGGCCACAGTTTATCAGTACCACGAAGGCTGTCAGTGTGGCCCGATTCCTGTTTCATAACTGTGGCATTTCACTAGTCTAGTTAGTTTATCCAAAATCATAGCTGAGAGCTGAATAATCAAACTACTGAATCCTTTACACAATGACCTGCATTGAGTGGAGGGAAACTGGCTTTAATTCCCATTGTGCATCAATCTTTTGGATGAAAAGCTAGAAGAAGCATTGCCCAAATTTTCGAGATCCCAAATTGAGGCATTCGGAGGAGAAAAGAACTTGAGAGGGGATATTGACTATACGGTGAAATATACAAAAATGCTAAATGATATTGAGCAGTTGAAAATACGCAATGGTATATTTTGATTCAAACAGTGGATTGTTTCCATGTTATTGTGTCTTTGTCTGCCCATCCCAATTCCATTTGTTTGTTGTGCAAAGTTGCACTTTTTAACACCCCCTCAGCTTGACCTCTTTCAAGTCGAGTCTCTATGTAAAACATGTATGTGCTTACAGTTAAATATTTAAGCAAACTTGGTGTGTGATTGATTGAATCTCTATTTTTGTAGAGTCTTTGTTAGGTAAAAACAGCCCCGGATGTTGCCCCTCGTGCAACTTCAAAACTTTGCTAGTGTATTCTTGAATTTTTATACAGTATTAACCAAAACCAATTTTGAGTGCTAAGCTTCAAACCTTTTTTGGTGTTTTGTAGTAACCCTTCACCATTATATGGTTTGATTTTTATCAGTTGGACATCAAAATGGTGTATGATGCTACATCTAGCACTCTTAATATTGAAGAATGACTTTCATGTGTTTGGAGAAGAACATGGGAAAGGAAAGAGCGGCCTCTACTTGTTAATGTGTGCAGCAAATATATGTTCTGTAATCTCTAAAAAAGGTTTGTCCAAAGATACAGAAGTTTCATTACATGATGTGGTACAGCTGAATTACTGTATACATCAAAATGTGGCTGGTCACTACATTTCACTTTGGGTTAGCGCTGCAGCTTGTTTACCTTGAGTTACAAAAGCAATATCCCTTATTTTGTTACTGCAATTCATGCACTCAAGTTGCAGAATGAAAGTATAACAAGTTAAAGTGCTTATCAAATATAATGTTTGTTTGCAGTTGACCGTATTGTGGGATTGGACCAAGTTGCTGGCATGAATGAGACTGCCTTTGGCTCCTCTTACAAAACGAAGAAGGGCATGTTCCGTACGGTGGGGCAACTGTACAAAGAATCCTTGGCCAAACTAATGGCAACTCTCCGCAACACCAACCCAAATTTTGTCCGCTGCATTATTCCAAACCATGAGAAAAGGGTGCGTATATTTCCACAGTGGAAGTGGTGGCTTCTACTGTTCTGTTAATGTGAGATTTGGGTAAAAGTTCGTTATGGAATTATGCAGCTTTTTTGCATTACTTCAACAGTTTACACATTCTTGAGTTTATCTTAAAATTTAAATAATTAGATAAAATTACATCTAATGTGTTCAAATCTGTTGCTTGTACCAAACTGCAAAGTGGCAATTTTGTAAGGATTTGTAAAGCTTACTTCTAAATTGAGGCAGACAGCCTATTATGTAACTTAATTGAAATTTGGGGGCTGGATGCTGTTATGGGGCAGTGTTTTGTTAATCTTGTCTTTTAGTGACATTTTTCAGCACTGGGTGTATGCATACATAGACCATAGGGAAGATAGTATGCAATCTACAAATTTAGCTTAATGTATTTGTAGTGTCAGGTTGTGGGGCATTTTGATGCATGAAAGTGGTTACATCTCCTCTACCCCAGTTCATGCCTTTGACTTCACTGGCCAAGATAAAGTATTCATTTGTGGTGCTGTTTTGGCCCTTAGTCCTACTTTTTCATGAGCAAGTCCTTGAGGTAGTCATTGTGGGGAGTCGAGATGTTAATCTGTTAGTAAAGTTGCGGAAAGATTTTGTACAAAGAGATGCTACATTTTATTCCCACCCCATGGCCAAACAATGTGGTATTTTAGTACAGTTCAAAGACTTGGAAACGTGTAAGATTCATTGCAGTATTTAGCAGCAACATTCAAGGCTCAACTGAGACATTTCATCCTGTAAAGTATGATTAAATCATGTTTAATTTTAAGCTGCAGGGAAAACTTTTGAAATTAGTAACATATCGAGGCAATCAACTTTGTTTGCTTTTATTTAATCTCGGAACTACCAGCAAATATAAAGGATCCTGATCCAAGTTTTTAAAGCTTTCAGCTCCCATTCTGAAGTTGAAGCAAACTTTGTTTACAGTTATGAGACTACTCAAATGTATGTTTAGTTTTTTTGGCAATTTTAATTTTGATGCAATTGAGTTTATTTTACCTTTTTCTAAAACATGCAGTTGCTATTTCTTTTAAAACATCTTCACTTTATTCCTAAAAAAAACCTTGGTTTAATGTTTGCATGCTGCTCTTAAGAAAATGTCATCTTGAACATGAGCTTCTTTCTTGGCTTCTGTCATCTATCTTGAGATGATGCCCCCAGTACAGGAAATGTGACTTGCAGTTGGAGCATTTAAAGGGAATTTGACCAAAGTCATTTAAAACGATCGGTTACCTATTTATGAAAATGATGATTGGCCTTCTATTTTGCAGGCTGGAAAACTGGATCCCCACTTGGTACTTGACCAGTTGCGCTGTAATGGTGTATTGGAGGGTATTCGCATTTGCCGTCAAGGTTTCCCCAATAGGATCGTCTTCCAGGAGTTCAGACAGAGGTAGTGTTAAAAGCTTTTGTTAACTTATAAACGTTTGTCTTATAAGTAAGTGCTCCACGTGTATATGGAATGAATTCTGCATTTATTGTGTCCAGTTGCAGTGAGGAAAATATAAGGAATTAACAGCTAAACTTGATTGATACTATGTTTTTTAGTTTTGTAATCCCAGCAGATTCAGAGCATACATGTAACTATGTCAGTCATAAGGGTCATTTATTGATTAATTAAATAAATGGTGATTCTTCATCTTGACTTGAATTAATTCTAAATTTCTCCAATATGCTGCCCCCTTCCCCCATTGCTATCAATCTTTTGGCAGAATTGGCATCATAAATGCCCATCATATTTCCATATTTTTAGTTCTTGTATGATAGGCAAGGATTGGGCTTGGAAAGGCGAATTACTATAAAGGTAAGAAATGAAGTGAAGTTGTATTTGTAGTAGCTGCTGGTTGAAGCATGAATGGGGAACTTCCACAGCTCGGCGCATATTTCGGGATCTGGTGCATCCTGGTAAATCAATCCAGTTTGATTCTAAACCAACTCATTTGGATCAGTCAAACCAATACTGTGTCAAAATAGGGGAAAAAACACACTTTGGCTTCTGTAAGGAGCATGGAATGACTGTCTATATGTAGTAGGAAGTATTTGTACAACATAATGAGGTTTGAAGAACTGCAGTCCCTAGTTTTCTTTTCATGAGAAATGTAATTTTCTTTGAAAGTGAATGTGAAAACCTCCATGAATCCTTCTGGACTTTGGCTGCAATGCGCGACGATGTGTATAAATTAGTTGTGAATGTGAAAGTTATTCTGATTAAACAGAAAGCTGTCCAGGTTAAAACAAGTGTGTGCAATTGTCAGCCTGAATTCTCCGAATGTGGGCATGGAATGGGGAAGTGTTCTGTACACAGGCTCCATCCTACTCCATGGTAACTGGCTGTGGCTGAGGCTGAGGCTGGATCAAACTGTGTGTAGACTTGGTGACGCATTTAATTCCTGATGAGTTTTGAATCTCAAATCTGTGCCATCATTAGACTTATTTTTCAGCTTGTCTGCTATCAAAACCCTCATCCATTTATCATAGGATCACTACAGTGCAGGAGGAGGCCATTCGGCCCATCAAGGTGCACCAACCACAATCCCACCCAGGTCCTATTCCCAAACCTCTCTCATTTCTCCTGCTAATCCCCTCACACTAGGGTCAATTTAGCATGGCCAGTCAACTAACCCGCACATCTTTGGACTGTGGGAGGAAACCCACGTGCACACGGGGAGAATGTGCAACCTCCACACACAATTGACCTAAGGCTGGAATTGAACCAGAGTCCCTGGCATTGTGAGGCAGCTGTGCTAACCACTCTGCCATCATGCCACCTCTGAACTTGTCTGTTGCACCACATACTTAACTGGCCTCCTGTGCTCTACCCTCCGTGAACTTGAGGTAATTGAAAACTGTCCTAATTCATGTCTTGTTCACCCATCAGTCCTGTACTCACTGTTCTACTTTGGCTCCCAGTTGATAAACACCTCAATTGAAACTCTTTTCATCCTTGTTTTGGATGCCTCCATGGACTTCCCGGTCCCTGTCTCTGTAATCTCCTCCTGTCCTGAGATATCTGCACTCCACTGATTTCTGACCTCCTGAGCATCCCAATTTTTAATAACCGCACCATTGGTGACCATGAATTCAGCTGCTAAGGCCTGAAGCATTGGAATTCCTGCTCTAAGCCTCCCTGCCTGTCCTCTCCTTTTTAAGAATCTTCTTAAAACCCACCTGAGTAACCCTGTACCCTGATGCCTCCTATGTAACTTGGGTTATTAGCTAAAACATAATACCAATCTGAATGCCTTGGGAAATTTTAAGTATGTTTAAGGTGTTAAATAAATGTTGTTGAAGTGAAGAAAATGGTTTTTAAATAGAGCGTGTTGAAAAGATGTTCAAAGGTTGATTCTAGAAGTTAATTATAATTTTGTAAACTAATAGATACCTGAATGTGTATTGTTTCCACACCTCTAGGTACGAGATCCTCACCCCTAATTCAATTCCTAAAGGTTTCATGGATGGGAAGCAAGCCTGTGAACGAATGGTAGACACTTATTTTTATCTTTTTTAAATTGTCTTCATTTTGTAGAATTTCAGGACAAAATTTGTGCTTTAGTGCAAATATTTTTAAACTTAACCATTCAAAATAGCAAAAATTATATCTGCACCTTTATTTTTAAAATAAAAGATATTTAACAATGAATCACTATAGTTTTAAGTTCAATTTTTATAATGGCAGCTAACTTTGAGAACTGTTTGGAGACTTTGGGAATGAATAGCCATGTCCAGATAATTCTCCTTGAAAATGGATATTTATTGTCCTCTTGTCTGTCTACCCTCCCCTCTTGCAATCAGATTCATGCCCTGGAACTGGACCCCAATTTATTCCGTATTGGTCAGAGCAAAATCTTCTTTCGTGCTGGGGTTCTGGCACATTTGGAGGAAGAAAGGGATCTGAAGATCACTGATATCATCATCCTGTTCCAAGCCATCTGCCGTGGATACCTGGCTAGGAAGTAGGTTCTACTCTTGCACAGTTGATTTTCCTTGCCCCGCTCTGATGCCATTTTGAACTATAAGGTGGACTTTGCGTAAGTTGCTCTCGGTTTTCCAATGAAGAGAATGAAATAAATGTCTCAGCCCTCAGCCTTGTCAGAAATTCACCTTTCCAGAAATGAATAGGTAACAAACATTGGAACATATTGACATTGGACATGATCTTTTGAATAGTAAGCATGACGAGGAATTTCTAGTACCTATTGAAGTTTCATTTGACTATCGCTCTCATCTTTTTACCATGCTGTCATGAATCAATCATATCCTTTCATTAGGAGAAACCTGAAGCACAGTAAATCCCCTGCTTGCGTAAATGATCTCATTTTCCCTGATGTATAACCTATTAGTGCAACTACTCCCCTAATAGAAACATAGAAAAACTACAGCACAATACAGGCCCTTCAGCCCACAGTTGTGCCGAACATGCCCCTACCTTAGCGATTACTAGGCTTACCTATAACCCTCTCTTACTAAGTTCCATGTACTTGTCTAAAAGTCTCTTAAAAGACCTTATCGAATCCGCCTCCACCACCGTTGCTGGCAGCCCATTCCACACGCCCACCACCCTCTGAGTGAAAAACTTACCCCTGACACCTCCTCTATACGTAATCCCCAGCACCGTAACTCTGTGTCCTCTTGTGGCAACCATTTCAGCCCTCGGAAAAAGCCTCTGACTGTCCACTCGATCAATACCTCAACATTTTATACACCTCCCATCAGGTCACCCCTCATCCTTCGTCTCTCCAAGGAGAAAAGGCCGAGCTCATAAGGCATCCCCCCTCCCCCCCCAACCCAGGCAACATTCTTGTAAATCTCCTCTGCTCGATTTGATGGTATTAGCTCCAAGGCAGAAGTGTGCAAGGTCCCAGAAGAGTAAGGTTTGTTGCTAAAAATAACTTGGCCCCTGTGCAACTTTATCCCACAGCTGGGTTCAGAATGGGGCAATGTTTTGAGCTGTAGGTGAATTATATTTGCTGCTATTTAACTTGCCCTTTGAGCTAAGGTCCACTGCATAAATGTCAGCTGTTTTCACCATGAGCAAGGGCATTGCAAGTTTTATGGATTCATTTATCCTTCAAAATCTGGGTGCAAACTGATTTGAAACTGTGACCAATCCCCTTTTTTGCAAGTTTTTTAGGAATGTAGGAAATAAGAGCAGGCCATTCAGCCTCTTGAGCTTCCTCTGCTATCCAAACAGATCATGGCTGATTATTCTTTGTGTGATACACATGTGAAATAGGCATTATGGGAGCAGTTGGTGGATTGGTAGAGTAAATCTGAAAAAAGTGTCATCTTTAAATACAAAATCTGCTTTTGGGGCTTGAGGAATATGACTTTTATTTTCATAAGTGCAAAGTCAAAAGGTATTGGCCCAGAGTTTGCTTGGGAACTAACATTTTTGTTGTGCATGCCATTAGTAATTATTGTGAAGAGCAGATCTGTCATGAATCACACATTAGTGCAAATTGTTGCATGATTTGTGTCGCTCCACCATCTGTGTTCCAAACTGAGCTTACCATTAATTCCAGCTTTCAGAATGTTGCTGGATTTGCTCCTTAAACAAGCATCAAATTCCTCGCTGAGCACTGGGGCTGATGTTTAACAATGCAATGACCAAATTTGCTTCCGTACTTCACCTTGGAGGCCCCAAAAATGGCACTATTGGAATGGTGGTTTCATTCCTGGAGGTGGTGAATTATGTTGAGTTTTTTTGTTCTGATCCTTGTCTCTTTTTCTCAATCTTTCTTTCCCCCTCTCCCCCTCTACATCTACTTTAATCCTAGTTAATTCTTCCTTCGCTGTCCTTCCTGTTTCTTTTCTCCTTTTAATTTAAGGGGATAGATTGATGCTTTTTTGTTTAAGTATCTGATTGCCCCACCAGCCTGACCATGTTGTTGTTAATAGTTCCAGCAATGAGACGCAAACCTTTCAAACTGATCATAGAATCCCTACAGTACAGAAAGAGGCCATTCGGCCCATCGAGTCTGCACCAACCACAGGCCCTACCCCCATATCCCTACATATTTTACCCACTAATCCCTCTAACCTACGCATCTCAGGACACTAAAGGGCAATTTTAGCATGGCCAATCAACCTAACCCGCACATCTTTAGACGGTGGGAGGAAACCTGAGCACCTGGAGGAAACCCACGCAGACAGATGGGTGAAGGATTAAAAACCTGACAGCCAAATGTCCCATTCCTGGAAAATCTGGTCTGTACAGATCTTTATTCATGAAGGATATATACTTTTTACCCCCCAAACATCGGTATTGGGTCCAACTATGTTGAACACTCTAATATTTCATTACTTTTCATTCCTTTCCCTCCTGAAACTGACTCTGTTGTCCAGTTGTAAGCACACCTCGTTCTGTTTTTTTTAACGTTCATTTGTGAATGTGGGTAGGTCTGGCAAAGCCAACATTATTACTCCTCTCTAATTGTCCTTTTAGAAGGTGGTGACGAATTGACTTTTCTTACTAGTCTGTGGTGAAGGTGCTTTTGAGGAGGGTGTTCCTGGATTTTGGTCCATTTGTTGAGCTACATTCCTCCATGCAAGTGGAGGGTGTTCCATTACCCTCCTGGCTTGTAGTCAGTAAAAAGACTTGCAGAGTGGGTGGGTAAGTCACTTATCACAGAATTCCCAACCTCTGGTCACATGTTATAGCCACGGTATTACATGACTTGTCCAGTTAAGTTTGAGGTTAACTGTGACCTACAGGGTGTTGATGGTGATACCATTGAATATTAAGGCTAAGTAAACTCTTGGTTTGGAGATAGTCATTGACTAGTTATTTGTATGGTACAAAAATTACTTTCCACTTGTCAGCCCAAGTCTGAATGATGTCCAGGTCTTGTTGTATGAGGACATGGACTGCTTCATTATCTGAAGAACTTTGAATGGAAATTAACATTGCAATCACTGATGAGCATCCTGCTTCTGACCTGACCTTATGGAGGTCATGGAAGCAGCTGAAGATGATTGTCTTTGGACACTGTTCGGAGGAACTCTGGCTACAGAGACCTTGGGATGGGATGATTGGCTTCTGACAACTGCACCCATATTTGTGTGCTAGGTATAATGCTAGCCAGTGGGGCGTTTCCCCGATTCCAGTTTATTAGGGTTCCTTGATGCTATACTCGGTCAAATACTACCTTGTTACTAAGAGTCATAACTGTCACTTCATATCTGGAGTTCAGCTCTTTTGCCCATGTTTGGACCAAGGCTTTAATGAGATCTGGGGCCAAATGCTCCTGACTGAACCCAAATTGAGAGCCAGTGAGTAGGTTATTGGTAGGTTGATATTGATGTCGTCAACAATTTCCATTGCTTTAATTGAGAGTAACCTGATGGAGCAGAAATTAGTTTGATAGTAAGGGTAAAGTGAGATAGGTGGCAGGCCATGAGATTACAGAAAGTGGTGCAATTTGGTTCTAGCTTTGGTGGTCCACAGCTCTTCCTGAATGCCCAGTCTTGAGTTGCTAAATCTGTTCTGGATCTCACCATTTAGCATGGTGGCAGTGCCACACAACACACTGTAGGGTATCCTTAATATGAAGATGGGACTTTTTCCAAGAGCTATGCAATACTCTTCCAACACTGTCATGGACAGTATCTGTGAAAGGTAGTTGGTGAGGACAAGGTGAATTGGTTTTTCCCCTCGCAAATATGATGTTCTCAGTGGTTGTCACCGTCCCAGTCTGTCAGATACGTCCTTTAGGACTACTTTGGTCAGTAGTTGAGCCGCTCTTGGTGATAGATGTTGAAGACCCCCACCCAGAGTACCTTCTGCACTCTTTCTTTCTTCCAGCTGGTGTTTAACATGGAGAAGTACTGATTCATCAGCTGAGAGGGGGTTGTAGTTGGTGATCAGCAGGAAGTTTCCTTGCCCATGTTTGACCTGATGCCATGATACTTCATGTCTGACACCAATATTGTGGAATCTCAGGACCTCTCCCTTCCAACTGTAAACCCTTGTGTCACCATCTCCAGTGGCTCTGTCCTCCCAGTGGGACAGAACCGTCCCAGTCCCAGTGACTGAGTCTGAGATACTGGCTGAAAGGTACAATTTTGAGTAAGACAATATTGCTTGGGTTGTCTGTTGGACAGTAAACCACTGCAGTAGCTTGCCAAGCATTTAACCATGGACCAATCCAACAGAAGTCCATGGTTGCCAACACCCTTTTAGGATATGGCACCTGAAGGAGGAGGAGACTATTGGACAACCCTCCCAGTTTTGGCAAAAAATGTTAGTGAGACAAACATTGCTGTGTATACTGGGCTGGACGTGTGTTTGTGTGTAAATCATAGAAATCATAGAAACCCTACAGTGCAGAAGGAGGCCATTCGACCCATCGAGTCTGCACCGACCACAATCCCACCCAGGCCCTACCCCCACATATTTACCTGCTAATCCCTCTAACCTACGCATCTCAGGACACTAAGGGGAAATTTTTAACCTGGCCAATCAACCTAACCCACACATCTTTGGACTGTGGGAGGAAACCGGAGCACCTGGAGGAAACCCACGCAGACACGAGGAGAATGTGCAAACTCCACACAGACAGTGACCCGAGCCGGGAAGCGAACCCGGGACCCTGGAGCTGTGAAGCAGCAGTGCTAACCACTGTGCTACCGTGCCGCCCCACTGTGCTACCGTGCCGCCTTGAGTGCAGTGGTTTACTGTCCAACAGACAACCCAAGCAATATTGTCTTACTCAAAATTGTACCTTTCAGCCAGTATCTCAGACTCAGTCACTGGGACTGGGACGGTTCTGTCCCACTGGGAGGACAGAGCCACTAGAGATGGTGACACAAGGGTTTACAGTTGGAAGGGAGAGGTCCTGAGATTCCACAATATTGGTGTCAGACATGAAGTATCATGGCATCAGGTCAAACATGGGCAAGGAAACTTCCTGCTGATCACCAACTACAACCCCCTCTCAGCTGATGAATCAGTACTTCTCCATGTTAAACACCAGCTGGAAGAAATCTAATGCCTTGAGGAATGATTACCTGAGGATAGGTATGAGTGAGTCCTGGCAGACGACTAACCAAGGAGAAATTACAGATTATTCTGATCCAGTTCTCTTGCCCTTCAGAAACACTGACTTTTATTTTAACTGCTTCCTAGCCGGAATGCTGTATGCCACCCTGAGCTGAATCCTGCCAACTCGGACAAGAGATTGAACCTGCAAGTTGCGATTAATCCTCAAAGCTACTGGGAGAACTGTCTCTTCTTTTGGCCATCTCTGGCTGGCCAGCATTTATTGCCCATCCCTAGTTGCCCTTTTTCAGAGGGCAGTTGAGAATTGGCCATATAGCTGTGGCTCTGGAGTCGCATGTAGACCAGACTAAGGAAGTGCGACAGGTTTCCTTCCCTAAAGGACATTGGTGAACCAGATGGGTGTTTTCTGACAATGATTGCATTGCCATCAGTAGATTCTTAATTCCAGATATTTTGTATTGAATTCATATTTCACCATCTGCTGTGGTGGGATTCAAACCTGGGTCCCCAGAACATTAGCTGAGTTTCTGGATTAATTGTCCAGCAAAATACCACTAGGCCATGGCCTCCCCATTGGTTGAAATCCAATGTTAAGACCCAACAGTGGTATAATCTGGTATAAATGAGCACTGCCAGCTAAATGATTTCTAAATTTGTGCCTCTCGTTTTTATTTCTCAGAGCATTTTCAAGGAAACAGCAGCAGTTGAGTGCCCTGAAGGTTCTGCAGAGGAACTGTGCTGCTTACCTGAAGCTCAGACACTGGCAGTGGTGGCGGCTCTTCACTAAGGTTGGACTTGCTTTCTTCCCATTGCATTTCCACAAAGAAAGACCAACACTAGTCACAATTGGGAGATCTATCTTTTCAAGATTACTATGCAGACATGTAGATGTTTCAGTTGGCTAGAAGATTACTGACATTTTTCTCCAACTGTATTTCATGACTAGCATCTTCAAATCTGTTTTGAATATCTGGCCAAGATTGTTTTGAAGTGTTTGGTTTTTGTTTGAAAAGGAATGTCGGCAGTGATTCTGTCTCACTCTATGCAATGAGATGCATGTGAGTAAGCCGCCATTTTTCAAATCTTCCTTGCTTTTTAGGTGAAGCCGTTGCTGCAGGTGACTCGGCAGGAGGAGGAGTTGCTATCTAAAGAGGATGAATTGACTAAAGTGAAAGAGAAGCATGTAAAGGTGGAGGCCGATCTTACCGCTATGGCGAGAAAGCATCAGCAGGTTTGTGGAGCCTTTATAAGACAGAGTATGAACAAGGTTATTGCACGGGGATTTGTCTCTCTCTCCCCTTATAGAACCTATTGAGATTGAGGAAATAATGAAGTGGGAAGAAAATGGGTGGAAGGCGAAATAAGTAAGTTAATCATAGAATCCCTCCAGCGTAGAAGGCGGCCATTCGGGGCCCATCAGGTTTGCGCCAACTCTATCAGAGAATCCCCACATATTTATCCCGCTAATCCCTCTAACCTGCACAGCTTTGGATTGTGGGAGGAAACCAGAGCGTCCAGAGGAACCCACGCAGACAGAGGGAGAATGTGCAAACCCCGCAGTCACCCAAGGCTGGAATTGAACCCTGGTCTCTGGTGCTGTGAGGCAGCAGTGTTGACTGCTGTCACTGCTGTTAATGGGAAGCAAAGTGGATGTTTTTATTTGATGATTTTCCCTTTGCTTGGGTTCAGACAATCCACAATGGGTTTATATGCCAATTTACGTCCAGTATAAAGCTACTTGAATGTGAGTTTTGGGTCCCAATAATAAATACTGATTAAGCATTAACTTTAAGAGCTGTGTTGAGTGCTACTTGCCGCTGTGTCGCATCTTTTCCATTTGAGCTGCCCGTTTTGGGACATGATACAGGTTATCTTTTTAACATGTAACTAAATGTAATGAATGCCCTTGTGTAGCTAATCGAAGAGAAGAACATTCTGGCTGAACAGCTCCAAGCTGAGACCGAGCTCTTCGCAGAAGCTGAGGAAATGCGAGCGCGCTTGGCCAACAAGAAGCAAGAACTGGAAGAAATCCTGCATGATTTGGAAGCAAGAGTGGAGGAAGAGGAGGAAAGAAACCAGCAGATGCAGAATGAAAAAAAGAAAATGCAGCAACATGTTCAGGTGCACGCATTAGAGTGATAAGATGGGAAATGGGGAGGCAGGAGGGGCAGTAAGAGGTTTTGGTGCTGGAATCTAGGTTTGTATCCCGACTAGGCTGAAATGAAAGGTTCCTCTTCTCTCTGAGGATCCTAATATAATTGGATAATTCCATCCAGACCTCTAATTATGACAGTAAAATGGCCATTTGGTTATTGATGTGTAACCCACAACCATGTTCCCCAGTTGAGGGGAAAGTTGCTGAAAAACTTTTATTCCCACTGGATATTCAAAAATTAGACTAGAACATAGAACAGCACAGAACAGGCCCTTCGGCCCACGATGTTGTGCCTAGTATGATTCAAAAGGTCAAATGGAAATAACATTGTACTTTGACATGACTGCAAGTTTGTTCTTTCTCCCTCCTGCAGACCCCCACCATCTTCATTTTGTTTCCTTCCTCTTGACCCCCTCCCTCCAATCTATCCATCATAAATGTTTTATAATGCCAAAACACTTCACGAATGTATCTCTTCAGCGTCATTTTGAATATTGATTTAATGTAAAAGTCTTTAGACTGGGAATCCTATGCCAGCATGGTATTTGTTAGCAGGCTGTGATGTTCATAAGCGAGGTTGGTTTACCAATTCCAATCTAACTCTGTTTTTTAAAAAAAGCAGTTTAAGGGCACAAACCTGTAATCATTAGTTGACTGACGTTTTCTCTGCACTGTAACCAGGATCTGGAAGAGCAGCTTGATGAAGAGGAAGGAGCTCGACAGAAGCTCCAGCTCGAGAAAGTAACAGCTGAAGCTAAAATTAAGAAAATGGAAGAGGATGTCTTGCTGCTAGAAGACCAGAATTCCAAGTTTGCCAAAGTGAGTTGCAGTATATGATTAGAGTTGTAAAACTTTGTTTTCCAAAATTTGTAGCAACTTCTAATACACCATTATAAGATAAACGGAAATCAATTGTTCAAGTCAAAGATCTTTTCTCTATCTACATTTTAACAGTAATGATGTTGCCTGGATATTCTGGTGGTTGAATTGTGCTGCTCAGTTACTATTTTCCGAACCTCCATTTAGGGCATCCTATTTAATGTGCCTGTCCCTTTCAATATTTAATTGTTCCTCCTTTAATTGGAGGATTTTTGTCCACTGAACAATCATCCCGACATTTGGTAAATTATTTGGAATACAAATGAGGGGTAGAAATACTTTAACCAACCAGAGATCACATTAAAGATTACCGTTTTACTCTATTCTGATTTGGATTCTAGCTAACAGGATTAATGGGGATGGTCACTTAGTGGTGATACTGGATTAGTAACCCAGAGGCCCGGACTAGTGATAAATCTCACCATGGCAGTTGGCGAATTCGGAGTAGGAGTAGACCTGCTCAGTCATTCAATGTGATCATGGCTGATCTTGTTTTGGCCTTGACTCCACATTCCAGTCCAGTTACTAAACCTGGAGCAAAAGCTAGGACTGAATTGTGCAGGCCACTCAAGCTGGGAAAACGGGCAGCTGGACTCATAAACTAGGGCACTGTGCCATCAGCCAGCCTGTCTGCCCCCGCCATGACTTTGCAAGTGCCATCAGATGGTCACCCATTCAGGAGCCAGTTGAGGCCATTAATTGATTTGACGGGTGCTGGGAGAGATCAGCGCACAACATGCAGCCTGGCAAGTTTAACCCTGCTGGTTAGTGTGGCTAGGACATGTGCCTCATGCTGACCCCTCTCCACAGATTTACCTCCACCTGCATCCCATCTCCAAACAGTCACTGCCCAATAAATTAGTGAGGCCCTAAACAAGACACTGACTCACCTCCAGTAGTTATGGTGCAGGGAGCCTTTCCTCAGCGTATCATCTGAAAGAATGTTCCCAATGGTGGGGGAAGTTCAGAACTGGGGATCATAGTTTGAGGATATGGGGTAAACCTTTTAGGATTAAGGTGAGGAGAAATGTCTTCACCCAGAGTGGAATCTGCAGAATTCACTACCACAGAAAATAATTGAGGCCAAAATGTTGTGATATCAAGTAGAAATTGGATATAGATCTTGGGGCTAAAGGGATCAAAGGATATGGGGGAAAGTGGCATCAGGATATTGAATTTGAATGGTGGAGCAGGCTTGAAGGACCAAATGGTGACCACCTGCTTTTATTTTCCATGTTTCTATAATCCAACTCTTGGTCTCAATGCAGGTGACTGTATAGCTACCCATTTTCATTAAGATCAGTCTGGTTCACTAATTTCCTTCAGGGAAGGAAATCTGTCACCTTTACCTGGTCTGGCCTACATGTGACTCCAGAGCCACAGCAATGAGGTTGACTCTCAACTGTCCTTTGAAATGGGCCGAACAAGCTACTCAGTTTCAAGAGCAATAGGGGACAGGGCAACAAATGCTGGGCCTTGTTGGTGACACCACATCTCCAAAGTTGTTTTCCTACTTATGAGTAGCTTTAG